>NC_139702.1:51510004-51962504 GCF_964188405.1 Protomyctophum parallelum | reverse complement strand
ATCACTCACTCTCCCTGCCACTCTCTCTCTCCGTTTAGGTCCACGCCCATTCTGTCTTGTCTTGCGGACGATGTTTTGATGAGGACAAGGTCCTGCTTCCTTTCCTGGGACATGCCCTTTCCTGTCTGTGGGCCGACCAGGGCGTGAGGGCCGCGGCAGCCAGGGGTTATGAGTTTGAGCTCAACGACTCTGCACTGTAGTGAGTCCTCTTGCATGCGTAAACACACACACACACACACACACACACACACACACACACACACACACACACACACACACAATCAATAGACTCACTAAATCTATCCTTACTCCAGATCAGGGGTGCCCAAAAGGTAGATCACGTTGAATAAATAAATTAAAAAAAGAGAGAAGGACCTTTAAGGGTCAGTTTGCAGCAGTGTACTGCAAAGGAGACAATAGAGATTAAGAGACATCTCAAAGCTGAGCAGTGATATCTGCCAAGAGAGGAGAGGGGAAGGTCTGCATCCACATGCGTGTGTGTTGTGGTCGTTGAGAAGGTGCTGTAGCTCACCAGGGGGCTGTCTGTTCTCATACTCAACCCTAGCGAAAGACCACTTCTGTGGGGTTATCTACCCCGACAGGTCCTCTCGTCCCCACTGAGAACCACTGGGCATCACTATTGCACACCACTCCCTTTGGACATAACACACCCTCGCATATACGCAAAGGCTAAAAGGCGAAACAATCCAAAAAACGGCAGGGTGTGTGCCACTGTAGATGATCCAGAATGACTACTTTTAGAATATCACTGTTGCGTGTGTCACATCTCAGCTGAGCACACATGATTAAAACCCATTACACTTGATATGGTATAAGCTAATTTGTTTGTGTTGGAGAGCTTAGCGTCAGTGTGTCATTACGGTAAGCCATGGTGATCCCACTGCTATGAATATTCAACATGTAGATAAGCCGCCGCTCCCCCTGGGGCTCCAGATACACAGTCAAAGTCCTCAGTGTCAATTTATATTATTAACCCATTTAGGCCTGACGTCGAAATTAAAAAAAGTTCTTCTAAAATCCACCAGTTTTCTGAAATAAATATTTTCACGGTTTCTCAAAAATAGCAGACCTACAAGCTCGTAGCGCGCCACTCGGTGGCGCGCTATGAGCTTGTAGATCTGCTGTTTTTCAATAGCTAAAATTATGTTAAAACACCAAAAGGGGTTCCCGCCCAGAATGGGTAATTTATCCCATTCTGGGCGGGCACCCATTTTGGTGTTAGCATCATGTTATGCTTTATCTATTGAAAAATAGCAGATCTACAAGCTCATATCGCGCCACCGAGTGGCGCGATACGAGCTTGTAGGTCTGCCATTTTTGAAAAATCAAAGAACGACTGACATTTTTAGAATCTGATCTCAGGTCAGAATGGGTTCATCAGACCAGTGTGTGTCCAGTGGAAAACCTCGTATGAATCTGATCTCAGGTCAGAATGGGTTATACTAGGACTGCGCCCTTTTGGGTGCCCGCCTACTTGGGGCCATGCATGTCGAGAGTGCCGCAAGTCGTTCCATTTATTTATATTGACTATGCAGCCGCGACACAAACATTATGCGACGCTCGGCCCCGTCAATTAAGTGAAGTTATTTCTTTATTGAGCACGTGAAGGCAGTGTGCGGGGTGTCTTCTTCTTACCTGCTGCGACCGCTCCACCAAAGCATCTGCCAGTGACCTTTTTTTATCAGGTGTGCAAATGACACTGATTACCTGTGATACCGTGTCGTGAGTCAAAAAATTATACTGAGGATTTTACTGTTTATTTATATACATGGGATTTAATACAGTTTTCATCTCGGGTGTGTCTGTTTAAAACTAGTTATTTTCTTCTCCCTTGTGTTTTCTTTTTCACCTAGTGGTGTGTCTCGAGTTTTTATTTTAGAATTAATTATTTTCCTGTCATTTCAACTCCCTGCCCCCCCACACACACACCACCTCCCCTTTAGTTTCTTTGACAACATGGGCCGTATCATCGCTCCGGATTATGTGCCCACGGAGATGGACGTTCTCCGAGTGCGACTTCGGACCACTGGGGTCATAGAGACCCAGTTCAAAGTCAGCCACCTCATTTTCAGGTAAACCGATTTGAACTCGCCTGTTTTATTTGTGACACTCCCCATTTAGTGTTACACACTATACCAAAACATCAACATGGTTTTATAATGCCAGGGGAAATCTGTATAACCTATGGCTGGTAGAGTTTAACGCTATATGGCTCATGCTTTTACATTTCATTGCTGTTGGGTGGGAAAGACTGGAAACCTTGTATGTCCAAAACTGTTACTATTCAGAAAATGGAAACAAGAATGACACGTCATTAATACATTTCATTGGTTCAATATAAAACCCACAGACACACTTAACCACTTTCACTATTACTTAATTGTTTTTACAAAAATACACTGTAGTACCATGAAGTAGGACATTTATTTATGGAGAGGTTTCTGGCCAACAGCAACAATATGACGCATGCTTAGAGTTTTGCAGTCGGCACGTTTCAAGAGCATGTTGGCAGCCACCAAACCAAATGACTTTCCTTCATCTCTACAGCTTTTGACGTTCTTATCACGCCTTACAGCCACAAGATTTGTCTAAAATGTGAAGCTTCACTCAATACGTCAATGCATTGCCTACAATATCTACTGGTTTTACACTCGCCTACTGACCATGCCGTATGCAGACACACATACAATGCAATGCAGTTGTCTGTCTGCCTGTCTGTCTCTCGCGCACGCACGCGCGCACGCACGCACACAGTCCATAAAATTATCAATTCATCAGTCTTATCAGTGACGGGGCAGATATCTGAGCTCTGGGACACTATAATCATTGTGTCGCATATTAACAGCTTCCTTATCCTCCTCCCTCAAAAGCTAATTTCCTTAATCCACTGATGGTAATGACAGGGCGGTAGATGTTTATGAACTTGACTGACACAGCCATCTGGACGAACATGTAGAACAAAGCTTCAAAGTCAGCCTAGTTACCATTCTATGGTCAAAACAAATCAAACTTTATGTAACACATGTGCAATAAAGTGTAACTGAGTTCTCTGTTAAGATAAAGAAAACTTTATTGTCCATAAAATGTATGTTAAATTAATGAACAATGAAGTATGAGTGAACTGACATATCGTTATTAACTTATTACCCATAGCACAGTGGGCACTGGGCAGTTGACTTGCGTTGTTCTTTAACCCATTCTGACCTGAGATCAGATTTATACGAGGTTTCCGCCGGACACACACTGGTCTGTTAACCTATTCTGACCTGAGATCAGATTCTAAAAATGTCAGTCGCTCTTCGATTTTTCAAAAATAGCAGACCTACAAGCTCGTATCGCGCCACTCGGTGGCGCGATATGAGCTTGTAGATCTGCTATTTTTCAATAGCTAAAGCATAACATGATGCCGACACCGGTCAGAATGGGTTAATGAAGAAAGTAGGAGACGCATAGGAGAGATGGCTCTGTGTGAATTTATGTAGCTGAAGGGTAATTCTTTGATGCATATTCACTTTAATATGTCACTTTAGTATGTAAGATGTTTTGGTTCTCCTTCAAAAAATTCTTACAGTTGAAGGGAATAAAACATTATTTGTATATTTGGAAGCAACCAGTAAAAACACATTGAGACGCACATTGCGTCTCTTTTACACGTGCAGGGAATTACACTTCAATGATACATCGTACATGTCCTGTCATTGCAATTATTTGAGATAATCGCTAAAATGTCTTGCTCAATTTTCATAATACTCCTTGTTGAAACATTTTCATATATACACATAACATTTTCAAAAATAGTTGAAATAGCATACAAGCTCAAAACGCGTAGATCGGGTATTTCCGCTATTCATGTTTTTGTTGCAGTATAAACTTATTCAATAGTTATTTGTCATATCGGCCTTTGTGGACCTATTGTTTATGAAGCCAAACAGAATTTTCGTTTGTATTCAATGACATAATCGTGACAGCCCTATGTGCATCTGTGCTTGTGTGGAGCCTGTGCATGTTTTATCATGCGTAACCACTTTTTAATTTATCGTTCCATCCCAGTGGAGGGTCTTTCTTATCTTTACAATCAGATTTGCTTTGATCCCTCTTTTGTCTCATAACTCTGTCTCTCCTTGTACCATCTCTAAATGATTTCTTCTTAAATGAATACAAGCCCTGCTCTCTCTGGTTGAGCTCATGAGGTCTCTCTTTATCATATAAACACTGTAGAGAGAAGTACTCAACGAATGGCCATATTGGATATTGGTATCATATCCATCTCTTTACTTCATTCTTACATGTGTGTAGTTCTTAATTTTGTATCCTGCATGCAGAAATGCATGGCAGGGTAAACGGGCCTGACGGTTTGTGAGTACGTTTGTTTTTTTAGCAAGAACATTTGAGAATCGGTGTGTTGATTTTCATGAGCCTTGGAGGGAATAATCAATAGGCTGTCCTGAAGAGATAATTAACATTAGAGTTACAGAGTTGAAGGTCTCAATTTTAGCAAAATTATGGATGGGCAGATGATACTGTGCAACATTTCACAGCTAAGCTTTGATCTGCTATCTTCTGCAGACATACCCTGCAAATTATAGTTAAGATCCCTGTGGAATCAAAATCGGGCAGATGGAACTTAGTGTCATTAGCAGTGACGCCATTGCCAAATGATGCAGTCAGATGTGAGGTCCCAGGTGGTTATCCAAGTATCCTAACCAGCCTCCTCACTTGCTTGTTTATTCATTGGCTCTTGAATTAGACAGATAAATTGCTTTTGGTTAATTGATAAACAAGGGCAGTGTGTGTGTGTGTGTGTGTGTGGTAAATGGTAAATGGTGCATTTATATAGTGCCTTTATCCAAGGCGCTTTACATAGATGTGTGTGTGTGTGTGTGTGTGTGTGTGTGTGTGTGTGTGTGTGTGTGTGTGTGTGTGTGTGTGTGTGTGTGTGTGTGTGTGTGTGTGTGTGTGTGTGTGTGTGTGTGTGTGTGTGTGTGTGTGTGTGTGTGTGTGTGTGTGTGTGTGTGTGTGTGTGTGTGTGTGTGTGTGTGTGTGTGTGTGTGTGTGTGTGCGTGCGCTCCTATTACATATTTTAGGGAGTAGATGGGAGTAGGTGGCTTCCATTGTGTCTGTGTGTGTTGAAATAGGCTATACAGATAGTACATATCAGTGTATATCATAGTGTTGTACAGTAGGTTTTGATTCTAGCTAACGTAGTGTACCATAAAACCAGTAAGACGCCATGAGGGCGAGAAGCGACCTCGCCCTTGTGCACTCATCCACCTGGGTGACGGCAGACCGCTGGGCGAGCGCAGGGGCTTTGGCGTGGGGGGGTTAGATCAACATGGAATGAATTCTGTATTGGCCATATATGAGTGTACAGGGTTTGATGAGGGCCCAGGTAGGGCCGGGCCTTCATTTTTGGGCCTGTTGATAACTCTGGGGCTGGCCTGTCTAGAGTTTGAATGGACAGGTAACAGTCAATGGGGAGACATCAAAGAGGAAGGACGGGTGAGGTAGGATCAACATATGGAATGTCAGAACAGGTCAGCTCCATATATGGAGATCTAAAGGGTTTGAGGTTTGAGGTCAGATGTAGAGTTGCTGGCTGGCTCCATATACTGATTATGCAGATCTAGGTGAGGATTCCGTCTTCTCCATTTATGGCTATCCAGGGTTCGATGAGGTCAGTGTCGTGATCTTCATACTGTATATGGAGACGGCCATATATGGAGCGTGTCACGAGGCGTGATGGACTGACAACCATATATGAAGACATGACGGACAGACAGACTGACAGGTTTTGCAGGTTTTCATCGTATTCATAGCAACCTACGGTCGCAATAAAACGTATATTCAGTTATGCTAAATTGTGGAAAATCTATAGTTCTAAAATGTGTGTGATCAGTCAAACGGTGTCCGAAATTAGCTTTCCACAGACACATGGACACACAGATAGATGTGAAAACATAATCCCTGCCTTTTGGCAGGTCCACTTACGTCAATGGTTACACTTTAAGCATTACATTAGCACTGAGGATTTTACTGTCATTTAAAGCCAGTAACATTTCAAATATCTTCATCTTGCCTCTAGTGTTGGTTAATAATAACAGATAGATAATGTAGGAGTTGATTCCATAGCTATGGCAAATTCATTTGTTGAGGCGTTACAGAAATAAATAGGCTGTAGCTTACGGCTGCTCGATTAAGTGTTTTTTTGCATGTGTTAAGTCAGGCGAACGTGAACCCTTCACTTCTGATCGGTTCAAAAATGCGGGTCGACCTTCTAGTATATTAAAACCCATTCTGACTGGGCACCCATTTTGGTGTCAGCATCATGTTATGCTTTAGCTATTGAAAAATAGCAGATCTACAAGCTCATATCGCGCCACCGAGTGGCGCGCTACGAGCTTGTAGGTCTGCTATTTTTGAAAAATCGAAGAACGACTGACATTTTTTTAAATCTGATCTCAGGTCAGAATGGGTTCATCAGACCAGTGTGTGTCCGGCGGAAACCTCGTATGAATCTGATCTCAGGCTGGCTGGCCAGGGGCCGGAACTCTGACGGCACACTCATGTCACCATGACTCAGCCTTAACCATATAAGGAGTTCCCAATGCAGCTACGGCCAAATATAGAGTGTGTTGTCTAACCTTAGACATTACGCTGCAACTCATTCAAATCTTCAGCCATCAGATAAATGAACACTCAACATTTTAGCCTTCTTCATTATAAGGACCACTTTGTGTGAGGGAGTAGGGGCCCCTACTCAAGTCAGTTTGTGCGTGCGTGCGTGCGTGTGAGTGAAAGAGTCGAGAGTGTGTGTGAGGAGTGAATTAATTTCTATTTTCGTGTCTAGCCCATTCTGAACGGGCACCCATTTTGGTGTTGGCATCATGTCATGCTTTAGCTATTGAAAAATAGCAGATCTACAAGCTCATATCGCGCCACCGAGTGGCGCGATACGAGCTTGTAGGTCTGCTATTTTTGAAAAAAATCGAAGAACGACTGACATTTTTAGAATCTGATCTCAGGTCAGAATGGGTTCGTCAGACCAGCGTGTGTCCAGCGGAAACCTCGTATGAATCTGATCTCAGGTCAGAATGGGCTAGTGTCTATTATAAGACACAAACAACATAAATACATGGCCTACGTGCGCACTTGATGACGTATCTTTTTACGTCACCAAGAATGGTGGTCCCTGATTGGCCGACGGACAACACCGTCATACCCAGCCGGTCGCAGTACTTGCGCACTCTGCAATATCACATTCACTTCCTGAGCAAAGAAACTACACAAAAAGATAATATTTGGTTAATACCCCAAAACGGAAATAAATATACAATACATCACATGTTTTTTTTTGTGTATTTGTCCCACACTTTCTCTAAGTATATAAGAATATCTTATGTTCGAAAGTCTAAACCAGTCTCTGCATCACTTAATCATATCAGATCCAGGTTTCCACACCTACTAAACAATTTTTGAAGTTCATGTTTCAGTTTATGATTCAAAGGGCAGTAAAAAATAAAATGGGACTCATTCTCAGTATCGTAACTTCGTTTATATCACAGTAAGTGCAAATCCGCTCTTCTATTACTCCTCTAGTGTCAAGTACTTTTCACTGGCATAACAGCTTTTTACCATAACAAATGTTTCTTTAACCATAGAGATGTTTACAATACTGTTCTTTTGAAAACTGTCAAGTAACCCAGTTCTGAGAGTTAGAAGTGTATTCTACTGCACTTACTGCTGTGTGTGCGTGCGTGCGTGCATGCGTGTGTGTGCGTGCGTGCATGCGGGGGAAGATGAAATAAAGAAGCTGTAAAATCCTATTGAATATGTGGGTCTGAGAGATCACTAGGTGCCATCCACTGACACCATGTATTGGAAAGACTGTTAATCAAAGGTTTTTATTACCAGCAGAGGGGGGGGGGGGGTGTGTGTGTGTGTGTGTGTGTGTGTTTGTGTCCTGGGATATGGCGCAAGGAATACTTTAATTGGTATTCCACAGAACCTAGGGTTCCATGACGGTGCCACCTAGGGTGCCACCCATTTTGAGAAACCCTGGTTGTCTCCACCAGGCCGAAGGCATGTGGGGAGAGTATGTTTTGCACTCCGTCCGTCCGTTTGTGTGTCCGTCCGTCCGTCCGTCCGTCCGTGTGTGTGTCCGTGAACAGCTAATCTCGGCCACCGTTAACCCGGTCGATGCCATATTTTGCACACACACTCCCTGGATGCCAACCATGAACCTCTGCCCCAAACATTCCAGAACGGCCTGTTATAGCGCCACCAGGAGGCCGCTTTGTGCAAAACAAGTTTTTGCACAGTACACCTACAGATTTTGTCCAAACATCACGCAAATTGGTACACAGTCTCTCTAGAGCCATTCAACGAAACGGGTCTTTCAGATTGATCAGACTCCATCCTGATTGGTTAAGATTGGCTTCCAAAGTTCACAGGAGTGCTCAGTTTCAAACAAAATGCTGCAAATCATGAACACATCGCGTGAATTCCGTGAAATTGTGCACCCACATTCCCACTAGGCCGAGGACGAAATGCCACATGAACAATTTCAACTCAGCCTCAAGGTGGCGCTATAACTGGCCGAAAAGTGTTTTTACCTCTAACTGCACGGATCTGTGGATAACCTGGTGGAGACCTGTGCCCGGAAGGGCACTTTTTTTACAAAGTAATTCCCTTAGTCTTTCTTTCTCTCTCTCTCTCACTCAGTCACACACACACACCAAACCCATCATCTTGATCCTCAGCCTACTAATCAACAATTAAACGAGGATACTGAATTTATTCAAGCCATTAACTCTCCAATTTGTGTGCGTGTGCGAGTGTCTGTGCGTGTGCGTGTGATTGTCTTTATGTAGATGTAATTTCACCCACACACCCATCCGGTCTGGTTTGCTGCAGACATCTATATGCCCTTTGACCCCTCTGTATTTCTCCTCAAACAATTGAGGCTCCCTCTTTTCCCCGTTATGAAAATGAAACCATCTGGATAACCAAGCAATATTGGAGAAGAGGGCGAATTTATTTGAGCAGAGAGTCCACAGCAAGAGGGAAAGAGTGGAGGGGTTGTGAAGAGGTGAGATTGGAACAAGAGGAAATTGAGTGAGGGGACATACATTCTTTTAGATTAAGAGAATTTAATGTGCACAATGAGATTTTTGACAGACCCTTGTGGAGGCCAGCCGATGTACTGTATGACTAACTGACCCCCCCACTGTTGAAACACAGATGTAGACAATCATTCAGTGTGCTGCAAACGGGCAGCAATATACACCCATTTCACCATTCTTCATTCCCGACAAACTCGACATGGAAACGGTGTATGCGTCTCATTCTCCATTATCCCTCCACAGATGCAGGCATTTCATATTGTACTAGAGCGGTGCCCGTGGGGCCTCTACAGTGGTACCCGTTGGGCACTGGCCTACTTGGAACGATGCATGTTGGAAATGCATGCCCCACCCAGATATTATGTCTGTGTCCCTTTTATGCCCATATGGAGTTCTTTGTCAGGAATGCCCAAATATGGAGTATGTGCAGACGGCAGAAGGATGTCGGAACAGGCCAGCTCTCCATATATGGACCCTGGGCAGGGGCCCTGTCCAAGGCACAGGCGGGCAGAAGCCTTTTTGGGGGGTTCTGGACAACCGTGGGTCTGACCGACTCAACACCGGGCACTGCACTCCCTGCGGTGGTGTGGCACGCGTGTGTCAAATTTGAAGTCGGTGGGGCGAACGGTTCTCGAGTTACGTGGATTACACACAGATAAGACAGACAGACAGACAGACAGACAGACAGACAGACAGACGGACAGACAGACTCGGTGCATTTATAGATAGATAGTAAATGTTACCCTTTTGTGCCAGGTTCCTACCCTACGTGATCTTGACTCCCATTTTGGAAACTTGCATTCCAGTGTGTACCTGATTGTGCCAACAAGTTGAGCAGGAAAATCCTTCATTGCATTGGAAAGATAAACACGTTAAAAATCAAAACGTAATATTTGATACATTTCTTTAAAGATTCAATTATCAAGTTAATTACCCCATAAATAGTAGTTACCTGGAGACTCAACTTGAGGATAGAAGATGATGGCTCTAATTTAGCAAAGTTTTAAAACAGTTAAGTTCCATCTCTTCCTGCTTTTACGTGTATTCCTATCTGTGTGTTGTTTTTTGAGAGGCGCAAACCACTTCAATGAGTGATCTGTGTCTGTATGTCTAAGTACGACCCATTGACCCCTGCAGCCCTGCCGCTGATTGGGGCCACATACAGATCACACACACACACACACACACACACACACACACACAGCCTACACTGCTCAGTTCACACGGGTGTAATTCTTCTCACTGTTCTGCCTGCCCGAAACAAAGCGACACTCTTAACTTAAATTGTTTCTCCATTTGGACATGCCGAAGCAAAATCCAACCAATTTCAAGTTGGCCTCTGTTCAACACACACGCTGTGAACTTGAATTCCACAGTCATTTCCTTCATTTGCTCATTTAATGTACAGTATGTACAGTGATAGGGGTCTTCTGTATAGTTATTATTTTGTGTATTGCAAGCTAGTGTTTCTGTTCTTTCTCCAAGGTATTGATAGTATACTTGAATGATCCTCCTGTAGGATGTACGATGTCGGAGGTCAGCGGACGGAGCGGAGGAAGTGGATGGGTTGTTTTGAGGACGTCAGGGCCGTGCTGTTTGTGGTCTCCCTCAGCGGGTATGACATGACCCTGATGGAAGACGCCTCCATGGTAAGGCATCGTCCAATCGGCTCCTTTCATTTGACACTTCTATTTAACCCATTCTGACCTGAGATCAGATTCATACGAGGTTTCCGCCGGACACACACTGGGTCTGATGAACCCATTCTGACCCGAGATCAGATTCTAGAAATGTCAGTCGTTCTTCGATTTTTCAAAAATAGCAGACCTACAAGCTCGTATCGCGCCACTCGGTGGCGCGATATGAGCTTGTAGATCTGCTATTTTTAAATAGCTAAAGCATAACATGATGCTGACACCAAAATGGGTGCCCGGTCAGAATGGGTTAAAGGTTTTATGACATTCATTTTCATTTATTTTTATTTTTATTTTTTATTTGAGGTTTTATGACCTCAATTACACCCAAAAAACCTGAACTTTGAACATTCAGTGGATTTTCTGTGGTCTGAAGTTTTCTTTGGGGTTTGGAAGCCTTGGAAGCCTACAATGAAAACAGGCAAACAGTGAAAACAGTTACATCTGCTGGCAAATCCCATTGACATATATGGGATTTGCAGTGTCTTACATCACTTACTGCCGGCAAATCAGAGCACCTGTTTGAGCCAGAAAACCCCAGATCACAGAAAATCTACTGAATGTTAAAAGTTCATGTTTTTTGGGTGCAATTGAGATTAGAAAACCTAAAAAAAATAAGAACAATTCCAAAACCTTTTTTTTTATGTCACAATCCCTTTAAATCAGAGCATGCTTGGTATCAGTATTGCAGCCACCAGCAATCATAGGGTCTGTCTCTGGACCTGACTTTGTTTAAAGATGGTAAAATGCTCTCTCACCACTTTACGATGATGATGATGTCAATGTCTTCCCTTTGTAGAATCGTCTGCAGGAGAGTCTAAAGCTCTTCTCCTCCATATGCAATAATGTATTCTTCAGGAGTACCTCCATGGTAAGCCATCTGCTTAAAAATAAAGTCGTGTTTTTTTTTTTGAGTGGTGCAACCACTCCTACAACCAGCAAAGTCCGTGTACCTGTGTGTGTACCTGTGTATCAGTGAGCACGAGTATGTGACTTTATAATACCAGTAGGGGGCGCCAGAAACCGAGAGAGGGGGGGAGAGAGAGAGAGAGAGAGAGTTGCAACACTCAGTTCACACAGGTGTGATTTTTCTTCTTCGCATTACGTTTTGGACTTTTAGGGACTAGGTAAAAATGTGTATATGTAATACGTATATATAAAAGTCCAAAATGTAATACGAAGAAGAAATGGCATCTATTGTTAATTATATCTCCATTATGACCACAGACCTTTACGGTCTCAGTGTGTCAGCAAAATACAAAGTGTAAATTAACTTAGAACGCCACGGTTGCTAACATAAATATAAATCTGATAATCTCAAACAAGTAAATGCTGAAGACAGAAAGGCAGAAATTCAGATATAAGAAGTACATAAGTACATGTATTCACTGATATCCTGGATATTACAGTTCATGAATGTTTTATGAGTTTCATCGTTCACAGAAGAATCGGAAATATAATTTGCAAAATGTGTGTGTGTGGCCCATAGATGTGTGTGCTCTGGTGTGTGTGTGTGTGTGTGTGTGTGTGCGCGCACACGCGCAACTGTCTAATTACTGTACATACATACACTACGTATAGCAAGTCCGTTAGTGATGGGCAGAGTGGTCACGGATTAATGGAGGAGACCTGTGTGTCTGGGAAAAACATGTAACATGCATGTACGAGTGCACAACATGCACACAAGCAGGGTGCATTGATATAACCTTTCGTCTGCGAGTCCCCTGTCATTCATGATTAAACCGTGTGTGTGTGTGTGTGTGTGTGTGTGTGGAGTCACTGATGGCAGTATTTAAAAGTCAAGACAAAATGCACTTCTCAAAGTGTATGAAGTGTATTGACCAAAACAAAGACTGGTCGACGTGCAAGGATAGAAACTTCTGCTTCACCACACTACCAAAAGTTTGGAAGCAAGACAGAGATTCAGTAAAGTGTGTCGTGCAAACATTGACTGGTTCAGTGGTTTGTAAATGCCATCATTTAGTCTTTTTTCTCTCTCTCACAAAAAATAACCTATATGTGTGAGAGAGATGGAAAAAGCATGAGACATGTTTGTGTCCAGGGTTGTGTGTGGGCATCGGTATTATATGGCTACCAGGCTCATTAAACAAGTGTTTAACGATGCTCTCTTTTTATGTGGGAGGATCGAGGTTGTTACTTCCACCTCAATTAGCTCTTCACTGTGGCTGGTTAGTAGTAATTAGTATTACACACCTAGTCGATCCTACATTCATTGTTCTCTTCAATGAAATCAAATTCGTCTCTGTGATCATATAGAAGCTGAAAGAGAGACCAGTTTTCCGGTAACAGTGGTCACATCAAAGACAAAGGTTTGCATTCAGAAAGAGACAGACAGAGAAAGATGAGAGAGAAGAACATTGAATACTCATATGCACTGCAGGATAAGGGATCAGTGTAAGTATATTACACTGATCACTTTTAGTATTGTATAAAGTTAAATACAATACTAAAAATGTATCAATTATAGCAACAAAACAACATGGCCAACAACATAATAAAACATTGTGCAGGTGAGGTTGTAAAACCCCGTGGGGTTTATAAAGTTAATCTCACGTAATTTACAGGTAATAATGGGCGCGTTCGGAAATGCGCCCTGAACGCACTGGTGTGCTCTCTTGTTGTTCGTTTATTCAGTGCACTCAGTGCGTTGTCGTTCGAAAATCCAGTGCGCTGCACACCGGGTGTGCCGAGTGCACGCACTGAGCGACCCTACCCTGAAGCTGGGGTTGGCCGGTGTGATTCGTGTGAGTCACAGCTGTGGTCGTTCGGAAATAAGGCACACTGAACGCACTCTGTGACGTCACCGCCCACCACACTCAACAAACTGACCACATTCCCGGTGCGCGTTTCCGAACGCGCCCTAAATGTTATTAATTAAAAACAGGTAAAACTATAAAATTAGAAAAGTCACCTGAAAAATAAAACGAACAAAAACATTATAAGTCACAAATATACAGCATACTGTAGTAATACTAAAAACTACAAATGCAATTGATGTATATTTATTTCATACCATACAGAGGAGAATTGTACACGGCAGACATGAGACGAGATGATGTTCCACGATGTTTATTTCAACGAAGTACAGCAGCTTACAGCATAGACTCACGCCCGCCAGCAAAGTGGCCAACGTCTCCACACAAGGCTCGCGCCCTGACTGACAACTCATTGTATATTTGGTCACTACTTTAAGCACTCTACATTGGCGTGGGGGTCGACATTTGTTTGCATATTATTAGTGGCACAGTCTTTGATCAGCCAGTCTGTTCTTTCAGGTCAACAAACTCTTTTGTCATACAGATAGGCTAGCCACCGGACTTCAGCTCCAGGATATATCACCCTGCAGGCCGACACCCTATGCTAATCACCAAAAATAGGTCTACTACAGATTCAAGGACACAAGAGCAATGCATGTCAATCACACAAGGAAGAATATCATTGTATAATTATGGAATCCCATATTCTTCACAATGCTAAAAGCCATGTCCTTCACATTTACTGCGTGCACTGATGCTAAAAGCCATGTCCTTCACATTTACTGCGTGCGCTGATACACAAGTACAACGTACACTGGCACATTGAACTGAAAGATGAAAGATGAAGTGAATAGAATGAGACCAGAAGGCAAGGTTAAGAGGTGTATGAAGTCTCATGCTGTTGAGTGCCGGTGGACTGCTGTAGCTGGGTACGGGGACGATTGATTGTCCACTGATGTGTGGAGCTGGATAATTGGCCCAACATCACCATCTTATGCCGGCATCAACACAACTATTGATTCCCATTGTATCTAAATAACATTGTGGAACATTTTCCATACATTTATCCTTTTAAATATTATTTAGTTTGTAATTACACTGCAACACTGCATTCTTGAAATTGTATCACTGAGCCACATTTGACGTAATATGTCTGTTTTGTTTATTGCAGATTTTATTCATGAACAAGATTGATCTTTTTCAAGAGAAGATTTTACACTCTGGCCGACATCTACGGTTATATCTTCCTCAATTTAAAGGTGAGAATATATGCTGGGCAAATGCAGTCAGAACACTCAATTATTACATATACTGATAACCAAGAAGTCAATGCACTCTCACACATACCCACACCAACTGGGTTATTTCCTTGGTTTGGTCTCAGTGCTTGCTCCCCACATCGCATACAAATGTCAATATAAATGCAAAAAAAAAGAATAAGACAACTGAGATTGGGGTCAGCAAGCAGAGCAGCATTCATTTCACCTACCTTGACCTCCTATATGTGATCATATATGTAGAGAAAATCCATTTTAGTCTTCTTTGATGAACAGAAAGGGTGCGATGTTTGGAAGGGTTTTGAGAGTTAGAAACGTGCTGAAGGTTTTCACCAGGTTTATCTTCCATACTTTACGAGGTGCTGACTGTGACGTGGACACGGCGGCTCGATTCATAGCAGCCACCTTCGTCTCTCTCAACACCATCCCGAACAAGCTCATCTACCACCACTTCACCACAGCAACCGACACCTCCAACATACAGATCGTCTTTCAGGTTGTGATGGACACCATCATCAAAGAGAACCTGGAGGCTGTGTCGCTTCTATGACTTCTATGAAGAGTGGATTTGATCCTAACCTTGTCTCTCCTGCTCCATTAGCCAGTGCCTGGTTTGTTGCTACTGTATTGAAGACTAGTAGGGAAATGTATATATTTTGTGCTATGCACCTTTTAGTGTGAAAGTCCAAGCCACTGCTGTTTGGATCGTGGTCCGGGAATCAGTGTTTGAAGGACACTTCCGCAATGCAAGCTCGGGACGGGACTTGAGAGCGGGTCCTGCTGTTGCAAGGCGTTCTTTCTACACACTATGGCTGGCACACTAAACGTGGCTGGTTTCTTTCAGTCCTACAGGCTGCGGTGCGTTGTGAGCTTGTAGATCTATTTTAGGTGCACAACACCGGTATTAAGTAGGAATTAGGCCTTAGTGCCCAGATAAAGACTGGAAGCCCCTTGCTTGTGTGAAAAAGTCATTCTTTTAAAGTGCAGAAGCACAAAAATGTCGTTATGGCACACAGCATAGCCATTTTTATGTTACCCTTTGAAGACTTTTTTCACACTGTATATCACAGTGTGAATTCTAGCACCAGAAGTGTTTTGTCTACATCTCTTGTGTTTAATATGAATCATAACACTACTAGAAAGAAAAAAATACATTTTGACTAATCTTTAGCCATGGTCCTGAACTTTTGTAAAAGTGTGTGTGTAATCACACTTCTATATTGGTTATTTATGTTTTTGTACTTTGCAAATGTTATGACTCATGGGTATGACGTCACATTTCATTTCAAGCAGTGTCATTTCATTTCGTGTGTGTGTGTGTGTGTGTGTGTGTGTGTGTGTGAGAAACTGTAAAACACATCTCTAAGCTTTCTTCCTACGTTACTTTACAAACTTTACTTTATTCCTCACGCTTCTCTTTTTTGTCTCAAACTAAAGCTAATTCATAGTTTGTCAGATGATTTTATCGCTCGTCAACAATAGCTGATTTTTTTTGCAAGCAACGCCGTTCTACAACAACCAAAACAATAAGCTTAACTGTACTCTTCAGTTAACCCATTCTGAACGGGAACCCATTTTGGTGTCAGCATCATGTCGTGCTTTAGCTATTTAAAAATAGCAGATCTACAAGCTCATATCGCGCCACCGAGTGGCGCGATACGAGCTTGTAGGTCTGCTATTTTTTTTTAAATCGAAGAGCGACTGACATTTTTAGAATCTGATCTCAGGTCAGAATGGGTTCATCAGACCAGTGTGTGTCCAGTCGGAAACCTCGTATGAATCTGATCTCAGGTCAGAATGGGTTAAGCTTATTTTTTGTGGCCTAGTCATATGTTTTCCTGTATTGACATGATAAACACCATTTATAATTATTGTCCGCCAAAGCTGGGAGGGTGCTTTCTTTATAGGGAACTGAATGGCATTTCTACAGATGAAGAATCCCCTCTAGGCTACTGGATGGACTATTTCATCTGTCTTTGTGTCTGTCTTGACTGAAGAGTGGTGTGGTACATCACAGATATTTAACCCATTCTGACCTGAGATCAGATTCATACGAGGTTTCCGCCAGACACACACTGGTCTGATTAACCCATTCTGACCTGAGATCAGATTCTAAAAATGTCAGCCGCTCTTCGATTTTTCAAAAAATAGCAGACCTACAAGCTCGTATCGCGCCACTCGGTGGCGCGATATGAGCTTGTAGATCTGCTATTTTTCAATAGCTAAAGCATAACATGATGCTGACACCAAAATGGGTGCCCGTTCAGAATGGATTAAAGTGAGAACAAAATAAGTCTCCCTCTAGAGAAACTGGAGGGGAAATACATCCTAAGTGCCTTGGAATGAACTTCTTATATTTAAATAATGTTTCATACAATTATGTAACTTTTACATATAGGCCTATGTACTATGCTTAGACTTTGTATTCTCTCTGCTATACCAAAAAATATATAATTAATGTAATAAAGATACATGTTAACCTATAAAGTTATTAGACATCTTTGAAATTATTTTAAATATAGACAATGTGGTAGACAAAGGAAATCATGGAATGTGCATGCCTGGCTGGGCATATTGTTTTATCATTCCGGTTTCCATTTTCAGTTGGTTATGCAGGAACAGAATACAGACAATTCGACTACACAAGTTTAATTGTACTTATTCTTTTTTAATAAATAAAATAAAAGTAGCCTACTTCTGGTAAAGATCCACTCTGCAATCAACATTCTATACATAGCTGCCTGCCCTACTGTATTACGGTATACATTTGCGTGAGGGGTGGAATTATGGGTATGGAGATTATTTGAAAAGAATAACAAACATCTCACGTTTAGGCTACTACGCCTCACTTCGGTTTATTACGGAGCCAAAGCAAATGGTTTTTTTTTTTTTTTTAACGAGATAACATTCAAAGTCTGCAACAGTTCATCGTTAGTCACTCCTCTTCAAACCCCTTACTCCGTTCAATACTTTAACTTCCATTGCACGTCGGTGTGGCGTGCCTACAATAACATTATCTCTACAAGCAGCTGGTAGATCATGATGTTGTTTTGGGCAGGCAACACCGTTATACTATACTACGGAGTATAAATGATGCTGGAGCGGGGGGTGTTTTGTTGTTGATCATGCGGACAAGCAGTCCAAGGAGTCCAGCGTTAGGAAGACTTCAGCCTGGCACTGGAAGGTACCCGTACCGTCCCGGAGCAACTCACAGCTCTTCAGATTTGGAGAGATGTCCTTCAAGCATATCGCCTGTATAAAGACAAACAAAGTCCGGGGCTTCTAAAAGTGTTCCACAGTATAGCCTATTTCTTAGACCTATCATCTGTTTTTAGATCAAACGTAGCATAGCTATAGTTTACATTACAACTATACATTTTTAGACTATAGGGCAAGAGTTAATCGTGGTGCTGAATGGACAGCGTCTTTGGGTGGAGAGTTTGTCAGGAACTTAACTTTGCCTGAAGCGCGCACAATTATGTAAATTATGACTGCTTGCAAGTCTCTGTATTAAAATGTATAGGCCTAGTAATCAGTCACACACAAATAAGTCAAGATGTAGGCTATAGATCATTTCCATGTCAATTTCCTATATTGTTTTTAGCCAGCACAAATAGTTTTGATTCGTTAATCGCGGTGCTGAAGGGACAGCGCCTGTTGGTATAGTTTGTTGTCAGGAACATACAGTAGTTCCCACTTTTGAGAACATATAATAGCCTATATAGGACTGCAACTGCAACACATTTACTGGCTAAGTGCTTTGCAAATAAATGCAATAAATATGTATAGCCTAAGTCGTAAACACAGGAAACGGGGGGGGAAAGGTTAAGGAAACAAAACTGCTAAATAAATAAATGCCAGTTGTTTCGTTATTATTTATCCCTTCAAATAGCACTTACCATGTTTTTAAGAATAGAGATTTGCTTGCTGCCCTCGGGAACCACATTGTTGCCGGCTGTTTCTCCACTGTCGACAGCCGTTTCTTCGGATTCGGACCTTCGGACGTAAGGCGACCTCCTGATACCGGAGAGTAAACCGGAGGCTCGACCCACCGAGTAGTACGCGGGGCCGGTTGCCTGTTTGTACCACGCGTCAATTGGATGGACCGAGATGAGCAGCGAGATGCCGATGCACACCATAGCAAAGCGCACGGACCTCTCCATAACGCACACGACTTTGGACACTTTTTTACGCAGCGAACTTGCGAAGTGGAGTGGAGCGGGCTCTTCGTTATGTCGCTTTAAACTCCCCAGCTCTATAGCTTATATAGGCTAGACGCAACGATGCTATCGTGATTCGTGACCAACAATTTCGTCAAATCGATCGAGATGCAGGGTGGATGATGATTCATCATTACGCGAAAGGAGGAAAAAAAAAAGACCAATCCGATTGATTCATTTGCTGGGGGTCTTCAATTGGTGTGTTCTGTTCTGACGCTAGTGGAAAGAAAAAGTGAATCTGAACATAAACCTTTGTCATTGTGTGTTGTTTACAGGGGGGAAAAAAACTAGTTTTTACAAGTTTCATGACTGACAATGTAATAGCTGCCACTTCTGAATAAAGTTAACGTTCAAACACAAGTCAATACGTTAAACATTTAAATTAATTAATGCAAATATAAACTATACATGGCATTTATATCAAGGTGATATGAATTGGATTGGCATTTAAAAGAATATAAAATAACCAGACGCACACAAGAAGCAAAGGCACACCAGTCTGGTTGGTGGCAGAGAAAACTGACATTTGCGCTCATTTTGATATTTTTTAACACAACACTGTCATTGATTCAGGGCGCAGCTTGCCTGTAAATTGTAACAATATAAGGACCACAGAGGCACAGGTGTGCTCTTGCTCGTCCCAGTGCTCAAGCTGCAGACACGGCAGGAGTGGACGGAACGGAAAGCCTTTCAAAATTGCCAGCACTGAAACTGCTTAGTTTTGTGTACCACGTCTTGACGCCAGTGATAGAAAGGACAATAAGGGATGTCCTTTTGGAAGGCTAAACATAGAACCATGAAGAAAAGCAAGGGCTCGCAACTCTTTGTAATGCTTCAAGTATTTATATTCACAATCATAGCAGGCATAGCAGACATAGGGCCTACAACGTTTCGACCGGTATTGGTCTTTCTCAAGTAGGCTATAAATAAAATAAACAGGAAACTATTCATTTTATACAGTGTGGACAAAAGAGCCATCAGCCCCATCTGCTGTTTTATTTTATTCTAAACATAGAACCATAACATCAGTATCTTGTGTGTGTGTGTGTGTAGTTGTGTCATCCTAATTTACCGTACATCAATTTTTTACTTTATCTTCCTGAGTCGAGTTGTGTGCTGAGCGACCACATCAAACACGAGGTGGACGCTGGAAAATACTGCGGCATGGTCATGCTGGACCTCCAAAAGGCTTTTGACACCGTGAACCACTCCATACTGGTTAACAAGCTTAAAGCTATTGGTTTTGATAGCACATCAGTGAGCTGGATGCAATCCTACCTGGAGGGGAGAGAACAGATGGTGGAGGTGAACGGAACACTGTCCCCTCCCCTCCCAGTGAGCTGTGGCGTCCCACAAGGAAGCATACTAGGGCCTTTACTGTTCCTAATATATGTTAATGACATGACTTCAGCTTGTGACTGCAACTTGTTCCTGTTCGCAGATGACTCAGCACTGCTGGTCTCGGACAGGAACAAACTGCAGGTTGAAAAGACCCTCAGCTCTGAACTCGGTAGAATCTGCACCTGGCTCGCTGATAACAAACTATCCTTACACCTGGGAAAAACTGAATCCATCCTCTTCGGATCAAATAGTAATCTCAGCAAGGCAGATGGCTTCTTGGTTAGAGTGGGTGACAATATTATCACACGAAAAGATCAAATTACCTACCTAGGTTCCATCCTGGAGGCCAATCTTTCCGGTGATAAGATGGCCACCAACGTAATCAAAAAAGTCAATCAAAGAACAAGATTCCTTTACAGGATCTCCTCACTGGTCAGCAAAAACACCTTGAAGACCTTAACAGGAGCCCTCGTACAAGGTTTCTTTGACTATGCATCCACCTCTTGGTACCACAGCACCTCAAAGGCCCTTAAAACAAGGCTCCAGACCTCCCAAAACAAACTGGTCAGGCTCCTACTTGGCCTCACCCCCCGAACCCACCTCACCCCTGCCCACTTTGACAGGCTGGGATGGCTTAGGGTCGTCGACAGAGTACAGCATCTTGCAATGGGTCTGGTCCACAAGATTCGATACACCACCAAGATACCCATGTACCTGTCTAAATACTTCCTTTTTTTTTTTTTTATATATATTTTTTTTGCGGCTTACACCTTTTATTGATTTTTGAAGGGACAGACAGTAGGCTGACAGGAAACGGGAGAGAGATGGGGGGATGACATGCAGTAAAGGCCGTGTCGGGTCCGGGAGTCGAACCCGCGGCACACTGCGACTGGATTACCAGTCCAGTGCCCAGACCGTTACGCTACGGCCTGGGCCTAAATACTTCCTTAATGTAAACGAAGTCCACACCCACAACACCAGAGGGAGTGCAACAAACCATGTACAACCCAGATTCGGCACAAACAAGGGACTAAATTCTTTTCGCTCCTATGCCACCAAAATGTGGAACGCCCTACCAACAGTCATTAAGACATGTGAATCCCTTGACTCCTTCAAAACCGCTCTCAAAGGGCACCTACGGATGGCTGCAATTCGAAACTGGCCTCTGTAAAATCTGAATCCCCCCCACCCCATTTTCCCTCACTGTATATTGTATCTTTTCCCTTTTTTGCTTCCCATATGATGAATTTAGCTACATAGAAATGTCTATTTGTATGTCTCTAAATGTTTGTATGTCTTTAAATGTTTTGATGAATTGAACAATGTGGACCCTGTTGTAAACAAGTGTAATGCTTAATTGGGTCGTCCACTCACAGTTGACAGTCTTTGTATTGAGTTTGTGCTTAAAATGTACTGTAAATTCTACAAACTGTTAATAAATATTTCAATCAATCAATCAATGGGATAAAACATTGAGTTTCAGAGTTCCTGACTCTTCAAACTAATGTCTAAATGGTTTCTACATCCTTATAAAGAGGTACCACTCATGGTCATGATGTTTAATTCAGAAGTTTAAGATGTACCCTGTTCCAGAGTGGCAGCCATCTAATTTGCCCGGTATGGCTACCAGAAATATAATTCAGCCTGCCTGTTGTTATATTATGATGTTATGTCCATTCATCGTACAAACATCAAAAATGGGCAGAAAAGTGAATACTTTAGACAATGAATTATGTGGTTGTTTTGCATAATCAGATTATACCCATAAAACAGTATTCAGCTACTCTTCTGATACATTTTCTCACTCCTGAGTCAGACGAACAAAATTATACCACATATATCACTCAGCCTAAAGACTAATGTTAACAAAATGTTGGAAATGTTCATAACATGAAAAGTCAATAAAACATTGATACTATACCACCATTGCCATACTGACTTGCCACAAATCACCGGAATCTACCTTGTTCGTTTTCCTCATTGAGGGGATGCGGGAAAAAGAGGAAAGCATTTCGTATACCTGAAAACACAAATGAGTATTGAATCATGTCTAATTACATTTCACATTTCCTTTCCATGGGATAAGATATTTATGTGGAGGCCTGGACTACAGGAAATGTACCTTTTAATGTATTGAGAACAATTAAGATGACAACTGACAAAAAATTAAGTAGTAAGATTAGCCATAGACATAAAGGTATAAGTATAAAACACAGCATTTTGCTTATTCTTGGAAAGCAAAACCACATAAGCGTATCAGATATTATAAATACAACGTACACCAGGTACAGGGATTTATTTTTACCAGCAATACCAGTCTTCTAAATCTAATTAAAAAAATAGTATTCAAATCTCCAGATCGGCAGTTCATTGACCTATACTGATCACAATGGCTGAGACATTTCCAGCAAATACAGCCATTGTGTAATGCAGATCATATCAGTCTAAAGTGCTCATCAGAGTCCATTGTAGAGTGGCCTGCAGCGTGGCTCCAGCTTGTCTTCCAGGACATAGTCTGGTCCACAGACCCAGGGGTCTCCAGTCTCCCACTGCCACTTCTGCAGGCTCTGCCTCAGGCTTTCCAGAACACCGCTGTAGGATGGGTCTAATGCCAGGTTTCTCCTTTCCTCTGGGTCCACCCTGCGCATACACATTTGGGATTATTTGAAGACGACTACAAACCAAAGGAAAAACCTCTTCATATACAGTACGTGCATAAAAGGACACAGACAATTGACCTTATGCAGACCACAGCCAATACAGACAGATCTCTATTATGCAAAAGAAAAAGATATAGACATACTGAGACGGAAAGATACAGTGATTTGTGGATTTATTATAGATAATGCAAGTTGGAAATGAATGCCCCACCGATATTATGTCTGTGTCCCTTTTATGCCCATATTTTTGGAAATCTCTATGGGAAAAATGAATGGATTCTAGATCAATGGAACCAGAAAATGGCCACCACTATGCCATGCCCTATTTCTTTATGATGTTAATGTCATCCAACCCTCCAAATCAGAGTGGTGTTAAAGTGGAAACAACTACAGTATGTAAACAATTATTGCCAAAAACGAGTTGTGTTTATGTCAGACCTGGTGTCATAGAGCTCCCAGCGGTCCCTGTAGTAATACTGCTCCAGGGTTTTGAACCAATATGTTGGCTGCCCCAAATGAGTGCGGTTAAGCAGGTCCTGGAAGGTGGGTGACACATAAAAGTCCTGGTCGATGGGGAAAGGCATGCGATAGTTCATGTTGTGCAGTAGGCGGTATGCCCCCTGGTGGACAGAGCGGATTGGATAGTACATGGTCACCTGTAAGTGAGAAAGAAATGTCAACACTCAACACTATCTGGACTTGTAATGAACAGTTCATGCAATTATGACCAGACATTAGCCGACATTGAAGGTAAGTTTAACTTACTGATGAAACTGGGGTTTTGTTTTCCCTTTCCTCTACCATCTGCATCAGTTCACAGCTCATCACACCGATCACTCACTCACTCACTCACTCAGTCAGACCAGTTTCAATCAGCAATCATCACCACACTCTAGTATAAAGCACAGCCATTTTGTCTCAGTCAGTGAGGTGCACATCCCTTTCCTTAAAATTAATTATATTAACACTGATACTGATTGGTTTTAGACCTCCAAATACATACTGATGAACCGAACTGATGAGCTGGAAGAGCTGTAGCACTTGAACTGAATTGGCCAGGTTTCTCCCTTTAGTTCATGAAACCCCGAGCGATGATGATGAACACAATGGCGAGCTAAGCCCCAGAGCGATCCCCTGTTTCTGTCCTACCTGGACGGTAGGATCTCTCCTTCACTCACACACACACTTCCCCCCCATAACTGCTGCATACACTCTAAGAACTGCCTCACATTACCCCTCTGACCTTGAATGACTTTGAACAATTGACTTTGACTTTGGACAAACCATGACTGAGTCTATACTTTTGGGTTGAATTACTTTGTTTTATCTGAATTGATTGATGTTGTTTATTTTATTTTTGTTTCTTCAATAATAATATCCTATTAAGCATAATTTTCAGTCTCTTGGTTCTTTGATTTTCAATGCAAACTCCTTTCTACCATACGCCTACTTCTGACAGCAGTACTGGTCCAAACATATTCCTATATCACTAAGTATATGCTACAGTTACATAATAAGCAATGTAACTACCGGTATATAATATACCCTACTATACAAACAATACTGCAGCTTGGAGATTCCTGGGCAATTTGATAAATAGATTTTTAGCCCATTCTGACCGGGCACCCATTTTGGTGTTGGCATCATGTCGTGCTTTAGCTATTGAAAAATAGCAGATCTACAAGCTCATATCGCGCCACCGAGTGGCGCGATACGAGCTTGTAGGTCTGCTATTTTTTGAAAAATCGAAGAACGACTGACATTTTTAGAATCTGATCTCAGGTCAGAATGGGGTTAATCAGACCAGTGTGTGTCCAGTGGAAACCTCGTTGTGAATCTGATCTCAGGTCAGAATGGGTTAGTACAAGCACCAACAGCTATATGAATGAATGAATGAAACTACTTCTTGTCTAGCCCCACAGACCTCATGCAGAGACTGGCTGGCGTAGACGGTGTGCCAGGCGCTGGGCTCAGATACCAGGGCAGGCAGTAAGGAGCGACCGGTCAGATGGACGGAGTCTGAGCTCCCAGGGAGCTGGTAGGACGGGTAGGGAACAGAGAACCAGTCCAGAAGAGTTGGGGTGATGTCTGAGGAGGAGAAAACAGCTTGATGAAGACATGAAGAACAGGAGAAAGGACAACGCAACAAAAGGAAAAGAGTGAGAGGAATTATTCAACTTTACTCCAGACAATAGACATAGATACTCTAGCAGTATGAAGTCTCCCCCTTGTGGCTATACAATGTTAGTGCTTTGATAAATCATTGCTGACATGTCATTGATTAACAAATACTGTCCACAGCACTTTTACAAATTCCCCTTTTTATATAAAATAAAATTTAAAAGTGAGGAAACTGAGGAGGCACAACTGTGAGGATATAAAGATATGTTTGGTGTATTGTCATTTTATTTGTATTTACAATATTTAATAGTTTTTGCTTTGTTGGTTGTATCACCTTTTAAAACCTGGTTGCAATGCAGATATAATATATAGTGTTCTTTTGACTGTCAACACAGTTTCCTGCAGCCACTCTCATTTTATCCATGTCTCACCCAGTAGGCTGACATAGGCCTGACTGGTTTCTCCCCAGCGCTCGCGGTGCTCAGGAGATGACACCAGCATAGGCTCTGCTGTACCGGAGTGGTACAAGTTGGTTCTGCCATTAGGAAAAGGGATTCCATTATCCGAGCTGTAGATGACCAACGTGTTGTTCTCATAGCCAGCATCTCTCAGCTCCTGAAGAACCAAGCCGATACCTTCCAGTGAAGACATGGTAGAAAGAGAGATAGAAAACAAGCTCAATTTAGTTTGGTGAATTGTTTATTGTTGCAGTGATAGTTTTTTTTTTTATCATAATACACTAGATATACAACAGAGAGGTTGAGCTATACTGTGAAATATTGTTACTGTGCTGTGCTGACGATTTAACAATATTCTTTTAGTTACCGTACTTCTGTCAGCTGGCGGCTGTGTGCATTTAGAATACCTCGCAGCCAATCAAAATGTTTGGTCAGACCTAACTGTGGTTAATTGTACCACGGTGAATGTGAGAGCATGGGTGTTTGGGTGCGTCACATACCCTGGTCCAGTCGACTAACAGTGGTATACTGGGCTGCGAGGTCAGCTCGCGATGCAGGTGTGTCGGGTACAAAACGGGGCACCTGACGGACACAAGAACAGAGCAGACAAGACCTGATAACACATATTACTGTCTGTAACTGATATTTACACAATAAGTGACAGTAGAGATAGAAACAGTAATCATCGGAAAGACAAGATTTTAACTGTTTGTGGGTGATAAATGTTTTCATCAAATAAATCGCATATTAAAACTGGTGGGCCCACTTTTGAACATCATAAATAACTTCTCATCTGTAAGATAAATCCAGTATTGGGGACTGACCGTAACTTGCTCTGGAGAGTAGTATTCTGGAGTCCAGTCTGGAATTCTTCCCATTCCCATTTCACCATTCCCAAATTTTTCACAGAAGGCTCCATACTGGGGCTGGGAATGCCCACATCTGTGGGTGTCGTGGAACGCTACGTATAGAAAGAATGGTCTCTCTTCCTCTCCTCTCTCCTGAATTTTTATTTCATTACTTTCTTTTTCCTCTACGGCTTCGGCTTTGTGGGTCTGGAAAAACTTGCGGACCAAGAGTTTGATACGGGTGATGTTTCGCCCCACCTGGAGGACGGAGTTGTTCTCCTCGGTGTAGGCAAAGTCAAAGGGATAGACAGGTCCTGGACCAACATGTTTTTTCCCAATTATGCCTGTATGTGACAGAAAAAAGACAAGAGAGATACACCAAAGGTGTATTTTATTTTATTACATTCCATGCATGTAGTCCATCTCCATTAAAGTCTACCACATAGGCAAGGCAAGGAATCATCATAGTCATACCAAACACATTGAAGTCATTAAATTAAGGCATTTGCACAATAATCAACATCTAAACCTCTTAATACCCCCACCCACCATTCCAACTGCACACAATGCAAACTAAAATATATTATAATGGAAACAAAAGTAACAGGAGGAGAGGACACTGGAGCGTCACGGACATGTCGAGCCTTTTTAATAGGTGCCAGTACAAGAAAAGACTAACCTATGCGGTCTTCATCATGACTCTGATGAAGACCGCAAAGGTCGAAACGTGCAACTTGTGTCCTTGTTCCTGTGATGCACCGGACCAGCCGTTCTAGGCTTGAGGCACGTTGGTAGACTCCCTTTGTTTCGGGCAACAGAAGTAACTTGACATGACACCCATGTTACACTCATCTAATCACACCTGCTTTGAACAGTTTAGAGAACGCACATGAAAACTTGAAACATGGAGAGAAAAAAAAACATGAAAGCAGAAACAACAATGTGGGTTTTGTTGCTCTCCTTATGCTGTATGCAGTAGTAGGTTACTTGATAATTGTATACCTGTATGTACGTTGGCTTGGCTAAGGAGTAGAGGCAGACTTTGTACTCCGTCAAATGAGTTGAAGTGGTGGACACCCTGATGCAGTCCGTACATTCCATTCTGATGCTAGAGGGGACACATAAAGAGCCTGTAAGTCCCAAATAAGGGGTAAAATGAATCAACTGATTGAATGGATGAGAGACTTGACTGACTGGATGAGTGTACTGTTACCTCTGACAGACTGAATGAATGAATGAGTTCCAATGAGTTTCAAGTCTGCACTGAAGACTAAGAGTGTCTAAGAGACACTTTTGGCAAATAGTTTTTTTGTTTTTGTTAATGTACTGTAAAGCGTCCTTGGGATTTTGAAAGGCAGCATTATATAAATTCAAGTCATTAATGAATGAGTGCTGCGGTACACTGCTATACCTACCTGTGGCAGGCCAGTGAGGATGGCGGAGCGGCTCGGGGAACAGCTACTGACAGAGGTGAAGGCGTTCTGGAACACCACGCTTTGCTGTGCTAACGAGCGGAGGTGAGGTGTGTGGACCACAGAGTTGTTGTACACCTCTGTCTCAAAACCTGCATCATCGGCTGAAGGAGGGAAGGAGGCACACAGTGACAGACAAAGGTTACAAAAAGGTGTGCATGTGATGTGGTGCTAAACTAAAGCTAGTGCTGTCAAACAAGTCTATGAAGCTATGAAATAAATCTATGACAAAGTTTAATCTGCAGCACATCAGATCTCAGGCTCAGCACATTGATTGATCTCTCTTTTAGATAGGGGGGGGGGGGGTCCTTGGCCTGGAAAAACGTTGAAGACCCCTGCTGTAGAATGAACCAGAACACAAGTCTTTCTGGGATGAAATGGGTTGAATCAGAGCGTTACACAAACGTATTAATTACAGACTATAGTTGGTCAATCGAGAGGGCAAAGATTTTGACTCACCGATTATTAGAAGAACATTTCTTTTCTTGGACTCTCCCATGTAACATGTTGCCAAAACCAAAAAGAAAGCCAATGCATTCGGCATAATGCCAAATCTTCTTGGACACTTTCAAGCAGTTCAATTTTGCACGGTTTCCAGACGAAACATGTCCACTGTTTTGCTCAGGGTCTACTCTACGTAAAGTCTAGTGAATCAAAGGCGATATATTTGTTGTTTTACAAATAATTTGAAACAATTTAGTGTTATAGCACATGCCTTCCTGAAACAACTTAGGCCCCGCCTTTTTAGTCACATGACAATAGTCACGTGAAGAACAGTGTTTACTGATGGTTTTACTCTATGGTTTTACAGTACTCTGCATAACACAAGTGGTTTATTGTGTCAGAGTGAGATTGTGCAAACTAGTCATTCTTTTCTTTTCGGTCTGCAATGTGATGAATCTGCGTGATCTTTTGGAGAAGTGGTTTCTTCAAGTAAAGTAAAATCTGTGAATGAACAACACCGCAGAAGTGGATTTAAAGAGAGGAATCTGAGTCTGACTGGGTAAAAAACGATTACAAATATATATATATATGTTCTAGTCTATTTTATTCTATTAATTTGGTCTTAATTCGTATAATTCGTATAAATGTTTGTTCCGTTTTATTCCATTCAATATTCAGTATTCTACTTTTAAAAAGCCGCTGTGACAGGCTGGCAGCTGCTTGATTGATTGATTGAAATATTTATTAACAGTTTGTAGAATTTACAGTACATTTTAAGCACAAACTCAATACAAAACTGTGAGTGGACGACCCAATTAATCATTACACTTGTTTACAACAGGGTCCACATTGTTCAATTCATCAAAAACAAAACAAAAGCTCTTGTTAACTCTGGATTTTGTCAGGTAGCCTAATCTTCGTCTGGAAGACTGGAAGAGCTGTGCAATGCTGACCTTTGCTTCAGCCGAAATGTCATGTGGTTATAAACATAGAGCCATAGGCTACCCTGTTTTATTTGTCTATTATGCCATTTGTCTATTATGTGACATGTCTTTATCATATTATTATTATCAGGCTCTGTTTGGAAGTTATTGCTAAACCTGTATAATAACGAAGTTATAATCAGAATTATTAACTGGACAAATCAACTGTGTGTGTGTGTGTGTGTGTGTGTGTGTGTGTGTGTGTGTGTGTGTGTGTGTGTGTGTGTGTGTGTGTGTGTGTGTCTCTATTTCTCTCTTGTTTGGCATAGATGTGTATATTTCTATACACAACATATTAAATGTTTTGATGAATTGAAAATGGAGGACGTGAACAATTCTTAGTGCTTTTTCTGGTTTCATCCTCTTAGCAGTTTTTGTATTGACCTGTACCTTCATTGGGACTGTGACCCTTCTGCAATCTGTTAACCAACATTTAAATCAATCAAACTAATCCACCTCCCTGACCGATTAACTCTTTGTTTTATTAAACAGGTCAAAGTTGACTGCATAGATATGAAGACATGACAACCAACTAGAAAAAGTGCTCCTCGGAGCACAGGTCAGGTAGGTTATTGTGGGCCAGCAATGTTGATGGAATATGAATAATCAGACAGATGCATCTTGATCACTTGACTGTAGAAGTAATATAAAAAATGTGCTTTGCAAAAATGGACCTGCTGCAGGCGAGTGGCAAGGCTGATTTGATTTGTGCTGTGTTCATTATTTTAGGCATTTTGTTCAAAACGGAGCACTGCAAACTTTGGAAGTTTGTAGGAGTAATACGATGTGTTTTGCAAATATTGACCACCTGGTGATCAGCAGGTTTTTGTCAATATTGTCATGTGCTGGATACTTCACTCATACAACTGGTCAAACCAGTCAGGTTTAAACTGTTCAGGAATAAAGAAAGACACTTGCTCATCCACATTGCACACACACGTCAGTAATGTCACATACTATAAAACTCTCACACACACACACACACACACACACACACACACACACACACTCATTCACTCACGTGGTGCATCCCTGCTTAAGTGTCCAACCTGAGGAGAAGAGGATTCTTCTGAAGGAAATAGAATCTAGCGGAATCTAATCAACTCAATATGTCAACTGCTATGAGCAGATTAATGACTTGAACGAAAGGACAAACGTCCACTCTTCATCTTTCTTTCTTTCTAAGTGTGTTTGTGTGGTCAGCCAGTTTAGGCATGATGTATAGCAATTGCAAAAAAAAAGGCATTATATTTGCTACAGTAGTCTAAGAAAGACACTTTGCCTTCACCGTTTATGCACCAGCTGTTCACCCCTCCTTTCCCCACTCGCAGTATGACAGACACCATGCCCCTGTTGGGAGGGGTCCCGGTCCAGGACCAGGTGAAGACCCTCTGCTCCTACAACACAGTGAAGGCTTGGCTGCCCATCCTGTCATGGTTACCGAGGTACAACCTAAGCTGGCTACGGATGGACCTTATTGCGGGCCTCACAGTGGGGTTGACTGCTATCCCACAAGTCCTGGCTTATGCTGAAATTGCAGGACTTCCTGTGCAAGTGAGTTGGGGGCTGGTTTGAGTTCTGTTGTTTGTGTGCTTGTCTGCTCTAGTAAATAAAGGTTATATGTGTACAGACGCTCTTAATCCAGAGCGACTTACATTAAGCAAGAACATAAAGCATGGCAATTCATCCCATACATAAACAGTAGTTATCATGAAACATGCGTAAGAAGACCTACAAGCTCATATCGCGCCACTCGGTGGCGCGATATGAGCTTGTAGATCTGCTATTTTTCAATAGCTAAAGCATAACATGATGCCAACACCAAAATGGGTGCCCGGTCAGAATGGGTTATAATTCTATGTCTACATAACATTCTAGTGCTGTCTACATAGAATGCTATAAGTCTGCATAAAGTGCTATCTAAGTCTACATAAAGTGCTACTGTATCTAAGTTACATAAGTTGAGCCTTTGCATAGGTCGTCACGGCTAAGGCACGTCTGCATTACAGTAAAGTGACTTTTCTACTTCTAGCTGTTTTATCCGTTATTATAGGCATTACTGATGATTATTCATCAACAATACAATTTGTGTTTTGTGAAAGTATAGCATAGTTACAGTATATTAATATCAGGGTGTTTGGTCATAGTTGATTTTGTCCACATTATCCATGAATGCTTGTCCATAGCAAAAGATGGATCCATATTAGTTTGTATTGCACAGTGCGCTATATCCGAACGCACCCTTAAGGTCTTTACAGACTGAACGCGTTTTTAGGTAAAACGTCGGAAAAACGCTGCAAAATATCCGAAAAGCGCAGCAGTGTGCAGACACCTTTTAGTATTTATTTTTATTTGCAGACTTGAACACAATTTTACTGAGTCAAGAACGACATTAATTTGTGTCCAAATCAATATGACTTTCCACAGTATGGCCTCTACTCTGCCTTTATGGGAGGGTTCATCTATACTATCCTGGGGACCTCTAAGGACATAACCCTGGGTCCTACAGCCATCATGTCCCTCCTGTGTTCCTCTGTTGTGGGGGGACACCCCAACCAAGCTGTCCTCCTCAGTCTGCTCTGTGGAGCTATCCAGGCAGCTCTGGCCTTGCTGAGGTTAGGTGAGGATGGAGATGCATGATTACGGATTTAACACTTAGCCTGCCAGTGTGGTGGCAGGGAGGAGACTAACTAATACCGTGGTTTTGTCTCATTTTCGAGGATGCTTCCTGTCACCTTGGTACCTAGTTAGGATGACCTTGCATTATTAGCTACCTGGTTTGTCCAAAAGGTTACATCATGAGACCACCCTCCCGGGATCAATATAGGTCTTGTCTTGTCTTGTCTTGTCTTGTCTTGTGATTCATTTAAAATGTGATGGAGCTTTGCCTCTGGGTTTTTCTTTGTAATTGTTATAGCCATTATGTCCTGAACATGCTACGTAACTACAGTAGTAAGATGAGACTGAGCCAGTGAGACTGGATTGCAACTGTAGGTGACCTCTATGTATTCTACGGCCCTATAGAGATCATATCCTATGGTATCTTATGGTTGCAGGGTTCCTGTTGGACTTTATCTCTTATCCTGTAATAAAAGGCTTCACCTGTTCTGCTGCTGTAACGATAGGCTTTGGCCAAGTCAAGGTGCGTCACACACACACACACACACACACACACACACACACACACACACATACACACACAGAGGTAGTTTTTAGGTCATGTTATTCCCAATTAAGAGAAAGTTATACACGCCTCCTTTTATACATGCCTCATTGCCTCTTTTTATTGCTCTTTGAGTGAAAACCTCTTGTTTGAAACATTCAAATATCATACAATATTCACCTTGATATTCTATTTCAATACAACAAACAAAACTCCTTTTCTCCCTTGTCTCCACTTGAATGGGAGGAAGTGCAAACATCCTTGACTTTAGGCACCATTAGAATTTAGAATTCTGGGCACCACCCTATTGATGTTACATCATAACAAATATTACTCATGCAGTAGCAGTGGAACAAAATATCCAAGAAATAAATCATATAAACAAAAACTGTTACAATTACAAATAATAATGATGGCAGTTTAATTTAAAGGACCACTTCACCCATTTTCAACCTATCTTCATATAAGTCCTCTTATTATGATAAAATGGTACCATTTCTTTCTACTCTGTCTGCGTCTCATCAGAGAGTAAAGGTCCCCACCCACCGAGCGCGTTTTTCGGATTTTTAGCAGCGTTTCTCCATCGATTTTCCGAAAAACGCGGCCGGTGTGCAACCACCTTTATGAAGAAACCCGCCTACCATTGACATCATCATTACCCAGCATGCACGGTCAGGACCTGGACGAATTAGTGACGTCTCTATTGGGGCCAAATCAAGTCAGATCTGGCCCTGGATATCACCTGATTTCAACCAACCGGAAAAAAAGAGAGAAAAAGGTTTTATTTTTATTAGTGTGAGAACAATGGCTTCCATTCATTATCCATTATGTAGCATGATTAACTTTCCAGGAATAGAAAGCCTGCAGTTTCTATTAGCTTGGATTCCCCATCGATGATGTCACTGGCAGGCGGCTTTACAAACTGCCCACAGCCCTCTTGAGACACAGACTGAGTAGACATAAATGGAAAATGGTACCATATTATAATGAGCATTAGTGAGGACCAATTATATGAAGTTAGGTTAATTATTTTGAAAATGGATGAAGTCATCCTTTAATACATATGTCTTGTACTTATTGTTGCCTTGTTTAGCCCTTTGTAATTATTTTAAGGTGCTCTATATAGATTATCACCCATACCCAGAGCTGAATTCCTGAACAGGCAATCAGGCACGACAGCTAAACAGGTGCAAATCCTGGTCCATTGACATGCTGCCAGGGTTCATTCATCTTTTATTCACACAGTGCCCCTCCCTAATATGATTCGTTACGGTCGTTCTTGTTGTTCTTGAACTTGAACAACGTCCAAGATTTAGGTGTAGTGAGGTAGTGTAGATGTGTCACTGACTGCCAGCCTCCATTATGCAGCAATGCTGTGAACGAAGGTTGGGTTTCTGCTCTGTATTTTGGTTATTTTGCACCCGTTTCTTTTTAGTTTTTTGTATCTATTGTTTTGAATTTTCACAAAATGAAAATATGTTTTCTTGTACATGCACAGTCAAAGATAGTTCAAATCATATCAAGCTCATCTGCAATTCAAGAACATGCATCGTCATGCTCACTCACTCCATGCAATCGTAGAGTTTTTTATATTTGTTTCTATATCTGTGTACAATTGTCTGTGTAGATATCAGGTGTAACTGGGATACATAATTTGAAATGAACTTGGGTGGAAATGATGGAATGCTATAACCGATAAAATGAATGACAGTTTGGAGGCATGCTCGAAAATAATTATGAAACCATACTCCCAGACCGTAATTATGAAAGAAAGCATGTGATATATGAGAGAACAGTTGGCACTACTTAACGTCTTCACAACACTTAGCCTGCAGGGAGTCAGATGTTCTGCGAACAAAGATGGATGGTCACTCTGGACCAGACTGTGTCCCATTGTTTTTATTTGCACGCAGTTAACTTAATAATGAATTGCATTTTCATAGTGCTTTTCCAAGTGCTCAAAGCGCTTTACAATGGTTCATTCATTCATACATTGGGAGGTGAAGCGGCGAACAGTCGACGCCAGCGTCCTCACTTCCCACATTCACACACCAATGGTGGCGAGCTCACACCAACCGACTCATTGACTTGAACCACTCTGGGCATGTCAATATTAGGTGAACATTCGGCAGAAATAGATAACTGCCGATCTGATGGACTTCATGCCGGTCACCACACTCCCTCAGGCGCTCTGCACGTCCATCGGTTGAGCAGTTTATATATGCAGGAAGGACAGACACGCACACTCACAGAAACACACTCGCATGCACAAAGATTATAATTGTAGTTTTTTGTAGCAGCAGTGCAGCACGATTATCATTTATTGTTATTACCATTATTATATGGGGTTTCCCTGTCAGCATACGTCACAGCAGTTTGTCTCAATAAAGTGAAAATGCATACTGTTACTGTAGTTGATGTTGAGTGTGTCATGTGTGTGTCCAGAACATACTGGGGCTCAAAGGTGTTCCCCAGCAGTTCTTTATGCAGGTTTACTACACGTTCTACAAGCTCCCTGAGGCTAGGATAGGAGACGTGGTCCTGGGGCTGCTGTGTCTCGCTCTGCTGGTCATGTTAATGTTGATGAAGAAGAAGCTTGGACCTCCTGCTGAGGACTCCCCCACCTCTAGCAGAGTCGCCAGGAAAATGGTCGTGGGCATTGCTACAGGTCAGTCGGGGTCTGTACTTGGCCCTCTCATTTTTGTCCTCTCTCTTGCAGATATACAAGGTGATGTCATTGTTGTGTTTTGAATGAATGTATCCGACCTGAATGGAAGCAAGACCGCAAAGTATTTTTTCAGTGCTATCCTTTTGGACCATTTCTGCTTGAAAACCTGTCGCAACACTGCAAATTGTGAGCTCGATCTAAACATTTTTTTTTATTTCGATGCATTTATTTATACATTGGTAGAGTAGACTCATAGGAAATGGGGATAGAGATGGGGAGGTACCACGCTACAAAGGTCGTTGGGATTCGAACCCGCAACATGCTGTCTAGCTGCCATTGCAGCCTAGGGTGCCCGGACCACCGCGCCGGTCCGGTCCGGACCTAGATCTGCTACTTTTGCCAAATGTTCGCCTGTTTTCACCAATTGTGACATGCCAGGGACACTAGGGTTCATATGGTTAAATCAAATCTTCCTTTTCTTTATCTTGTCTCCTGTCATGCGCAGTGCGCAACGCTCTGGTGGTGATAGCTGCATCCTTAGTAGCGTTCTCATGGGATGCATATGGTTCCCACATCTTCACCATCACTGGGGAAACTGCGGAGGGCCTACCCCCGTTCAAACCCCCACCCACCACAGACACCACGCCAAACGGCACTGTCATCTCCTTTGGAGAGATTGTAGAGGTAAGCAGTCGACAGCGGTGCTATCATAATAATAACACCTTTTATCTGAACATGACAACTGAACAACCAATCCCTTGGGGCAGGGTTTTGGAGGTGGGCTGGCTGTCATTCCCTTTATGGGTCTGTTGGAGAGCATCGCCATTGCTAAAGCTTTTGGTGAGTTTATTACACCTGTTGCCACTTTAATCCGATTTAGATGAAACTTGACAGATTCCCTTTTTTCTCTCTCACTCTACTAAACTACTGTTTACCGGCTTAATGTATTTGGGCTTCAACTAACCCTTAGGTTAAACAAAGCCTGCTTTTTTTTATTAAATGGAATATAATGTGTTTATACCACTTTTGTATAGTTTTCATTACTGAGACAGGTCAGCATAAATTCAGAGAGGTAAACATGCATACATACTAGCAGGACTCAATCCATAGACAGAATGTGAAAATGTGTCTTAACCACTCCACTGAAAACCAACCTTTATGCTTTTTCCATTGAATTGCGTTCATGATTCATTGCTGATTGGCTGACCTTGGCTTCTGGTCTTGTTCTTAGCCAGTCAGAATGATTACAGGATTGATGCCAACCAGGAGCTGTTTGCCATTGGTTTGACAAACATCATGGGCTCCTTCGTGTCAGCCTATCCAGTCACCGGCAGCTTTGGAAGGTAGAGAGACAGGGTTTCCACACCTGAGCCGAAAGCCGCAGACGTTTTCGGCTGTCTCCCAGCTTCTTTTCCGAGTTTTTAGACAGCTGGTGGATGGAAAAGAAGCTCCACCCACGCGGCAGATTGCCGCGACAGACAGATTCCCGGAAACGCCTGCCCCCGCGGCAGTCAGCCGCGTGGGTGGAGCTTCATTTCCATCCACCAGCTGTCTAAAAACCCAGAAAAGAAGCAGACAGCCAAAAACATCTAAATTGGTAGATGTGGCTACAGCTAGAGAACGAGACAAAGAGAGAGAGTTGTGTGTGTGTGTGTGTGTGTGTGTGTGTGTGTGTGTGTGTGTGTGTGTGTCGCAGATGAGCAGTCAATCAATGAGCAGTTAATCTTGTCTTTTTTTCATCAGGACAGCTGTAAATTCTCAAACTGGTGTGTGCACTCCAGCTGGCGGGGTCGTCACTAGTAAGTCACATATACCTATACGATACCTTGGTGACAATTTAGATTATTCATATTTATTCATGCAGTTGGTGCAGTTAAGTGGTTCTTAATAAAGAGAGATTCCTAAATTGTAAGGAAGCAATGTAAAATATGTTACCCTATATTGATCTGTATTTAATGTATTTTGTGAGGTCACAAGAACCTTGACATTTGTGCCAAATTGAAATATCCTTCAGGTCATGTTCCTGTAGTCGGAGGCTCTCTCCAGAGCCGTAGAGTAAGACAGAGTTACGCAAACACGTTCACTTCATGGAGCCAGTCCAATGGCGGCTCTTCTACATACACTTCTATTGAGCATGGGGATAACCAGAAGTTTACGGAATGCATTGGAGTCTATGGGCTCGCGCGAGTACAGGAACCACGTGACCGGGCTGTTTTATGCCCCCTCAATATCGCAACTCTTCTATTAGATGGCTTTGGTATAGTCATATCAGAAATCCCCGCCTATCAATATTTAGATGTCACCACCAATATTGGTACTGGGAGGTCGAGATCTCTGACATGTCTAAAGACTAGCAGTGTCTAATAATTGGAAGTTTTGAAGGTCAAAGCTCATTTCTCAGAGTGGTAGAATGACAAGGACCCCCCATCTCTCTCACTCTCTCTCTCTCTTTCGTGTTTAGGTGTGATAGTGTTGCTTTCCTTGGCGTTCCTTATGCCAGCATTCTACTACATCCCAAAAGCTTGTTTGGCAGCTGTCATTATCTGTGCAGTAGCCCCTATGGTGGATTACCAAGTAGTAGCCAAGATGTGGAGAATACGCAGTAAGTGTGTGTATGGTTTATAATGGTTTGTGTTTTTAAATGCCCTCTTAACACATGCACACTTGATGCAGGTATCACAACATACCTGTTTTTACTGACACGGGACATTGTATTTTGCACATGCGATGTGCCTCTCTTTACGGTCCCTACAGTTTACTAGAACATTAAAAAAAGAAAAAGTGCTTGTGTTGTTTTGTGTATCTTAATCTTTAATATAAGTTGTATGTTTAATGTATTTGACAGAGCTAGACCTGCTGCCTTTCTTTGTGACATTCCTGCTCTGCCTGTGGGAGATGCAGTATGGCATCATAGGAGGAGTGGCTGTATCTGGAGTGATGCTGCTCTACAACATAGCCAGGCCCAAGTTCAAGGTGGCGGAAAGTCTTGTAAAATTGGTTGGGTTACTTGGGATTGTCCACAAATCACGCACAAATCTCACCCTGCACAGTCATCATTCACACAGTACACTGGATAAGATAGCAGATAGAAAGTAACTTAGTACATTTACTAATATTGTACTCAAGGAACTTTTAGGTACTTTTGCTTCACTGGAGTATTTGAAAAATATCAATACTTTTACTTCTACTCCACTACATCTCAGAGGCAAATGTTGTATTTTTACTCTACTACAATTATTTGAATTCTTATTTATAAACATACTTGATCTTGGTGGTAGTAGCAAATATTCAAACAAGAACTTCAGCCCTATTTAAAGCCCTATTTAAACTTAAATAGCTGATCTACAAGCTCGCAACGCTTTGTGAGCTTGTAGATCTGCTATTTTCATGTGTGCAATGCATGTGCATTTGTATATGTACCCAACTCTTAACAGTGTGTCCATATTGCTTACAGGTTTCTGATCATGATGTGTTACTGATCGAGCTGGGCAGTGGACTCAGTTTTCCTGCCACAGAATACCTCAGTCATGTCATTCACACCCAGGCTCTACAAGGTAATGATCTGCATGCTGTCCTGAGTCCTGTTAATGATAAACCCTCAAAGACCACCTCTTCATGACATGCAACATTTATGTGAGCTGAGCGCCATTGTGTGGTGGAAATCTGGAACTACAGAAATGAAGCCTGGCTAAACAAAGTCATGTGATCAATTAATAAATTACTTCGTTTTTTGGCATAGCATATCTAATAGATAAAAAGGAGGATCGAAGACCAAATGAATGGATAAATTACTAATTAAGGTAGTTAATAAAGTCAATGTAGTTCACTACTCAAGTTACTGGCAACCAGCTAACAAGTTAGTTGGAGACTGTCTGCTCTGCTCTGGGCGCATAGAGACCAAGGGCAAAAGAATCAAGATTGGGAAAAGGTTTAAGACGTAAATAATGTTTAGGGGGAGACATGAAGACTGCCTTGCTACAGGGTCAAACAACAGTTTTCACAGATACACATGCAATCTGTGGCAAATGGGAGAAAAGCTTTATCTGGCTAGGGGATGAGATGAGATGTACCTCAGTGGGGCAGTGTGACATGACGATACAACAAAGGCACCTGATTAAATCATAGGGCATATGTAATGATTCATAATTATTGCAGGGCACATGTAAACAAATGTACAAACAAATCCAAAAATACCTATCAATATATATGGTATGCGTATTTGCGTATGGTATATGTTCACATGCAAGGATATTCATATTTGGTGCCTTTGCTGGTGTAGAGGTAAAACTGGCTCACCATGATTGGTTCAATATGCACCATTGCCTCCTGCACAAACACAGTTGGCTCTGTGCATAACTGTAGCACTGGTTTTCCAGAAAGTGGCATACACATTTCCTGTCCCAATTCAGTTTCTTATAGTTTTGTTTCATTGGCTCGGCAGCAGATTTGACCTGGAAACACATGACACCTTCACATTATGTGAGCCAATTAAACGAAACTATAGGAAAATTAACAGGAATAGGATAGACACTTTCTGGAAAAGCAGAACCACAGTTATGCACAGGCCGTGATAACAGGTCAGAAGTGATCACTGTCACTGCACCAGTGACTCATACTGGTTGGTTTTTGCATGGAAGTTGGAACGAGCTTCAAATTATTTTCTTTCTTCCCTTAATCTCCTACCCCCCTCTCTTCTTCCCTTTCTTTGTTTTCTTGGAAAAATAACACAATGGGAACTATGCGCAAAAACAAATTTCACCCACCTTTTTACTTATAAAACTGTGATGTGACAATAAAGATGATCAGCAGCAGTAAATCGAGGGAAATGTTCACCTTCCTCTAAAAACTTCTCAAGAGAGTGCAGATAATTCATTTATTGTATAAGAAGTTTGTGTTCAAGAGACTTCTAGACTGCTCTTTGACTTGAGTGTGCCTTTTTCCTCCTTTGATCTCTCTCTCTCTCTCTCTCTCTCTCTCTCTCTCATCCAGCCTCTCCACCCCGTTCAGTTGTCCTAGACTGCCATCATGTCAGTACCATAGATTACACAGTGGTTAACGAACTCCGAGACCTTCTGAGACAGTTCAAACTACGGGGAGCAAGCATGGTCTTCTCCAGGCTGCAGGTACAGCCATCGCTCACTTTTCTGTATTCCAGTTAAAGTAGTCATGCAAACATCAGTCTACAATTATTCATTTAAGCTAATGGGAAAATATAATGATGTTATTGTCAACATGAGCCTCACTCTGTAGTTCTGACTATCATATATCTATCCGTTTTGTCTTCTCTCTCTCTTTTCTCAGCCTGCTGTTCTGGAGATTCTGCTAGCAGCAGATCTACCAGGTCTCCGGCATGCAGACGATGTGGAGGCAGCACTGCAGACTGCAGAGCGATTTAGTCAACCCCCTCAGCATAACCAACAGATCAATTGATGCCGGTTTGTGTATCTAGGGCAGGCCAATCGGAACACACAGTGGTGTTCAACAGGAATGGCCTAACAATGGTATAGATTGATTATGCTAGCTGTGTGGCTCAATTGAAGCTATACCCACCAAGTGATAATCGGACCAAATGTTGTCCATTTGTCAAAGGTATGAAACCTTTGACAAATGGACAACACTGATTTTATATAATCTAATTTTAAAGCTTTCCCTGAGTGTATAGATCCAAACAATGTGCCTTTTGTTTAACTGAAGTATCTCTTCAAACTGAGATAGTAGGAACTGGATCTATAAAGGACTAGTCTCTTGAGACAGACTGTTGACACACACCATTTCCCAATGTGTTCCCAGATTGATAAAGGACAGGAGGGAATAATACTGAGGCTACATCCACATGAACATGTTTTTGTTTGAAAACATAACTTGATACATTTGCACCTAGCATCCACATAACTTGAAGCCATAACACAGAGACATTTGAAAACACTGCTGATTTGTTTTGCAAATTGCCAGCAATGGATTGTAGTGGACGGTGTACTGTACAGACACACGTTTGCTTCCTGATTGGGTCTTACCCGTCATGACATGGCCTGCCCTTTCCGTGATTTCTCACACGCATATCACGTGACCCTTTGCGGAAGAATCAACATGACCTTCCCTGATTTGTCATGTCTATCACAAGATCTTTTTCCGGAAGACCAAAAGAACATCTTTACCAGCTTACCAGTGGTGAATTCAACATGGATGAGGAATTATATGCATTGCTGTGCAGTTAAATGATGTTGACGTGGATGTGAGGCTAGACTGAGAAAAGCCACCAAAGAACTCTCAGAGGAAGCAGAGAAAGCAAGCCTCTGGCTGCGACGACGAGGGGGGGGCATTAAAATAAGTTGAGCTGCAGGCGGTATCTGGGAGATGTCCCTGTTCACTGCCCCGCCACCAAGAGACTAGATAAGGGGCGAAACATCTGGTGGTCCCCGGCTGAAGACCCTGCAGCAAAACTTTGGGGACTGCTGGATAAGTCAGACATCCTGTTAGTCAGACCTGCATGGCGGTGCAACAGGTCCAAGGCTTTGCAGGAAGACCATCCTTCTGTATGAAATAATAATTGTTAAACATAACATAACACTAATTTGCAACAATTGTACAACAATTAATTAATTAATTAATTAATTAATTTTTAAAGGGATTAGATCATTACAATCTAGAGATTTTAGAGCAGCAGAGGTTGCTTTTAGTGTCATCATAATGTGCTAAATGGAAGTTGTGTAAGTGATCTGTTTGATACTAAACAGTTTTCATAAACATTCTTGTTGCTTTTTTTCCTTCTTTTTTTTGGGGGGGGGGGACGACGACTTTGCCCTGGCTAGGTAACCCAGGGTGACGTGTGTGTGTGTGTGTGTGTGTGTGTGTGTGTGTGTGTGTGTGTGTGTGTGTGTGTGTGTGTGTGTGTGTGTGTGTGTGTGTGTGTGTGTGTGTGTGTGTGTGTGTGTGTGTGTGTGTGTGTGTGTGTGTGTGAGTGTGAGTGAGTGAGTGAGAGATATAGATAGATTGTGTGATTGTAATTTTAGCATTTCTTTGCAAAGTGCATAAGCCAGTTACCTTTAATTATTTATTCATTATTTGGGGGGAAATTATTCAAAACGTTCATATGTAAATGTTACTGTCTACTACTATTAAGAATGTTGAGTAGAGTGTTCCTTTAACATTCACTGAGCTGAAAATACCGCATGTGGTTTAAATGAGAACTCCAAAAGTATAAAAGTTATCAAACATTTGATAACAGCGATTCCTAAGATAGCTCTACACTTTTATGTTGAAATGTAGTCTGTAAGTAAGCATGTTGAAGTAACATGACTGCAAACGGGTGAAAAGAAAAAAGCTTGAAAATGCATTTACATTGGGCACTTGAAGTTAAATATATATTTAAAAAAAATACTAGTTATTACAAGTACAAATCTCAAGCATGCTTGTCCACAGTACGGTGTTTTTTTTTATTGTGGATCGAGTTTAAAGGTGAAAGTATGAAGGAAATAAGGAATATGGGGGTGCCAAAGTTTCATCACTTAAAGCAAGCAATAATATGTAAAATACCTAGCAATGTGTAAGGGCCGATTCATACTCCTATTTTAGAGCCGAATAAAAGTCGGTTCGGCGCTGTAGAGCCTACAATTTGACGTCATTTGAGGTTCGGGGGGGGCGGGTACCGTCCTAAAGTCGGCTCTTCGGTGCTACTGAAAATTTCTGACGAGCCGAAATCATTTCGGCACTACAGCGCCGAAACAGCGGTAAAATAGGAGTATGAATCGGCCCTTAAACGCTCCCCAAAAATGTAGTCTCTGTGACACATCTAGGGGCCACAATCTGCATTCAAAGATTTTCCTAGATGCTTTGCGCCATTAGTCGATTTGCCTGTCTACTTCCTGATTGGAAGGTGTCATTTGGGGTCACCTGAGTGACCCGAAACCCTGATGACCTTGTTTGGAAAACATCACCAAGGATACGTTCCAGGTGCATCCATGCAATGTTTTTTGTTTTTTTCGTTCAGAACTGTTAGTGGAGTAGTAGTCTGCCATTGTTTTGTGGAAGATACTAGGCACTTTGGACTTAACATCATGTCCTGTGTTTTCGAAATCATGAGGGGGACATAGGTGTGCTCGGCCATTAACAAGGCATAGATCAGCCCAACCTCAGTCTGTGACCAAGAGCACAGTGCCAAAAACAGGCCTTGTTTTCTGTGCTCTGCTCGTCCTGTTCCAGGGAGACTCCAGAGATGTCTTCCTTCAATGTCAACCTGTGTGAACAAAATATTGCCTCCTGCTCTCCTGTAATTCTCACACTAGGCCCAGTTGTCTTCATGAATGTTACGGTGGATCAGTTTGAAGTGGCGGTGTCGTTATGACTTTAATAGCTTATTTCCCAAGCGGTCAGCTCACCTTTGCTACTGTATACATATACAGTGTACATCATTTGCTGGTTTGCTTGAGGAGGGTGCCTTGTACTCTTCCTATTTGGCTAATATTCCTAATATATGATATCTGACAATCAAGGGTGAAATATAATATAGTGATTGACCATGTCCAATAACTAGTATTCACTGTCTTTTACTTCCATTAGCTTTTTTTAGTTTACTTGAATGAATCAGCTGAGCGGTCGGCTGACCTGGACAGTTGCTCTGCTGAGCTCAGCTGACTATCTGAGCTAGGAGCTTGACTACTTACTGTACATGGCCTAGAATGCCTGAACTAACAAGATGCTCAATTGTTTCCCCATGTTGTGGTTCACTTCATTATGTAATTGTGGGTATTTAATTGCATATAATCTGGGAGTCCCTTAATTTCAAAGGGAATACAAATAATGTCTAATAAATGCAATGTGTACTTATACGGTAATACAAAAGATTATTTCACAAGCCAGTGTCTCCAAATTAAAATAGTTTTTATAATCTTTTTTTAAATAAAAAGTTAAAAAAGTTAAATTAACACGATATTACTGTGTGTGACATTTTGTATGCTTTAAATGCGATTGGGCTGCTTAGTGCTTATCACCTCACCTACTTAATATAACCTCAGGTTATGTTTGTCTACAGTGTTTGAATTGCATTAGAGGGTATGTGTTTGCTAATAAAAGTTTGCAAAAGACATTTCCCATTTCAGGACAGCCTTTCAGTATTAGGTGAATGTCAATACACTTGTACCACTGTACCACTAAAACACAGGAAGTTTAAGTTTGGGGCATTTATCGGAAGGACCTAGCTCAATGTTCTCAATAAATCATGATTAGAAGTGGCAGGCATTCAAACACATTAAATCACATCAGTCAAGAAAAGATAGTCGGCTGATAAAGTCCAGCCTTGTTTCCAGGTTTGTGGCCATTCTGCTCAACAGGACAATTGATCCAAATGGTTCAACCGTCCAGTTTTTTCACCCAAGTTTAAGTTTGGGACATTTATGGGAAGGACCTCAATGTTCTCAATCAATCATGATTAGAAGTGGCTTAGTAGATATTTATTTGTAGTTGAAAGTTAAGCATGAAGCAGAGAAAGGCTGCAAAGACTAAGGGATGACATGGTTGCCCAACAAGGCCTACAATGAACTTATTAACATACAAGGCAACCTCTGAAATGTAGGATAAATAGGCCTATAGGTTATTTATCATTGAACTGAAACAAAGCAGTAACATGCAGGAAAAAAGCAGTGAACATTAACTGTCATATTCTGTGACAAAAGGTGATAACAAGCCCAGGCCGTAGCGTAACGGTCTGGGCACCGGACTGGTGATCCAGTCGCGGTGTGCCGCGGGTTCGACTCCCGGACCCGACACGGCCTTTACCGCATGTCATCCCCCCATCTCTCTCCCGTTTCCTGTCAGCCTACTTTCTATCCCTTAAAAAAATCAATAAAGGCGTAAGCCGCAAAAAAATATCTTAAAAAAAAAAAGAAAAAAAAAAAGGTGATAACAAAAAAGGCCAGACCATATTGAAAGGTTTGAACAGGGTTTGGCTCTTCAAAAGGACTTTATTGGTCTTGCATTTACTGTGGCAGCATTGGACATATTGACTCAGGGTGTATTGAAATATATGTCATTTTTGTTTGCCAATTTCATCCGCTAAGGATGAGTACGGTAAGTTAATTATTCACAACCTTTGGCATCATTCTATTTAAAGTTTTTTAGTCACGTCACGTTGCATGGTCCCTATGACACCAACAGTTACGGTATAAATGCTCAGCTGCAGGCTTCCTCTCTTTAACACAACCTCTACCAGGTAAGAAGAGACTGTGAATGATGTCTCCATCACGGCTTTAAGCATATTTTGCAATTATAGTTTTCTACATTTGCATTGAAGCACTTATTAGCATTGAACCAGACATGCCGACGAAATTAGCACAATCGTCGCATCCAACGGCCTTCACCTGTTTCATTTTAATGTGAATAGCCTGAGTCCCAAACTGGCTGAGATCAGACATCTGTTTCAAAACGGTAAGGCAAACATACTGTGTTTCTCTGAAACTAAACTTGATGAGTCTACTAAAGACCCAGAGATTGAAATAGAAAATTACTCAGTCATTAGAAATGACAGAAACAGGCATGGTGGTGGCGTGTGCATGTATATTCACCAAGATACTGAATACATTACTCGTACTGACTTGCAGCATGATGAAATTGAAACTGTGTGGGTTGAATTAATTTTCAAAAATGCTAAATCAGTATTAGTGGGCACCGTCTATAGACCGCCTGATCAGAATGAGTTCTATGATATACTTGAGGGGTGCTTAGCTGGGGAGGAATGTGTAGAGAAAATCCTGATTGGCGACTACAATACGGATATGCATCGTAAGGAAGCTCCTGTGTTTAAGTCATTTTGTCGGTTTTGTGATCTGCATAGTATCAGTCAGCTAATTACCCAACCCACAAGAGTGTGTGATTCTACTCAAACTGTCATTGATCTCATTCTGACTACGGACAAATCCAGAATCTCCAAGAAAGGGGTTATTGCATGTGGGCTTAGCGATCATTTTATGATTTTCTGTACCCGCAAAAAACAAAAACAAAAGTTTGACTGTCACAAAACAGTCATATCTAGGGACCTCAAAACCTACTCTAGGGAGGCCTTTAACCTTGAACTGGAGAGTCTGGATTGGTCCGATGTGCTCAAGAGCTCACTAGTCGAAGAAGCATGGCTTGGCTTTAAATCCAAATTTACATCAGTACTAAACATCATGGCTCCTTTGAGAACCGTTAGGGTCAAAACCCGCTCGGAGCCATGGATGAATTCGGACATACTGACTGCAATGAAAACCACTGTACATCCTAAAAACCCAATGTAACAAGCTAAGAAATGGTGTTATTGCCATGACCAAATCAGCAAAAAGTAACTTTATCAATGATAAAGCCAAGGAAATTAAAAACAATCCTCGGGAGCTTTGGAAGCTACTAAACAACCAACTAGGCTGTGGTCAGAAACTAAAAACCAGGTTTACTAACATAAACATCAAATCGAATAACACCCTCATCACTGACAAGCTTGATGTAGCCAACCACTTAACTTCTTTACAAACATTGCAACAATGCTGGTTAACAAACTGCCCTCCCACTCTGGGCGTTTTGGTGTAGAGCACATCAAAGCCTTCTACAAAAACCTAGGTGTTTGTAAAGATGATTTTAAAATGGCAATGGTAACAACTGAGGAGGTACTTAAAAAACTTAGTGCCCTCCAACCCCACAAGGCCACTGGCCATGACCTTAACAGGAGCCCTCGTACAAGGTTTCTTTGACTATGCATCCACCTCTTGGTACCACAGCACCTCAAAGGCCCTTAAAACAAGGCTCCAGACCTCCCAAAACAAACTGGTCAGGCTCCTACTTGGCCTCACCCCCCGAACCCACCTCACCCCTGCCCACTTTGACAGGCTGGGATGGCTTAGGGTCGACGACAGAGTACAGCATCTTGCAATGGGTCTGGTCCACAAGATTCGATACACCACCAAGATACCCATGTACCTGTCTAAATACTTCCTTAATGTAAACGAAGTCCACACCCACAACACCAGAGGGAGTGCAACAAACCATGTACAACCCAGATTCGGCACAAACAAGGGACTAAATTATTTTCGCTCCTATGCCACCAAAATGTGGAACGCCCTACCAACAGTCATTAAGACATGTGAATCCCTTGACTCCTTCAAAACCGCTCTCAAAGGGCACCTACGGATGGCTGCAATTCGAAACTGGCCTCTGTAAAATCTGAATCCCCCACCCCCCCCCCACCCCCATTTCCCCTCACTACAGTATAATGTATCTTTTCCCTTTTTTGCTTCCTATATGATGAATTCCTGTTCTGTTCTTTAGCTACATAGAAATGTCTATTTGTATGTCTCTAAATGTTTGTATGTCTCTAAATGTTTTGATGAATTGAACAATGTGGACCCTGTTGTAAACAAGTGTAATGCTTAATTGGGTCGTCCACTCACAGTTAACAGTCTTTGTATTGAGTTTGTGCTTAAAATGTACTGTAATTTCTACAAACTGTTAATAAATATTTCAATCAATCAATCAATCAATCAATGCCAGTTCTTTTTTATATTGCTCTGTCTACAAATATATGTATTGTATATTTTCAGAAGGTTTGTGTCACGTCTCCAGGATGGTTTCCATGGTGAGAATGGCAGGTGTTCTTTTAGTCCTGGTCATACAGACTGTTACTGGAACCAGCCCAGGTAAACTGTCTCTAAAGTCCTCATATTAGGATAGATATGAGGCTCAAATATTAGACGAGTTGTCTTATACCACAGGGTGGCCCACACCTTCACCTACAGGTTAATACTGACATATGGATTTCACTTTTTAATTTGTTACTGTCTCGGTGTGCTTTTTGTATTATCCTATGTGTCTGTTTTTATTTTTTTAATGTTATTTTTTTTTTTCATTTGATGTGTCTCAAATTCAATTAAATATTGGCAAATGTATTTCTTATTTTTTACTGGATTAACGGAAAGGGTGGGGTACGTTTTGATGGATTGACCCGCAGCCAATTAGAACAACTCATGCGTATGTAGAGGGCGGGACCTCCATAGATGTGTTCGACTAGCCGGAGCGAGCTTTTACTCTACACCAGAACTTCACTGGATCGACACATTCGCTGTCATGTCAAACAATAATGCAAACAACAACTTGGTCGTCGCTCAAAGGGCCGTGAAACAGCTTCGACTAGAGGCCAGCGTCCGGAGAATGAAGGTATGGACTCGTCAACACAAACAGTGACTTAGATATGCGGAAGCCAGCTGGGGGCAGCGAACTTGAACGATGGAAACAACTCCACTGTTTCTGTCGTTTACTAAATATGTTGTTGCCTGTGAAATTGACAGTTCCACTGTCATCATCAGCATCGCTACACATTGACAGTTCATCTCATCACCAGCATTGCTGAACGAACTTACTAAACAATTTATAGACCATCAATTTTGCATCCCCAGCTGGCTTAGTAGGCTTACTACTATTGTATAAAATCGAAAACCGCATAGCTCTTCGTCTAATAATAATCTAGAGCAATTTTAATTATTCCATTAATTAATTGTTTTAATAGTTATCTAAAACAAATAGCCTAACTCTGGAGCTTTCCTTTGGACCAGCTGTAGAACAGAACTTGAATCTAGATTCAACATTTCATATTCAGCTACGTTTTAAAAGTTATCTGACACTATATCTATAACACATCTCGCGTGTTGCTTGCAAATATTATGCAAAAGATGTAGGCCAAGTGGCCAACAACAGTGTACGTTAGCTCTGGTCCATAGCTAAGTGTATGTATGTGTTGGGAGTGCGAAATAGCCTAGGTATGGAACAGAGTGAGAAATGAATTATGTTTTAAGTCCTAAAATGTGCCTATGATTTACACACACACACACACACACACACACACACACACACACACACACACACACACACACACACACACACACACACACACACACACACACACACACACACACTAGTTTAAAATAATGTGTGGACTCTGTTGTCCTGAGATCATGCATGCAGATTGATTCATTAAGTAATATCAATAAAGTTTTAACTGTCTCTCTAGGTGTCACAAGCTGCTACTGAGTTGAGAAACTTCTGTCTGCAAAATGCACAGAAGGATCCTCTTCTGGTGGGAGTCCCCTCCAGTGATAATCCATTTAGACCCCCCAAGTCCTGCTCACTCTTCTAAGGTATCTTGTGCTTACATCATACATTTGAGGTATTACTTTTAGTTATGTTACGTGACATGTAAAAGTTCTGTACTAGAAAGCTTAAGTTTGGTGTCTTGACACTTAGGCCTGTCACAATTATTACTTAATCGAGATAATTGTAATTCATTTTCTTAATCGTCATAATCATGAGAAAGGTTCATACATTTAGAAACATTTCCATTATTTTATTACAAACTTTAAGGCCTATTCATAGTCTGGATTTTCGGTGGTGAGGTGACCACCGCTCCGGTGGTGAGCTGACCACCGGAGCTGAAATAACGTTGAGCGGTGGTGAGTAAAAACAGAGAAGTGCTGGAGCGGTGGCGGTGGTTTGCTCTTCACCGCGGCTCGTGACGTCATGTTGTAGTTCGGTGGTCACCCCATCACCGAAAATCCAGACTATGTATGAGCCTTTAGAATAAAACATTAAGATGTATTTTGGCCATAATGCATTAACCGTATTTTGATTATTGGTATTTAGACAATGGTAAATACTATTTACCACGGTGACAGCCCTATATCACCTCAACAGGACATAATGGTTGGAGACACTTTGTGGAGATTGAACTTGCATTCCTGCAAGTGTCATTCACCGGCCGGTCCAGTCAGTTTAGAGCTGGCCCAGTCTAACTTCGAAGAGAGGTTGTGAAAAAACAACAAAAGATAGCCTATATACTTTGGCAGCCCTTGCGCATGCAAATTTCTGTTTAGTATAGCAAAGAGCATGCACCCAAACCGTTCACACTTCACACCTATCGGCCGGGGAAGCAACCCCCCCCCCGCGCTACGCGCCTGGTGTCATTTAGGGGTCTTTTTCAGTGGCCGTCTTTTTTTATTTTAGAGTTTGCTGACATGATACTGACATTTAGTAACGTCAAGTCATTTGCACTTTTAAACAATGGGAATTGTCTTATTGTGTACTCTCTCTTTTCAGAGAAGATTATTAGAGCAGAAAGCATCATGGAAGTCTCCTGCCGTTTGACTTCTTATCACCTGTATTGTCGTCTTCTGTCCTACTCCTACTTGATGTCACTGTAAGCAAGTCCTTTGGATGAAGGGACATGTAATGGTTTGGTTAGGACTGCCTAATCGAACGGTTTGAAAAAAATACACCTTGAATGTTCTACAGTGCCAAACTAATATATAATATTCCTAAACTGAGGAGAAATCATGACCACCACTCGGTTCATAATTTAGTAATAATTTATTGTTTTACCCTGCAGTGATAAATAATTATATCAGCCCTAAGTTTAATGTCCGCCCATGTTGTGGGCTCGGACTGTAGTCGTGTATTAAAACTCTTGGGAGAAATTAAACACTTACAAAGCTGGTGCTCTCCAGAATGAGGGCTGCTTGTACTATGTATAAATTGTACTATGTATAATATTTTCCTATGTATTTTGCAGTACACTACAGATGTGTCTGTAGAGTAAACTGACAAATATGGTCAACAAAATGTGTTTTTAAAGTGCTACACTCAAAGTATGCAATGTACACCCACAGAGGTACACATACTGTATGTGTATACATTTGACATTTTATTCTACTCTGCACAATCAGTCATTACCCAACATTTATAGTAGTTGTATCAAACCTAACATTAGGAATCATATCAGTGTTGTCATCTGATGTTACTGTATCGTTGCTGCCGGCAGAAACCGTGTATCCATATTTACATAAATTAATCGCCATTGTCATACGAGACTCTTGCAGATTGGCTATTCTCGCAACGTTTTGAAAGTCAGTGTTGAGTGTTCATTCAATACAAATATTGAATGAATGAAAAGTATTAGCAAGAGCTTGTGACCAAAATAACAAGTTATTTTCCAGTGTGTTTCCTGAAGAGTAAAGGTTTTGACATACAAGTTTTCTGCACCACAGCGACGAACGATTATGCTGTATGGCTATCAATTTTTGTCTTGTATGCCTTTTGTTTTGATGTACATGATGACACATGTATTTATTTGGAAATTTGTGAATTCCATTGAAGACATTGATTTTATTTGGTTTATTTGCCTGAATATGATTTTAAAATATCAATTGGCTAAAACAATATTTTGATATTGACCCATTTTAAAGACATTCATCTGAAATAAAAGTAAACATGAGCTCATTGTTAAACGGCAAATGCTCACATCTTATATGCAATTAAACTAAATACACTGATGTTTTAAACTAGAGTAACCATTTTCAACACTGTAATAATACACCATTTGCATTAACCTGCTGTAAAAACACATAATCTGCCTTAATACTTTATACTGTTGGTGGCTTTTCAGACACTATTAAATTACTTTTTTGATCACTTGAGCATTGTGTATGTATGTCTAATGCCTATTATAATGTGCATGTCAGATGCATACTACTCATACTGCCCACTTTGAGTATCAAACAATTTGAATGGATGCCACAATTATTCCTATTGCCACTAAATGTTTGCTACACATGAACTATCAAGCTGAAGATCCGAGTAGCAAAATAAATCATAATATGTGTATGATGGTGGAAGAAGTACTGAGATTTTTTTACTTGAGTAAAAACAGTTGGTCACAGTCTAAAGTAAAAGGCAAAAGGCCTACATTCAAAGTACAAAAGTATCACATCAAAAATGGCAGCTCTACAAGATCACATTGAGCTTGTACAATGTACACATTGTAGTTCTAATAGCCAACTAATGTATGTTTTGTAATCTGAATCTAGAAAGTAACTAGTAACTAAAGTGTAACTGTACTGGAGTAAAAAGTACAGTGAAGTACTTTTTACTAAGGCTACATTGAAAATGCAAATACTCAAGTCAACAGTACTTAAGTAATGTACTACCACTGATGACGGAACTGAAAAGCAGCCTCATTGGCTGGCTTCTTCCCAGGCCATTTGTGTTACATTTTGCCAATTTAAAACAGGAGGGGCTAGACGTGTCACCTGGCCAATGAGCTGCTGGTCTGACACAGCCAATAAGTTGTAGGACCCCTATGGTTGTAGGTCTGCTCACCTGAAATCACTGAGCTTCTCTGGTGTTTGGCTTTCCTTTGTGGATTACCAGTCTCAATCAATTATATGACACTCACTGCAAAATGTTTTTTGAGAAAAGATTATTTGTTACACAGTTGCCAGTCAGTTGTGAAGTGAAACTACTGCATTGCCATCTTTAAGCACATGGTCTGTTGAGATTAACCTCATTAACCAAAAATACCATCACCTGGAAAAAGTTGACTTGTTCAGGTAAAACATTTCCTCTTATCCTGATGTTTTTGTTTAATATTGTGTTCTTCAAAGATGTTGGCACAAGGAAAACATTATAGAACAGTGAATACAGGTATATGTGTATTTCATGTGAATGTTATAGTTTATGTCTAATGTCACAACATGGTTCCCAGGTGTGGTCAGAGAAGAGTTGTCCCAGGCCCACAGAGAAGAGGTTGAGAGTATTATTTCACTGAGATGTAAACACATTGTTCTATTGATCAATACACAGTGCAAACGTAGAGCAATCGGCTCCCTTTTTTAAATTCTTGTGTCATCATTCGGTTACATATCTCTGACTGCCTGACTGTCCCTCTTGCCTTTTTCCTCAGATCTACATTGATTATACTGACATGAACCATGGAATGGAGCCCAGTTCTCCTTTGAGTGAGATCTACCATAGCTCAGTGGGGACAGACGGGGAGGAACACAGAGACCGATTGTTCTCACTCGAGGTATGTAAGAGATATTAGTATCTGTAACTAAAAGGTTACAAACACTACGATAACAAACAAAAAAACATCAAATGGTTTCTTCTCATAGGGGAAACTTGTAGAGAGCGATCAACATGTGGCCAGGCTTCAGCAGATGCTGCAACATGAGAGAAAGAAAGTAAGACGTGCATGTTTGTGCACATGACACATTGCATAATGGCTCTATTCCCTCAGGAACTCCCCTAATCTATCTCCTTCCTCTGGCAGAGTACCCGTCTGCAGCTGCAGTGTAACCAGCAGGAGGCAGAGTTGAGACAGAAAGAACAACTCGGCAACAGACTCAAGGAACGACTGTCTCAGCTCACTGACAAACACAAGCAGAGGGGCCTCTGTGAGACTTGCATACATTGCATCTATTAATTATAATCAATCATCAATTTAATTCATACCTAGGCTACTCAACTGATTTCTTTATTGTATCTTTTTCTTTTTCTGTGAGTGTGGACATATTTTCCCCACACACCACTTAGATATTTGATCTGTACAATGCTCCTTGTCTGTCTAGCCATAGAGGTGCTGAACCTTCTACCTGGAGGGAGGAGAGATCAGGCAGGCAAATCAGCCCAGTCTAATGGAAGGTACAGTAGGTTGGTTATTGCTGATGTGATATTATTAAGAACTAGACACAGACAACATTAATCATATTATTAAGAACTAGACACAGACAACATGAATCATACAGAAGTCACAAATACATTATGTAGCTGCACAAAGCATATTCCAAGCCTATTCTATCACAAACTTTAATGCTGGATGTCTAATCATGGACCTGGGAAAACCAGGTGAATGCCATTAGCTACCTGACAGAATACAAGTCCAAGACCAGGGATGGGAACCACTATAGAACACCTTCAGTTGTGTCCTTTTCCTCTTCCTAGACTCTCCTCTCACACCTCTGCAGCTAGGCAAGAGACAGCAGCACTTCGTCTGATGCTGGAACGGCAAGGAGCAGAGCTCAGAGAAGCCATGAAGCTCCGGCACAGTATCACCACTCTACTCCACGCAGTAAGAGCCCACATGCAGCAGGTAAGTGGGGAGTGGGATGGAGAAGCTATTACAATTGAGCCTGGACGTGGCAGTAATGACACTATTCGTCAAGAGCCACATTAGGACATCTTGTGGACTGTGCTTAGGTACTAAGCATAGTTGCCATCTAATTGAGCCACTACTAGTGGCTTAAGGCCAATTCATAGTCCAGTTTTCGGTGAAGAGGTGACCAGTGACCACCGAAAACATGACTTCATGGCGCTGGTGGTCACCTTTTCACCAATTGGTCATTAATAATATTGTTGTTTTTGATTTGTAAAGACTGTCTTGGACTGTGGGGATGAGGAAGATGTCCACATTGACACTGATAAGGAGAGCCTAGTCCAGTCAGAGCTGGCATTGGGTCAACATGTGACGGGGGGTGTAGTGCAGGGTTGGCTGAAAGTGCAGAAGAGACTACAAGACTTCCTCCTCACAGGTGTGTGTGTGTGTGTGTGTGTGTGTGTGTGTGTGTGTGTGTGTGTGTGTGTGTGTGTGTGTGTGTGTGTGTGTGTGTGTGTGTGTGTGTGTGTGTGTGTGTGTGTGTGTGTGTGTGTGTGTGTGTGTGTGTGTGTGTGTGTGTGTGTGTGTGTCAGTTAATATTATTCAAACTTGGAGCACACGTTTTTAAACACATTAAAATCTGGCTTCCCTATTTTGGGCAAATTTCATTTATTTTCAAAAAATAATAAATATCTACTTGCTCACAATCACACGATGGGTATTTTCACCATTTACGTTTTAGTGGTTAAGAGCTTTTTCTATAGCCCTGCAAATCAGTCTAATACTGGTGTAAGAGAATATGTTCTTTGGGGTTGTCTGTGTAGGTAACGATGTTATGGCTTCTGATCAGGACAAGCTTTTATTGGAGCTAGAATCCGAACTAAAAGCAAGCCAGGAGCTGATCAGATTACAGCAGCAGCTGCTACAGGTGAGAACCCATCATGTAATACACTCCTCAATATTAACTATTAAGCTATACTGTGTAAACACTACTTTTAATTGTTGATTTGGGGTGTCCAGGTCACACAGGGGTAAATTGTGGAGAAAAGTATAACTGGGGGAGGGGGGGGGGGTTGTCACTCTAAAATTGCTAAGGTACAATCCTTTGCTATATGTATTTGTAGGATAGCCTTTTCTCGCCTGCCCTGCCAGTCCTGGAGGATTCTTATGTCCTGGAGGAGTGTGAGAGACTACAGCTGCGCTGGGCAGAGCTGGCTCACCAGAGGAGGACTTTTGAGAGGGAAAGGCATAATTTCACAGAGGCTGCCATCAAATTGAGTCGTGAGGTGAGTCGGAAGAAAGAGTTTTAACTGACTGTTTTAAAGACATAGGTATATGGTAACAAAATCACTTCCAAAACAGCTCTTGTAACGGAATACTATTAAACAGATTCCTGTTGATTAATATTGAATTTAGCTAGTGTCTGCGACTCTGCATGATGAACTCTCTACTAGAATTGGAGAGCCCTGTGTGTTTGTGTTCATGTTCCCACAGTTTTACATAAAACAATGTCTAGTTAATAACATGGGCTTCAGGGGAAACCTAGCCTGGGAGAGACTGCATAGATCCATCTTGGGATGGTGCAAGGCTAATTTCAAATTTCGACAAGTGAAAATTGGACTTCTACACACCCTGTCAGTTTAAAGGTATATTCAGTGATTTCACTCAAAAAACCTTAGGTTTCGCTTTTGGCTGTGGGACCCAGCCTTTCGTCCTATCAGGATAGAGAGTCAAAACCGAAACCTATGGTTTTTTTGACCCCCAGGGGTTAACTGGGGACAGGGAGGAACTCCTTATATGGCCAGCACACTCTATAGTAGGGAGGATTATCACAACAAAACAAAAAAATAAGTGATATTTGAATTAAGTGAAATCACTGAATGTACCTTTAAAGTGATGGAGACAGTTGGGTGGGGGTGCTAGGTAGAAAATGCAAAAGGGGCACTTTTTTTCTAGTTTTGAGTATTTGTGGCAAAGGCCTCAAGACGTAGTATTTTCTTATGGAGTCCTGTGACTCTGGCTAACATACTGGCTATAATTCGTACTTTCCTAAGGCAGTAGAAAAATATATCTTTGTTTCTACTATAAATTGTTTTCTGAGTTTGTGCACCCATCTGCCTGTACAGCGGCATGACTTTGATCAACAGAAAGGCTCTCTACTGAAGCAGCACTTTCTGTGTGATTCGCCACTCTCTGGTAAAGGAGCACATGTAAGCGACAGGGGGGAGAGCACTGCCCTCGGTGAATATGTATTTTCTTTTTTTCCAGTCCTTCATTCATATCACTGCAAAAGCCCCAAAAACATAATGTAACATATAAAAACATAACGTACTTATTTGCAGATATCTCTGTTTCGGGGCCTATGATTGTTTCTGGCTGTTGTCATATCACACCTTCACCCAAAGAGTCACAGATCAGTCCTCCTGCAGGGTTCTCTGAAAGATGGGTTCAGCAAAAGATTAGAGTTCAAACCCCTGCAACTCCTGACCTCTACTATGTCCTAGGTCTTTCCTACTGCAACAGGTTAGTTAAGCAGCATTGTGCAATTCATCAAATCGTATGGTTTCATGGAAACCCATGATGGTCACAAGAAACGTAACCACAATTTTCAAAATGCTATTCAGATGTTGGTGTTCTCCTTAGACTTCACAATTTAAGTCCTTTATGCCATAATCCATAAGTAATCAGAACACCATTTCAATTGCCGGAAAAGTTTTGACTCTCTGTAACAGTATGGTAGTTGATGATTTAAAAATGTAAAAGATTCAATTGGCTAGACATGCAAGTTGTTCATTATGACTGGGTCCTATAAAACTATCTTCAGAGCCAGAGACGATGAACCCCATGCAGAAGAGCACTGTAATGATGGAAGTGAGAGGATGCTGCTGCAAACACCCCATGCTCAAAACCTAGACCTGTCATTTTAGTTGAGTGGAACTGTGGATGACCTGACAGAACCTGTTCCTGTGATATCTTACATTTTTAATGTGAATTTTGAATAAAGTGTTTGTTTTTTTCATCTTGTGTTTTTGATTCAGAGCTGATTTGAGACATGGATGATGATTAATACATTTCTCTACGTTTTCCAGATTACAACCAATTGGTTGGGATAATAGCATTCACCGACATTTCTAGCATTCTAACATTTCTAACCACTCCAAAGCCCATGCTACCCCACACCCACATGTAGCTTCAGTACCCAGGCTTTTATTTTCGTTTGCATTTGGCTCTAAAAGAAAAGATCTGGCATAGAAGCCCACTTCCTTATATTGTGCTAACCAATAACTGTGCAGAGGTGTGTCGCTCCAATTTAGGTGACATCGGTTCTCTGCCGTTTTCTACCGGGGAGGGGGGGGGGCTCTAGACCAGATATCACACAAGCTGGGCCAGGCTACCCCACAAGTTATTTCTGACCAGCTTAAGTCTCTGCAAACCAAGGGCTTGCAAGCCTTGCATCTAGCAAATTGTCCATACAGTACGGTTGGAGATATTCATCACCTATACAGAGCTACATGCAATGCCTGTTGCCTACTACTTGTGTATTCTGTGGAGGCATAGTAGGCCTATGTGGTCCCTGACCATGTATTCAGTAGTAATGCAGAAAAGTGCTGTTTTTCTTTTTTGGAAAAACTCAGACCACAACTGTTGGTGATACAAGTACACAGCAGGCTATAGCAGTATCAGTTCATTGACATCCAGCATTCCAGTCACACACTATTAAAAGGCAAGAGGCACATCACATGTATGAATTGTTTCCATGTGAAGTTCTGGATGACAGGATGAGTTGCTTATAGTAAAGGTGAAGTGGGTTTTTTTGCAACTAAATGGCTATGAGAATGTTTTTTTTCCCACTGGAATATGTAATTTCAGGGCTAGGTTAGAGACACAAAATGACATGATCCTATCCTATATCAATCCTAGACGGTCCCTAGTAATATAGGCTACATATTATCCCAATCAAGTACTAACATAACAGTGGTCAAACATTTAAATTGTCAGTCTGCAAAGCATGCTGATACATGTTGTAGGCATGTAGGGTCATGCATGTGATTGGCGCCTCACTTGTAGGGGCGTGAACTTTACCGCATGCAGACAATTACCAATCAATAAACCTGCGCGTGCCAGACGTGTGTGAGGAGAAGTTTTTGTGACACAGTTCGTTGAAGGGTAAGAAGAATAGTAAACCAGGGACAAAAGTTGTTTTATCGATAGAATGAATGGTGTTTGCCAATATCTATCGCTATTCATGGAGTCGAACAATAAAAGTTTCCAGCCATGGCGAGACTACATGCGTCTGTCAGACACGGTTCGAGAGATGAATCGTGTCGCCGCTGCTGACACACGTTTCAGTCAGGCCTTGCTGCAGAGGGACATTGAAGAACTTTGTAGCGAGATGGAGCCTTTGCATCTAAACACGGTGTATCAGAGCGGCGACATCTCAGAAGCCAGCGTTGGCCCTCCATTGGCAAATTATCCTCCTCTCCGAAGTCTTTCAATCAATCAAAGTCTTCACGATGGTGCACGGATCGAGGTGGAATACCAGCCTCTTATCCCCAGATTACCCACACCTCCGGGGCGTTGGACCCCGGTAGGTTCTCCTCTCCAACATCTCTATGATGGCACACGGAACGAGGTGGAATCCCAGCCTCTTATCCCCAGATTACCCACACCTCCGGGGCGTTGGACCCCGGTAGGTTCTCCTCTCCAATATCTTCATGATGGCGCACGGAACGAGGTGGAATCCCAGCCTCTTATACCCGGATTACCCACACCTCCGGTGCCATGGTCCGCGGTGGGCCCTCGCCATGACGCACGGAACGAGATGGAATCCCAGCCTCTCAAACCCACAGCTCCGGTGTTTTGGCCCGCGGTAGGCCCTCGCCATGACTCACGGAGTGGGGTGGGATTCGAGGAGCCTCTTCTACCCGAATCTACCAAGCTTTGGACCGCGATGGGTTCTCTCCAACTCCATGACGCACGAAGTAAGGTGGAATCCAAGCCTCCACCCACAGTGGGGACCCGTTGGACCGCGCTCGGTTCTCTGCACGACGCACGAAGTGAGGTGGAAGCCAAGCTTCCAGGCCATCCACCCAAACCGGCGGGCACCCGGGGCCTCAAGGAGCGCAATAAGAAGAGTGGAAAGGGACCACCACTGGAGCCATTGGAACGCAGGTGCTGCAGCTTCTGCAAGCATAACGGGGAAGCAGAGTCCGTGTTCACTTCCCACTGCCTTAAGAATGATGTTGGAGATGTGCTTTGTCCATTTTTGCGACAGTATGTCTGTCCCCTCTGTGGGGCCACCGGGGCCCAGGCTCACACCAAGCGTTTCTGTCCCCTGGTCGACAGCTTCTACAGCTCGGTGTACACCAGATCCACGCAAAAGCAACAGAAGTTCACATAAGACCACCAGCGTTAACTGAGATTGTTGGCTCTCTTTTTTTTAATTATCTTTATACGTGTGTTTCTCTAGCCTAATATTGTTTTGATATGAGTGGTTTTCATTTGCATGTTCGTTTGCTGTGTATTTATTTTGTCAACTGTTTTTTTTAACGTATTTTAAAGCATGTTTATTTATCTTTACTCATTTTGATTTTATCGTTTCTATTTGCATGTGTTTGCTGTCGATTTTGTGTTGGTTTAGGCCTACTTGTCAAATGTGGTGTTTACCATTTGATTTGCCTATTGTAGGCTAGCTACTAGGCATTAACAATAATGTTAAGCTTTTCTTTGAACGACAACCCTATTTGTTTTTGGGGTGAGAAAAAAAATGATGTAGGCTTGTAGTCACTGTTTTTACTTATTTTAAAGTGGTGGCCAGATGCATATCACCATGTCAGCATTTTAAATATTTTAAATAATGTAAGTGTGCTTACTATAGTCAACAATTACTCAGGTGTGCGTGTGCTATTGTTGGTCAATGTGTTTGTTAAAATATATCTTAATGACAACTTGTGTGATCTCAATTCTGTTTTTGACAACTAGCGTCTCTATCGAGATGTCTCTATAGAACAAATCACAGCAGAACATGACATTTATTTAAACAATGTTTATTCAATGAAGGTCATCAAACCATATAAAAGTGAACATTATAAACTAGTGTATAGCTAACATGACTATAAAAGTGAACATTAGAAACTGTATAGCAAACATTAACTTGACTGAACTTAGGGAATGAGGTTTACAGGGTGGATGGTAAAGTTGAAAAGTGGGGGTGCTCTTGACTTGAATCTTGTCCTGGGTCTGGATTTAGTCCGAGCATGGGTCACAGTCAAAGTTTTCCCAACTCCTCATGGGCGACCATTACAATCCAACTAGAAAGTAGAGTGGGTAAAGTCACGTAATTGAAGGCAATGTCTGCTATTTCCATTTTTGCCTGTTAAGCTTAGAAAATCATATAGAGGTAAAGGCAGATGGTGCCAGGCAGTCTACATTTTACAATCAAACAGGCAATGGTCTAAGAGCAGTTGGAACACTGACCAATCGGCACAAGTCAAAAGGTCACCACAGGGAGGAGAGAGGCAGAAATTAACTGGGTGGTGTTGAAGCTACTTTTGAGTTGAAGTGAATGTAACATTTAAGTGTTTTTTTTTAAATATTTAATCATGGAATTTCTAAAGGTAATGTTTATTTACATTAAATTAAACTATTATGTCTAATCAGGTGAAGGCCTTGAGCCTTCATATGCTGGTTGAATGGAAAGTATTGTAGTACAGTAAAATAAGTGTTCATTAATTTAACCCTGAAAGACCAAAGCACAGATCCAATTCATGGGTACAAAAAACTGGCTGTAAGATGCATAACATGTCTGATTGGAAATGGGTGAGGGTAGAACAGCTACAGTATTACATACTTCAGTGCAGAGAGTTCCTTGATCATCCCACAGACCACTTCTGTAGCATCTTCATGGCCGTCTAAAGAACCAGGAGCTCCATCCCTCTCTACCTCACTAGACAGGGGAGAAGGTATAGTGTAAGAGGCTACTACAGATGTTATGGATCTAATATACCTTAGAGATGTGGAAATAATAAATAAGTCCTGCACTTCCGTTTAGCCTAGAACTTGGGGTCATGTGATCAGTGACATCACAAAGATGTACTTTGCAAGCCTAGTTGTGCCACCAGTGTATTTGTCTGTCTTGAAGATAGTTTGACAGGAGCAGTGAGAAGATGGACACATTGTATTTTATAAACTGCCCCAACATGCTTGAGAGCTTCTCCATACTGCTCTCTCCAACAGCACTGTTGAATCAACAAGAAGTTTGTTCAAATTCTGAGACACCATTTGAAAAAGCAGAGCCTTGATGAAGTTTTCTCCCAGGGCAGATTATCTGAAGGATCTCAATGGTGGTTGGGTAATTAACTGAATTCACAGAATAAAGCACTTTCAATACAGGCTGGGTTACAGAGGTGGCTTTGAAACATATGTGATGGCCCTGTTTGATCACAGCAGGAACTTTATTTTACTTTATTTCATACTACCATGCATTGAAATGTTAATGTTTGATATGAATCAAAATTGATTGATTAATAATATTCTATAAGATTCTAAGTAAGGGTCTAGCTGGATAAGTGAATGAGCCTACCTAAAATGGCTTCAAAGGCTCTCTGCTAGAGATGCACGATATATCGGTAGCGTATCGGAATCGGCCTCAAAATAATTATTTTCACCAATATTGATGATGCAATAATAATGTGACCGTCAATAGCTTAAAATTCTACATTTAATTTGTGTATTCAATATTCATCTCATTCGGTAGTCATTCAGTAGTGAAAACAGACACTTGGGGGAAAAAAAGAGTATATTTAGGCTTGTTTCCATTGTGGTCCTCTGTATACTGTAATATCGGAATCGGTCAGAATCGGTATCGGCAGATATGACCCTGCAAATAATCAGAGATTGGTTATCGGTCATAATTTCATAATCGTGCACCCCTACACTCTGCTTTTCTTGTCCCTGAAATGAAGGTCTTCTCAATCTTCAGTACGTTACTTTAGACTTAGAGCTTCAGTATCACCTGCCAGCTGTCACTATACTTTGTCCATACTATAACATAATGGAGATTGAGAGGACCTTATTCACACACCTCTGATTAATTGATTGATGGAGTGATGAGTTCCTCCACATGTGTCTGTGTCCACCATGTCTCGCATAGCCAGACAACTATTCCACAATCTCAGAATGCTATATAGTCTGGAACTACACCTCCTGAAATCAGAGTAAGGAAGCTGCCATTTCCGTTCACAAAAATATATTTTAAAATATCTTTAGACCTTATTTTTTATTTCCATTTCTAAGCAGCATATATATATATATATATATATATATATGTTTAGATTTTATTCATATTAGGATACTGTAAAGACAAAACGGAAGTGGGGAGGAGGCTTCACTTCCACTTTATGTTTTACTCATGATCAGAGCTTCCGTGCTCCAGACTGTATGACGAAGCATTTGAAAATTGCAGGAGGCAACAGTCTGTCCACACAAGACTAGTAGTGTCCACCCAATCCACAACTCCATACCCTCTAACTTACATCACAATGTTGTTCAGCTGAGAGTCAGATATGTAACTCGGGGACCAAGATCCAAACGGGCTGGGGGTGGTCCTGGTCTGGGAGCCCTAAGAGGTAATAGGAAAGGGGTGAGTGCCAAGGTAATTAAGGTTATTATTATTATTAAGTTCACAGTTGAACAGCACAATTTAACGGAGGCGCTGCACGCTGGCGACTCACGATGGTCAGAGCGTGTGTTTGTTTGTTAGTGTATTGATTCTGTTCATTGTTTTTTATGTCCAGTTTAGGTTGCTAGTTGTTTTAAACTTAGAATGATTATACTAGTACTTTGCTGGGTGTTTTATTGTATTTGGAATTTTGGATATTTATGTATTGTCCAAAATGTATGCACTGACCTGAGCAAAATAATTTCCCCTTGTGGATAATAAAAACATCTATTCTAATCTAACACACTTCAGAGGCATGCACACACATGCACATAAATCACAGTTTTTGTGATGTTTGACCTCACGTTTTCATTCTCCTCTGGGCCACTAGGTGTTGCTGCAACCTCATTAGGCTCCTCTGTACCGCCATTGAATCCTCCTATACCAGTCTCTGTGGATGGGACTCCATCACTATTTTTGTCTGCATCCTGAGGCACAGCTTCAGCTCCAACAGCCTCCATAGATGCATACCTGGCCACACTCTCCCTCTGTGGAGACAATGTCTGGTCACCTTCCTGATGCCCTGTCTCAATCCCTGCATTCTGAGGGCTGGCTGTAATAAGCGTGATGGCAGAATAACAGTCTGTTGCTCCACACCCATCGTCCGTTTCCTTCCTCTGCTTCTCACACTTTTCAGTGTCAGTTTCAGTGGCTTCCTCTAGTTCTTGCTCCTCCCCAATCACAGGAATAACTAGCCCACCTTTACTCTCTGCAGTTGGATCGTTCTTGAGATTATCAATGACTAGCCCAGGACCAGGCTCTGTGATAGGGTCCGCACGGTGGCTCTCCTGTTCTGGGCATGATACAGCTCCACCAGCCTGGTTCAATACATTACTCATCATTTCTGAAGTAGTCATAGAAACATGGACTTCTGTGTCTGCCCTGAGAGATTAAAAAAAAAACACTGTTGTTAAAATTATGCAGGTGAAAACAAATACATTTAAGTTTAGTTTTGGCTTCTTCGGTGCACTTGTGTGTGAGGGGAAAAGTTTGTCAGTCAGTGAGTGAGGTGTTTCCTTGTGCACTGGCTCTCAACAAAGGATCCTAACCTGTCCTCTCCACTACAGTATCCTGGCTGTTCTGTCTCTATCTCCCAGTTCTCTGTGACCCTCCCTTCTGAGGGTGGAGCAGAGGATGACAAAATCCTGTCTTCATTCACCAGGTCAGGCTCATTATCACAATGCTGACATGGGTCATCTTTCTTCAGTGTAACTGTCCATTGTCTGCCTCCTCCATCTCGAACAGCCATTTCTGCTTGATCAGCTCCATCTCTGCAGCTTTTTGTATTTTCACGGTTTTGTGTCTCTAAGAAGTGACTCCTCTCCTTCTCGGTCCGACCACAGGTTCCCATTCTTCTCCTCTTTTTGGCTGGTAAGCCCACTGCAGCGGTCCTTTCATCATCATCATCACCAATGCACAGCCTGTTAGGTACCTGTTCGTTTCCTTGGCTTGTCTCCATTCTGTGGTCCACGTTTTCCCCTGTGCACTGTCTCTCTTCACAGACATTTGGACAGGCTGCATCCACGATCTCACCACCATGGGAGGCTGGCTGATTAGGCTGCAAATTATTTGTTGGTAAGTGAATTGGAGACTTCATGGATTTTTTCCCTTCTTTTTCTTCACCCTCGTTATGACTTGACTTGGTTATTATTACTGTGAGGTTCTTGAGCTGAAAATCTTTGTAGGGCGATGTCAGTACAGTTCCTCCCATTGTGTCAGCTATTACATTCTCTGCACAAACGCTAACTGCCATTGAAGATTTGTCTTCTACATCACCCTCTTGCTTGGAGGTAATTGTATGCTTTTCCCCCTTCTCCAGTTGAGCGGTCTTGGTACATCCTTGCACACTGGCCTTGATAATTTGAAAAGAGGCACTTGTGGTGGCATTTTCCTCCGTGTCCTGAGGACATGAGAGAGGAGTTCAACTTCAAACACAGCATTTTTAGAAAGAGTTGTTTATTTATTAACTCAGTTAATCTGAAATTACCTGCTGGGGGTGTGTGGTACAAATATCATCAGATGGGCAAACTTCTTCATACGGGTGTTCTATCTTTTTAGACCTCAGGGACAGTGACCTCAGCTGGGGCGGAGGGAGATTTTCTAACAGACAGACAGACAGAAAAGATACTAATGACATGAGGCATGGAAACAGGTTGTTGTTTTTGTATTGACCTGTACTTTTGTTTGAAATGTACCCAGAGTGCATACTGTGAAAAAAAATAAAAATGAATGAATGAATCAATCAATCAATCCTTGGTGGATTACAAGGTCAGGTAGCTCACTTTGTTGACAAAAATCATACTGAGTGAGTACACATACCTGTCTCTGAGGTGATCTTCACTTTTCTTTTGGGCATTTTCTGTTCCTGAAAGAAAAAACACGTTTTAATGAACTAGCTCATGTAATGTTCCTATTCCTGACGACGCTAGCTAGCTGATTTACTTCAAAACATTGTGAAGGCAACTGAAGTTACTGAACGTTAGCTGGCAAAAGTGGGAATGGAAAGTTGATTCATGATTGTATAAACATAATTCGAGAAAGATCTGAGAAAGTAGATTATTTATAGATCACTCCGCTCCACTTTACACTGTACTTTTCTTGATAAATTGATAATTCCCAGGCAGGTACTGTAGTGTAAAGATACTCTTAGGGTAAAGATTAACCTCGCCTCACCAGGCTTTCCAGGTAAAGATGCATACAGGTTTTACGTCAGTAATGGGGCGTGTTCCGCGAAAGCCGTAAACCACGACTCGTGTTGCTATTGGAGACGCAAGCAGGAAGTAAATTCCATAACTCCGTGCTTATTTTGACACTTAAAACCCAACCTAAGAATACAATTCTGTGTATTGCTATTTATAAACGTTCTTTTTACATTTCTACATTGTGTAGTTGAATAAGTAAATGCTTAGTCCGCAACTTGTCAATCCGTGAAGATCGTGGTGAGACACGGTAAATACCAAGCTGGCACTGACATTGTTTATAAAAGAATACCTGTCTGCAAGCTATTATTATGAGCTAACGTTAGCCGAGCTCACTCCGCGACAGCTAACAGGTGCATGTTTTAATCTATGATTTCGGCCACTATTGTGGCTGGTGTTAAAAGTGTGTTAACTGTATAACAAACCATGTACAACCCAGATTCGGCACAAACAAGGGACTACATTCTATTCGCTCCTATGCCACCACAATGTGGAACGCCCTACCAACAGTCATTAAGACATGCGAATCCCTTGACTCCTTCAAAACAGCTCTCAAAAGGCACCTACGGACGGCTGCAATTCGAAACTGGCCTCTGTAAAATCTGAATCCCCCCACCGCCCCCCCCCCCCCTTTTCCCCTCAATGTATTATTTTCCCTTTTTGCTTCCTTTAGGCTATGATGAATTCCTGTTCTGTTCTTTAACTAGAAGTGTATATTTGTATGTCTCTAAATGTTTTGATGAATTGAACATGGTGGACCCTCTTGTAAACAAGTGGTTTAATTGGGTCGTCCACTCACAGTTAACAGTTTTTGTATTGAGTTTGTGCTTGAAATGTACTGTAATTCTGCAAACTGTTAATAAATATTTCAATCAATCAATAACCTGGGTTGTCTCCAACTAACGTTTAGAAATCAGCAGTCAATGAGTCGCGGTCGGAACCCCCCTCTTCCCCGGGGGTCAGGACAGGGTGCAGCCAGGGCCAAACAGGTAATTCACCCTAGCTCTGTTCCATAGCCCTAAAGTCCTTTGCTGCCGTTGCATCTAATGAAGGCATTAGAGCTATGGAACAGAGCTAAATTCACCCTATGGTCTTTACATTACAATATATTGATTGCAACATGCTTTGGCTAATTACATTAATTTAAATTCAAACCTTATTATGGACTCATGGTCCAGATAAAACACATACTGTACACATCCTATAACAATTGTACAAATGTAACTGGGTCCATTTAGTTAAATGTATACATTATCAGAATTACACATGGATACATTAACACTGAGCATTTTACTGTGTATGTATGTATTGTTATCCATCACTCACACGCTCTCTCTTTCAGTTGGGCCTGCTCCTTGACCTATCCCCAGATGGAGGGATGGATGATGGTGGGAATGAGGAGGAATTGGAAGCAGAGCTCCTGGCCCTCATGGGAGGAGGGGGTGGAGGGACACCGGTGAAGAAGAGAGGAGGCAGAAGTGAGAAAGAAACGCTTTCCTGTTTGTTGCCTGTCTTTTAATATAATATACATTTTGGAGGATGTAGATGTAGACCGGCAATTTAAATGCCACCTACAGTTGATACAATAATGTTAACCCTCTAATGATCATGTGCTGCCTGCTTCATAATGGAGTGATCCTTCTAAATATATATATTTATATATCTAGCTCCCGTGCCTATGGCGGAAATAGAGCGAATGGCTGCTCTCTGTATGAAAGACCTGGATGATGAGGAGGAGGGTGGGGACGAAGATCTGGATGATGATGATGATGATGATCTAATGGTACCAGACTTGCACATTTCTTTACTCATGTATTGTTTTTATGTACAGTGTTTTTGCAGGACAGGTGCTAAGATTATATTGAATTTTAGTGCTCTCAGTCTCATTCAATATAGCTTCTTGGCTTGGGAAACTCTAAAGCCCAAACCACACCAAAGGGTTGGGTGGGGACAAAACAGTTTTTAAGGTCAACCACATCAATGCAATTCCTTGCAACGTTTTGTCCCGACCCTTTGGTGTGGTCTTTGCTTCAGGAGAGAGGTTTGGCTTTATTTTTACTCATTGTTTATAAATTGTTTATTTTCATTAACCCATTAAAACCAGTGGCATTTTAGTATTGGCCATTCATTAAAAATAAATTGTGATGTGCAGCATCTTCTTCTTTCCCTTTTGGCTTTTCCCTTCAGGGGTCGCCATAGCGAATCATCTGCCTCCATCTCAGCCTGTTCTCGGCCTCCTCTTCTCTCACACCAACTAACGTCATGTCCTCTTTCACTACATCCATAAATCTTTCTCTTTGGTCTTCCACTAGGCCTCCTGCCTGGCAGTTCCAACCTCAACATCCTTCTACCGAATACCCTCTATCCCTCTTCTGTACGTGTCCAAACCAGAGCCCTCCAGGCCCGTCGGGACTGACCAGGGCCCGGCCAGGCCAGGCAAAACGGGCCAGGCTTGGGCCGTTTCTATACCTGACCAACGGGCTCGGGCTCACGTGCCATTTGATAGATTTTGCGCAGTTAATTTCAGCCAGCCTGGAGTCCGGGACCATTGTGGGCTTATGAGCATGTCCACTGCTTGCATTCACACATACAATACAACACACACACACACGCTCGTTCCTGATCCTATCCATCCTTGTTACTCCCACGATATAATCGGTAGCGCATTGAAATTGGCCATAAAAATGACATCGGATCAGATCAGCTTAACCCATTCTGACCTGAGATCAGATTCATACGAGGTTTTCCACTGGACACACACTGGTCTGATGAACCCATTCTGACCTGAGATCAGATTCTAAAAATGTCAGTCGTTCTTCGATTTTTCAAAAAATAGCAGACCTACAAGCTCGTATCGCGCCACTCGGTGGCGCGATATGAGCTTGTAGATCTGCTATTTTTCAATAGCTAAAGCACAACATGATGCTGACACCAAAATGGGTGCCCGTTCAGAATGGGTTAAACAGATATCACAGATATTGATGATGCAATAGTAATGTAACTCAATGGCTTTGTACTCACAGAGCAGCCACTCTGCCTGTCTGTCTCTTTAAGAGCACCAGCTGTTAGTGGGGAGGGGGCTTAACATCTACTTTCGCCAACAAACAAAAATTCACATTCAATATAAATATAATATATTAATGTATTATATTGTATATATTTGTATCTCTCCGATATGACCCTGCAAATAATCTGAGATCTGTCATCATTTCAATATCGCGCATCTAAAAAGAAATACAAGATATACAAGATCACAGTGCATCACTTAATGCTTGAAAGTGTGAGAGAACTACTCATTTAGAAGGCATTTGCAGAATCTGCCTCTGGTCTTAATGGGTTAAGCAACTAAAATGTTTAGAAATGCATTATTTTGTGTGATTTGTGTATGTACTGTACACACTACAGGCAGAACTGAACGAGGTGTTGGAGGACGATGAAGCTCCTAAGCCTGCACCTCCTGCCATCACTCTAACTGCCCCATGCTCCGGTGTCACTCCCCGCAGCGGCCCTACCACTCCTAGTGGGCCAGCAGGTTTAGAGTCCCACCTGGTGGAGCGCATTGACATGTATCAGACAGCCATTTCCAATGCCAAGGCAACAGGGGAGTCCAGCAAAGCCCGGAGATATGACCGTGGCCTGAAGGTAAAGTGCAAAAAACAAACCAATTGTTTTTCTTCTGTCCTCACTTTTTATCTTCGAGTCGTTGCATACTAGGGCCTGACTCACACCTTCGCATCTAGCATACAACATTGATGCATGCTATATATAAACGAAGGGTAAGTGTCATGGTCGCCCCAATGCATTTCCAATGGAAGTCACATGGTTTGACACAACATTTTTGTTGTACGGCTTTTGGCTGTGTTTCGACTGCCCCCCTCCCCCTCATACAACAAAAATGTTGTGTCAAACCATGTGACTCCCATTGGAAATGCATTGCGAGCTTGCATCAGTAAACAAGTCTCATGCATCAGCTATACATCAATCTGTTGTGAAGGTGTGTCAGGCCTAAGGAACCTTGTTTTCTGTAGTGGTGAATGCTTATCAAATGAGAAGTCATAAAAAACCAATAGGATCCACCGCCTGTTTTTGACCGGCCCCCGCCCCTCTAGACCTGAAATCACACAGGCTGGGGCAGGCTACTGTTTTGTTTATGTCATTAAAAGTCCACAGGCGTGGCTGCCGTGTGACATAATTTCCGAAAGCCAGATGTTGTGAGGGCTGGTGCCCCACAAAAATCCACCAACACCCCAGATCACAACCGTGACTATGCTTTTTCCTGTGGGAAATAATTCCATCCATTCAAAATATATGTTTTCTATTATCTCTATATATCATTCTTCCTATTTGTACGTTGATTCTGTTGATCGCAACAGTGTCCACTTTTCCCATTTCATCTTAGACATTGCAGTCCATGCTGGCTTCTGTCAAAAAAGGAAAGGCAATCAACGAGGAGGAGATCCCACCTCCTGTTGCTACTGGTGGAAAGCCCAACCTTGCGTCTCAACCTGAACCAATCAAGGAACGGGATCTGACGGCTCCGGCATTTGTACCCGCCCCGCCCACCAATCTGAAACCTCTTAGGGAGGCTGCCTCCCCAGCCCCAAATGCTAGGCCCCAGTTCCTTACTCCGCCACAGAAACCTGCTGCTGCCATCACTCCAGACACACCTGCCATCTCTCCTCTCACCCCTAGCCAGCCTAATGTTCAGCACTCAGGTATATATGCTCACACAGACACACACATCTCTCCAGATGCAGTACATACACTTGTATTTAGGGGTGCACGATTATGAATGACCAATCTCCGATTATTTGCAGGGTCAAATCTGCCGATACCGATTCTGACTGATTCCGATATTATACAGAGGAACCACAATGGAAACAAGCCTATAGGGCCCTATAGGGGCTTGGCCCAAAGCCTGTTAACCCATTCTGACCTGAGATCAGATTCATACGAGGTTTCCACTGGACACACACTGGTCTGATTGACCCATTCTGACCTGAGATCAGATTCTAGAAATGTCAGTCGCTCTTCGATTTTTCAAAAATAGCAGACCTACAAGCTCGTATCGCGCCACTCGGTGGCGCGATATGAGCTTGTAGATCTGCTATTTATCAATAGCTAAAGCATAACATGATGCTGACACCAAAATGGGTGCCCGTTCAGAATGGGTTAATAAAGTATTCAATCAATCAATAAATAGCATAATACTTTTGTGTTTTCACAACTGAATGACTACTGAATGAGATGAGTACACAAATTAAATGTAGATTTATTTTTGCTGGTGAAAACCGATGAAATAATCTGTATTATTTTGAGACCCTTCCGATACCGATATGGCATTTTTTTTTTTTTTTTAAGATATTTTTTTGTGGCTTACGCCTTTATTGATTTTTTAAGGGATAGAAAGTAGGCTGACAGGAAACGGGAGAGAGATGGGGGGATGACATGCGGTAAAGGCCGTGTCGGGTCCGGGAGTCGAACCCGCGGCACACCGCGACTGGATCACCAGTCCGGTGCCCAGACCGTTACGCTACGGCCTGGGCCCGATATGGCATTTTAATGGCCGATTCCGATTATGCTACCGTTTAATCGTGCACCCTTACTTGTATGTGTACACAAACAAGGATTGTAGACTGTCTCTGTCACATACACACGCCACACTCCAAACATCTATAATTGACCAAATCTGTGTTTACTGTATGCGTGTGACGTGTCTCAGAAAGCGTCCTACAAAGCGATCCAAACTTGGTTTGTCTCAAACCATGCGGAACCAATTATTTCCGAGAACCGAAAAAAAAACATCTCTCAGCCCACAGGTCTGAGCAAGACGCACAAATGCTCTGTCTGTTCGGGAGATTGTATGCATCAGCTTCCTTGATTGGTCAACCCAAACCGTTCACGTATTGGTAGAGTACCACGTCACGTTTTGCCTCGGTAAGCCAGTATAAATCCCTGATTAGCTAAGCCGATCCATCGGCTTAACTGATTGATTGATATGTTTATTGACAATGTTTACATGTACAGAAAAATGCACATAGTTATACATCACTGTATCAACAGGAGAAATGCAAGAAAGCCAACGGCTTATTTCCATTGCAGTCCCATAGTTAAAAATGAAACGCAACTATGAGTGTATGAGTGAGCGTGTCCATGTGAGTGTTTTAGGATTGAGTTATATAATAATAATGATGTTATTATTATTTGTAATTGGCCGAGTTTCCATAACGTTTGTGCTTAGTAAGATTTGACTTAACGTTAACGTGTTAACGTGGTTAATGTCACCAATTAGACATTCTAGTTCACTCTATAACTTAACTTCCATTTTCTCTATGTTGATTCCGATTGTTTTGCATGTATCTCTGCTCAACTACACCATTAATTCCAACCACATTTCCACCCATTTCAGAGGTGAAACAGACTGTGTTGTCCAGGCAGAGGGAGTATAAAATAGCTGCCATTCAAGCCAAGCAGTGTGGAGACACAGAATTGGCCAAACGACACTACCTCGTTGCCAAGGTAACACAATATATCTTTACTAGAACCTAACCGATTTATCTGAAGGCTGATCTTATCGGCCGATATTGGCCTATAGCAGATATATCCGTATTAGGGATGGCCATTTTGAGGCATTTTCTTAACCGGTAGCTGAAATGCAATTAGCCGCTAAGATTAAAACCTTTTTGAATGGAGGAATGTTGTACTATAGCCAAATGTGGGTAAACGTAGTAATAATGAATTTCATACATACGCAAGCGGTTTGTCGGCACTTGTTTTTGCTGCTACAGTCTGAGATAGGGGTGGGTAATATGATATCACGATATGTTTTCAAGCCTTATCACGATACACAATATTATCACAATAATTTTCATGTGGTTTTGATGGTACTTAACAGTACAACCACCTACAAGGTATCAACAACTAAAAGAAAAAGGAGTAACAGACCATTTAGACCAAAATACTACTGTTTTTGGCTAATGAATTAACTAGTAACTGCAAATGATAGAATGTGCATTCACTGTATCACGATATATCTCTAAAAGGGCATATCGTGGACTCGTGGAGATATTGTATCGTCTCAACAATATTTTATCACCATATCGCCCACCCCTAGTCAGAGAGAGACCATAAATGTATTAATCAAGTTCTTAATTACTACTTGCATATAAACAATAGTCCTACAACAACGCAAATTAGAGAGAAAGGAGAATCAGAGTGTCTGTTAATGTGATCCTAATCACTGTGTAACATTCTTTATTGTAGAAACTGGATATTGTGGTGGCGGCGTTGGACAGAGGAGAGCCTGTAGAAGTCGCCTCCCTACCACCATCACCTGGTCTGTGGAATCTGTTAGCATGGCATATTGATTGATTGTATACTTTATTAGCAGTTTGCAGGAAAGCATAGGAAAGTACAAGATTAACAATAAATTACAGACAAATATACAATACTATGCAAAACATCATAAATGGTGGGGGGGGGGGGGGGGGGGGGGCGGAGGGGTAGGCCTTGAACAAGCTAGATTAGAGAAAATAATTACCAGTCTATTTATAATTTATAATTGTAGATGAAAAGGTTTCACATTACATGAGCACACATAATTCTCACCACATCAGGAGCGTTTTCAAAGCCTTCCGTTCGTGGCATTCTTGCTTACAACCATGTCCACGCTAGCCACAACTCTGGCTGTGTATGGGGCAACGGATCAGAGAGAATGTAGTGAAGGTTTAGAAAAGAGATGATCACAGTGAAATTCCGCTTTGCTTCCCTCTCCTATAGTCCCATCCCCTCTCCTCTCATGTTGTCCCCTTCTTAACGCCCGTCACAACCTTATCAACTGTCCTGCTGCCGTTCTCAGGAGATGTGGTGCTGGAGCGTTCTGCTCCCTCTGCTCCTCAGTCCTCCAGACCGGCTCCTCAAATGCCTCCTGTTGCTGTAGTGCCCCAGGTGGCATGTGATGGTAAGCTGCCAGTAAAACCACAACTGAGTTTATGAATCCCTCTACCTAGCCAAAAGGTTGTACTGCGTAATGTCATGAATGTTGTCTACAATGACGGGCGGGTGATGATAAATCATTTCTACTCCCATGAAACAGGAATGCTTTCATACAGGTGCCTTGCATGATATGCAATTAGCATCTTAGCATTCAGTGGCATGTATACAAATGTTTGAACAGGCCCAGTTGACAAAATCAAGATAAAGATCTCAATGGGTTCATTATTGCAGTCACAAAGCAGCGTAAGTGCTTCAATAAGAACTGCATTACATCAGGAAAATAATGGTCAGACATTGTGGTCAAAAGCGCACATTCGATGACAGTAATGCAATATGTATTAGTACAACTAGAAGCCACAGATAAAAAAGGTGCATCACAGAAGCCTGTACAATGATGTCCAGAATAAGATATGTAATGCACATCCTCCATTCTTGGTGCTGAGCCAAACTGTTAAAACAGACAACGTAGAAAAAAAGCAGGGGCTCGCAACTCATTTTATAATGCTCCAAAAAACTTTTATTCAGAGACACAGCATGCAGGACATACAACGTTTCGACCGTGAGATCTTTGTCAAGTATCAGTCGCCCAGAGGCGGCACAGCAGTTAAGGTTACAACGTACATATAAGTATAAGAAAATCAAATAATTACTGTAGTATACAGTAGAAACAAGGCAAAAGAAAGACAAGATGCAAGGAACAATAACAACACTAATAATAATAATAGTAAAAATCACACCTGTGTGAAGTGAGGGGTGGTCTTATCATCGTACATTATCACACATCATCTCATTCCGGGCAATCACAATCTGCGTCCTCACCTTCATCGTCAATATTTGTGTTACGTAATGTTTGTGTTTACACTATGACGTACAATTTGACATAATTTGACTGATGTAAAATTGACACTATGATGTAAAATTCTCCATTCATTGTCAATGGGAATTTAATGTTTGTGTAGGACAAAGTTTGTGGACACACACCAAATAGTTGGACATAGGAGGGGCTAGCGCCCCTCAAAAATACTACTGAGCAAACAACGGTAAACCGTAGCATAAACTCTTGTGTGTCTGTCTGTGTCCATCCATGCCTCCTCCAAAGCCCTGCCTGTCCCTGGGAGTGTAGCAGAGGCCCTGCAGCAGAGGATGGACAGATACAAAGCGGCAGCAGAGGGAGCCAAGAGCAAAGGAGATGAGCGCAAGGCCCGCATGCACCAGCGCATTGTTAAGGTACACGAAATGATGTATGTTTATTACGCGGCTTGGTTGAATGCTTGATTCTGATTGGTCAATCGCTGGATTCAGCAGTGTTATTTACTGATAATGACCTCTCTGCTCTATAACAGACCACTGTCTAATCAAAGCCTCAAAGCACCTGCTGCGCTGGTGCCATGTAACAACCACACAATGTAATTTGCAGCTAAACATTGGTCTCAAGAATGTTTTTGAAAACATTTTAAGTGAGAAATAGACGATGCAGTAACCGAAATTTGACCAACTCACTTCCTTGTTTTCCTGTGCTGCAACTTGGCCAACGGCCAGCACGATATTTATGGAATACCTTGTTTTGTCGTGAAAATCAGAAAATCAGAAAATCTATTGCATAACAAATGAACAATTAACCTGTTACCTCATCATTCTGTCTCTCTTAACAGCAATACCATGATGCCATCAGAGCCCACAAAGCTGGTCGACCAGTCAACCTGGCGGAGCTCCCGGTGCCACCAGGTCAATACGTTTCATCGTGACATTTCTTTTAGAGAGACTCTGAACATCATGACAACTGTAGAACTAATGGTAGATTCACTTGCTTTTTTGTTAAAGTCACATCACAAACTGTATTAGTCACTTCCTTGATCAGTAACTTCAAAGGTAGACAATAGTAAAGTGTACTGTGCAATAGTTAGCGTAGCACCCAGACAGTATTCCTTAAGCTGAGAGGGAAGTGGAGGTAAGATGAGTTGAAGAGATGAGTTTATAACCGAACAAAACGGGGTCTAATGACAATGTGTCTCCCATGTGATTCTCCCATGTTCATTTGACTATTTATGAAAGGAAAGGGATTTTTCTTTTACACAGATTCATGTGCTCAGAGACATGTGTAATCTGTTCTTTTACATAGTTAGGTGTAATGTGTGGGTGTTGTGTTGCTCCTCTAGGCTGTCCTCCAATCCAGGGCTCCGAAAGTGGTCAGCAAAACTTCATGGGTGTCTTGGAAACAGCCATGAAACTAGCCAATCAGGACACGGACGGAGATGAGGAAGAGGAGGGTGGCACAAGAGAAGTTGGCAAGGTAACTAAATCAGAACACGTGGAAGGGGGGTGAGGGCAGGGGTGAGGTTCCTGCCGAGCGCTGTGGAGAGCAGATGTTGAATACTGGGCGTAGGAGGGTGGTCTCTTTCACTGCAATAACCACTTCCACAGATTGGTCAGGGCACCCGTTTGATGGGGAGCTGAAGTGAGAAGAATATGCGTTGTTCTCTCTCTCTGTGAAACTCCTCACTGTCGGCCTCGTCAGGTGAAAGTGGTACAATGTTTCATCCACACATGGCCTTCATCAGGTGAGGGGAGTTGTCACGAAACTACCAGAGAAGCCAATTTAGTCAAATATAGGGTTCAAGAGTTGTAAGCCAAATGTCGATATTATAGCACCATCAACCATGAGGCTGATTTGAATTTTGGGCAGAGATTCGTCCAGTGCCATAGTTCCAGTCTGACATCTTCCTGTCATTCTCTCTCTTCAGCCTGCAGTGCGTCCACCCAACCACATAGCCAAGTCTCCAGCTCCTCAGGCCCCAAGAGGCTCCTCAGCACCTTCTCAAGATGTCAAACTGGGACAAAAAGGTAGGTCAGTCCATATGTGTGCACAGCAAGTGGGCGGATTGGTTTTTACGTCCAGATGCCCGTCCAGGACAGGCTATGGACACGCCTCCTCAGGAGACTTGGCTCAGATCTGACATTTGGCATTTGGAACCTACGTCGACCCCAGGCAGGGTTCGAACCAACAACCTTCCGCATGAAAGGCATAATGCTCTAACCACTACACTAGGGCGGCCCCTATGTGTGCAAGTGTTTAGTTTGCACACAGTCCTACATTTTCACACTCCTAAAAGCACAATTTGATGAACTGGAGGAAGTGAGGAAACTGATGAAACCTCAATGGAAGACTACATGAGACAGGTGGACAGGGCCCAGGGGTAACTAAAAAAAGACAGTCTATGGGGTTCTTAAATTATTTTATGGAAAGTAGACTGTATCTTAAAACTCCTTCAGCGCCACCTGGTGGTCACCAGTTTAGGCTCTGAGTGCCAATTCTCCCATTATAAAGAAAGAAAGAATTTGTAATTATATTATGCATGTCATCACCTGTACACCAGATTAGAGGAATTTGGGAGAAAAAAAAAAGTAAAATATTTTAAAATCAATCCTAAAAACAACCGGAAGCCAGTGCAGTGAAGCCAAAACTGGAGTTATATATAAGAAGAGAAAGGCAGGGAAGATAGAGGCTCTAGATATGCTGGACTGCTACTTGGCAGCTAGGGAAGAATGGGACAGAGAGCCAGAAAATGTATGTTAGCAGATGAGAGGAGTGTGATAAGTCTCATTATCGTTTTCTGAAGGGCTTTTACACCAGCCAAGAAGGCTGTCACTTCAAAAGCAGCCAAAGCAGTAAATCTACAAATCCAACAATTGGTACACAAAGCTGAGTTTGGCCCAGCAATCTTTAAACAAACATGCAGGCAGCAGCTTTTTTTTCTAACTTTGTTTTTTGAGTGGTGCAACCACTCCAAGGAACAGCTATGTCCCTATGTCTGTCCCTATGTTTGAGTATGAGTACCACCTCTCTTGCACCACTCACTTCAGACAGATCTGATCTTTATTTTCCAAACAACACAACCGGTCGATTCAAGAAAAAACAAAGACAAACCAGTACACAAAACAAAAAAAGGGAGGGGGGGGTGGTACACACTATTCACTCTTGTATAAATTCCATTCTTCCCAGTGTTTTTCAAATAGCTCTGCCTTGGTCCTCAGATTTTGAGTCATTTTCTCCATGAGATATATTTCTATAATAATTTCCATCCAGTGCTCCTCTAGGAGGGGTCTGCTTTCAACCATCTCCTCGTGATGGCTTTCTTAGCTGCTATTAACAACAACAATATCATTCTTCCAATCCCTTTTGGAATGATAAGGGCCATAAAATGAAATGAAATAAAAAGTATTTATATTTTCCCAGGAAAATGGTGCAGTCCCCCCGTCGTCCCCGAATTGACTTTTGAGTGTGTGTCCTAAGACCGAGTTTGACTTTTTTGAATCATCCCTGTAGCCCAGCAGCAACTGGATTTCCTGTTGCTACGGCGACAGGCATTTATGCGTGCTGCACTGCGATCCAAGCAGATGAAGGTAGGCTGTCGACTTTTTCTTGTTCTTTCTCTTTGTCTTTACTATACTAGAGAGGTGCCCGTGGGGCCTCTACGACGGTGCCCGTTGGGCACTGGCCTACTTGGAATGATGCAAGTTGGAAATGAATGCCCCGCCCAGACATTGTCTGTGTCCCTTTTATGCCCGACGTCAGAATGATGTCAGATTTCTGCATGACTCTCTGTGTCCCTTTATTCCTATATATGGAGTTCCGTGTCAGCCATGCCCAAATATGGAGGGTTGGGATGTCAGAACAGAACAGGCCAGCTTAAGGAGTTCTGTGTCCATATATATGGTCCGTATATGGACCCTGGGCAGGGGGCGGTTCTGGACAACCGTGGGTCCGACCGACTCGACATCGGGCACTGCACTCCCTGTGGTGGTGTGGAACGCATGTGTAGAATTACATTTTCGGTGGGGTGAACGGTTCTCAAGTTCCGTGGATTACAGTCGTACACACAGAGACTTGGTGCATTTATAGTTAGATACACACACACACACACACACACACACACAGTCACACACACAGGATATACTGTATATTTATCTCTCGACTTCTGCACTTTCATAATTTTTTGATTTACTTCCTTGATTGAATTTATTTCCTCTAGGACATGACTGGAGCAGCCCAACACCTCAGACACGCCAAGGGACTGGATCCCATGATCAGTGCTGCTAAGGCTGGCCTTCCTGTAGATATATCCAAGGTAATGTATTGATAACTGTCTGTGTGTTGGGTGTGTGGGGGGGAAAAAACGTATGGGGCTGTAGGGTGAGATCAAGATGTGTATGTGCCTGAAATGTTGCTCACATTTCTCACCATTCATTTCATACCTTCTGTTTTGCATTCTTCCTTAACGGTCTCTTTAAAATGGCAAGTTTCCTTTTTTTGGAACCTCACGCCTCTGATTGATGCTCTCCTCTGTCTGCAGGTTCCCAGCGCGCCAGTCAGCGAGGAGGACTATTCCCTGGCTCGTTCCCGTATCTCCCCTCTCTCCCCTCGCTCCAGTGAGCAGTACAATCACCTCATGGAGCTCCTGCGACAGCAACATGAGGTGAGGACTGGTGCCTCCCAAACCCATTAAGATTCTTACTTATTAACAGGCAAATGCACCAGATCTCCTTAATCAATAATGGCAAAGAGTTGGATTTTTGCTATTATTCTCTATCATTTTAGTGATAGTTTAGTGGTGATATTGAAAGCTCTCCCGTCACCTCTTCAGTAGTAGTTTTCCGACTTTTGTACTTTTGAGTCAAATGAGTCAAATCTCTTAGCCATTGGTGTTTCTCTCCATGTACAGAAATGTCTGGCCTACTCCCAACAGTTCACACACATGGGCAGTGTGGCAGAGACGGCAAAGTAAGTGTGTGTGTGTGTGTGTGTGTGTGTGTGTGTGTGTGTGTGTGTGTGTGTGTGTGTGTGTGTGTGTGTGTGTGTGTGTGTGTGTGTGTGTGCGTGTGCGTGTGCGTGTGCGCAACATTGATTCTACTAGTGCTGCTATACTGTATCCTTATAAAGATCCTTAACTCTACACAGGTTTGAGAAGCTGGCTGAGGAATGCATGAAGAGCATAGAGATCCTGAAGAAGGCCCATGCCAAGGGCCACCCTGTTCCCAAGTGTCACAGTGAGGAGAGGACCTTTAACACTGTCAAGTAAGCAACTGACTATTGCAGACAAAAGGTGCTCACTTGTGCTCACATTTCTTCATATTCTGTATGTGTAATTTGGCACACCCCCAGCTCAGAGAGGATATAAATAATTAGTTAATGTCCCTTCACATGTGCGCTGTTATGCATATTAACACCTGCTCCAATCAAGAAATGGTAAGTGTAAGGTGCAAAGTAGGCCAGTGTGTGCATAGTGCTTATTAACATTTCTACTCAGAGAGCATGCCATGTGCTCATAGGCTATCATTGTTGTGGATGAGTGAACTTTATTGTCCAGATGGACACAGCAACACGCTGGGACTCGGTGACTCACACCCACCACAGTCACAGTCTGGCTCTATAGCACAGTCTCACACTTATAGGGACTGTAGCATTTCACCCAAACTGACTGGCGAGTGGCGACATAATATGATGTTGGTTGTGTGATTGGTCACAATGTGTGTATTTCTTTTCTGTTTTAGGATATTTCCAAACCTGACGGCTAATGACATGGTACTGTACATCATTAAGGGTGTTAATCTACCTGCTCCCCAAGGTAACCCTGTGTGTGTGTTTTGTGCATGTAACACTGTGATTTTATCACAAGTTGTGTCTTTTAAATAGTCATGGTGTGCTAATGAATTCTGTGTCACTTTTACAGTTGTATATTATACACATATGTCTGCACACTGCTAACTATCTTGTTTCTCTGTTCTCTGATAACAGGTGTCTCTCCCAGTGATCTGGATTCCAGTGTGAAGTTTGAGTTTCCTTTCCCCAGTGTGGTGAGAAGCACGTTTTACACAAATCTTCCACACTCAGCCACCAGAGTTTTGATGTGTAAACATTTCAGATTTCAGACTGCCTCACTATGTAACTTTATTTTAATGCTGTCAACAAAATTTTGTCCAATCTCTATGGTAGAGCATGATAATTCAACATCATTTAGACAATCGGGGTGGTTGTATTGTGTCTCCCTGCTCTTCTACTGTGACACAGGATCTGACACAAATTTTGACTTAATGGTCAAGTTTTTATTTATCCCCTGAACAAGCAGGCAGGCTCTATTAGCTCAGTGGTAAAAATGTCAGCACAAATCCGGTTTAAACAAATTTGAACCAGGTTTCCTGCAAAAAAGATGACATTTTTATCAGAAGAAAGAGGTAGAAGAGGACCTTACAGGCTAAACTTAATTTAGATAGCATATTATGTAGACATAGCACTCTCTAGTGTATACTCATAGTTTCATTGTACAGATATTCTACTCTTAGATGGATGTCAGGTTCTTAGCTTGCTTATGCTCCTTGATGACTATTTCTATGTATTTGATGTATTACCATGTGTTGTACTGTAAATCGCTCTTGATTAAGAGTGCCTAAATGCCTAAATTGTAAATTGAAAGTTACATAGTGCTGCTTTAAGAAATTACTTATGTAATAAATGCATATAATGCAAGTAACACAAATAACACCACATGATATATACAACTCCTAAAAAAAAGGGTTTCGGAAACTAGATTATTTCTCCGCTTCAATTTGTAAGGATTGTGCAATCGTGAAATGAGTAACACAGCTAACCGTGTGTGTAGACCCCCCCCCCCCCCCCCCCCAAAAAAAACTAATTTCCAATATCCACTGCAATATTCTTCTGGTATTTGTTCTCGTTTTGAGCTTCAAGTGCTGACCGATGACATCGGTCAGCACTTGAAGCTCAAATTGTGTGCCAGTCACAGGCACTGGAGCATGGGCCCTGCAACTGGAGGATTTAGGCAATTATTTGGTTGGATGTGTTGCTCATTCCTTAAATGCACAATCCTTACATGATATACCTTGTTATAACTTGTAAATGTGACTGATCTGGTATTGGGGGAGAAAGTATTGACCGAAATAAAGTTTCAGAACTTTGTTTTAGGAGTTTACACTAGAGGATATATCTATCTACATATACTGTACATTTGTGTGTGTATAGGAGGAGGCTCAGAGGGACAAAACCAGCACAATGAAGAGCACTAACAGTCCAGAGTTCAAGGAACAGTTCAAACTGAACATAAACCGTAATCACAGAGCCTTTAAACGGGTGATCCAGTCTAAAGGCATCAAGTTTGAGATCATCCATAAGGGGTAAGACCAAACACAGGTCAGCTCTAGTAGTGTATAACAGGTGTGGGTCCCCAGAGTATTTTTGCGGCTGGAAAATGGATGGTTTACATAGGCCTATGTACATACCTAAACGATTATATCTGGTTTAAGTATTTATTTATGATGCATTTTCTCTATTATTAAAAGGATATTTCACTTTTAAAACTGAGAAGAACTGGTAATGTTAACATTAATCTTTTCTTTCCACTCCTGCAATACAGTTGTATTATGTTCTCCGACAGCCAATTTCTCTGTCTATATGTGCTATGAGTTGTAATGGCCTTCTGTACTTTTCAGCGGTCTGTTTAAGACTGACAAGGTGGTGGGCAGTGCTCAGCTAAAGCTGGATACTCTAGAAAACCAGTGTGAGATCCGTGAGATCATAGAGGTCAGTGCTGCCTATAATGCAAATGGTTTTATTTCACATTTTAGGCCAGGGTTTTTCAACTTGTGGAATAACAATTATAAATTGCCGTTTGATAAATCCTGAACATTAATTGCGCTATAATCGAATGTTTAATATTGATATGTATCCTCTTTCTTGGAGAATCTGTTTTACTCTACAACCACCTATTACAAAACAAGCTGCTACCATATGGCCACAATCTGGCCATATGGCCAACAAAACACACACACACACACACACACACACCTAATACACTTTGCTACTGGTGCCAATGACATTAATTCCCCTCTGGGGGTCAATAAAGGGCTATCAATTCTACCCTACAAAGCCAAAGTAACTACGTTTTGGACACACTCAAATTAGCAGTCTATCTAGCAGTAGATTTACAACACACTACGATTACTTACCTTAACACTTTTAAACACTTATTGTCTCCACCAGGCCGAAGGCATGTGGGGAGAGTATGTTTTGCACTCCGTCCGTCCGTGTGTCCGTCCGTCCGTGTGTCCGTCCGTCCGTGTGTCCGTCCGTCCGTGTGTCCGTGAGCAGCTAATCTCGGCCACCGTTAACCCGCTCGATGCCACATTTTGCACACACACTCCCTGGATGCCAACGATGAACCTCTGCCCCAAACTTTCCAGAACGGCCTGTTATAGCGCCACCAGGAGGCCGCTTTGTGCAAAACAAGTTTTTGCACAGTACACCTACAGATTTTGTCCAAACATCACGCAAATTGGTACACAGTCTCTCTAGAGCCATTCAACGAAACCGGTCTTTCAGATTTCTCAGACTCCATCCTGATTGGTTAAGATTGGCTTCCAAAATTCACAGGAGTGCTCAGTTTCAAACAAAATGCTGCAAATCATGAACACATCGCGTGATTTCCGTGAAATTGTGCACCCACATTCCCACTAGGCCGAGGACGAAATGCCACATGAACAATTTCAACTCAGACTCAAGGTGGCGCTATAACTGGCCGAAAAGTGTTTTTACCTCTAACTGCACGGATCTGTGGATAACTTTGTATGCCAACTCCCTAGAGGCCAAGGAAAAACCTTTGCCTGGAATTTTTCACATCTGCTCTTTATAGCGCCACCAGGAGGCCGACATATGTAAAACACATTTTCTATTATTACTCCTTCAGATTTTATCCAAATTTCACGCAAATCGGTATACACTATCTCCATAGTCATGTGATCAACACGGAGCGCCACCATTTCCCATCTTCCATCCTGATTGGCTAAGATTGGCTTCCAAAGCTCACACGATTCGTCCATTTCGAAAAAAGGCCACAAATCACAAACACAGTGTGCAATTTCCGTTAAATTATACACGCACATTTTCACTAGGCCGAGGACGACATGCCACAATTTTTTTCCTCAAAATCAGCCTCACGGTGGCGCTATAACAGGCCAATTCCTGTTTTTAGCTATAACTGCATCGATCTGTATACAACTTATGTATGCACACATGGAAAAACATTGTACCTGCATCCCTCCAACACGAACAGCCTGTTATAGCGCCACCATGAGGCCACAACCTGACCTGCCCTGGTGGAGACCTGTGCCGATTGGCACTTTGTCTAGTTTGCATATGCTACACTGTGGCTTTGGCAGAATAATGTATATTTTGACAGATAGCAAATGATACAATCGCAAAGAGCTTTTAGGATTTTATTTGAATTTATCATAGTAGCTTGTCAAGTTCGGGGGCGTGACCAAGTGGCGCAAACACGGGCCAAAAGCTGCACTCCCCATCTAACCATCTACATGTTTTTATAGGTGCTGGATGGTCGTAAACCCACAGGGGGCAAGCTGGAGGTGAGGGTGAAGATTAGAGAACCTCTCGGTGGGGTTCAGCTACAGGTTGTGACAGAGAAGTGGCTGGTCCTTGACCCCATCTCCTCCCCCTCTCCCCCAGAGAGACAGAAAGACAGGGTGAGTTAGAACAGTTTTTGAGGGGCACTAGACCCTCCTATGTCCAGCTTTAAGGGTTTGTGTAAACACACATTGTTCTAACACAAACATTAATGCCATTGATAATGAATGGCCAGCTTTGAGTGTTTGTCCCAACTCCTAACACACACCTTGAATGTCATTGACAATGAATGGCCAGCTTACAAACATTGTGTAAACGCAAACATTGAAGACGAAGGTGAGGACGCAAATTCTGATTGGCCGGAATGAAATTATGTATTATGTACGATGATAAGAGTGCCCCTCACTTCACACAGCTATGAAAGGTGTACAAAATTACATTGGTCAGAGGATGTTTTTTGTATGTCAAGCCCCGCTTAATGGTTAACTTTTATATAATTGCATTTGTAAATGCTTATCTTTGTGTGATTACTACTAGAATGTTTTTTGAATTACTTTGATTTATTATCATTTTTACTTTACCTCACCTTGTGCTCTGTACTGCATGGTGCAATGCTGTATAAGTTACTGTTAATAATCACCAGGCCCCATCTCCTCGGTCCAAGCCCAGGAATGACCAGAGCGGTCATCCAAGGAGCAGTCATTCCAGCAGCTCTCCGCCTCAGTACAAACTCCACAGCTTCAGTCTTCTGAACTACGACAAGGAAAGGCTGGAGAGGAAGGTTTGAGTGCTTTACAGTTACACTGCTGTTGACTGGTGGGCTGTCTGTTAACCCATGCAGCTTCGATTGAGCATCTAGTGATCTGAAGGTCTTGTTGGGTCTTCATGTTTTCTCCCTCAGCTTGGTGAATTCAGAAAGAACCGGCGAGATCCACCGTCTGACCTGATTCATCAACACAAAGAGATTACCCACAGATTGCAGTGGCAGAAAGCATACCTAGAGAGAGGATCTCCTACTCAGCTGACAGGTCTCACACACACACGCACGCACACACGCACTCGCACACACACACACACACACACACACACACACACACACACACACACACACACACACACACACACACACACACACACACACACACACACACACACATACGCATACATACATACATACACACATACACACATATACACACAGCACACACCTCTTATCCAAACAACAATGCATTTCTCACTCATGTATTTTCCTATTCCCCATCTGTGCAGAGTATGAGAACGTGTTGCAGCGCTTTGCTCATGGGCTTGCTGACTCTGTGAAAAAGTTCTCCAGCCAAGGCAACAGGGTGAGTGCAGGGCTGGCTTTTGCTTCTGCTCGCATGCGTTTCTGCTTGTAATTAAATGCTTCCTTTTGCTCTTTCTCCGGCACAGGAAGCTGCCAAGGATGCTCTGGGCAGGTTGAAGATGGTAGAGAGTGAGGTAAATGGCTGAATGCCTTCCTGCAGAGCTATTATTGTCCCTCATGTTACAGTACATCAGTACTCTCATCCTCTGTTTTCCAACTCTCTTCTTTAGCTGGAATCACTGAAAAGGAGACGCACTGTGTGAGATGAGAGGAAGAGGAGAAGGGAGAGCAAAGGAGTAAACAGTCAGCTGTTAAGTTAGATCCAACACACACACACACACACACACACACACACACACACACACACACACACACACACACAACATAACACTAACAAGGCTACTAGGTTACCTTTAGCATAATGACACACAAGCTGCTCCACATCTTTTGACTGATGCATAAAGATCCCTTTGTTTATGTTGGCAGGTTTTTTTACTGTGGTATTTTGGTTTGGAGGACATTTATGGTCATATTGAATAAAGGGACCCAGAAATGTTGTACAGTTAAAATGATACTATTGGGAGGTGAATGCTTATTTGCACACAAGACAAAAAAGAAAAGAAAATCCAAACAATACAGAAAACTGCCCCAAAAAAGATTATCTATGTTCTCTTCCTTTCGATTTGAGAGTTGCCTGAGTGAGCAATTATCTGGGATGAGTTACACCTGATTATTATTATACATCATCTCAGATGGAGAGTATCTACTATCTATAGATACCCCGTCGTCTGTGTGAGAGAAAGTGTAACTTGGGGACTAGGGTGTCTTTAACCCATTCTGACCTGAGATCAGATTCATACGAGGTTTCCGCCGGACACACACTGGTCTGATGAACCCATTCTGACCTGAGATCAGATTCTAAAAATGTCAGTCGCTCTTCGATTTTTCAAAAATAGCAGACCTACAAGCTCGTATCGCGCCACTCGGTGGCGCGATATGAGCTTGTAGATCTGCTATTTTTCAATAGCTAAAGCATAACATGATGCTGACACCAAAATGGGTGCCCGCCGCCCGGTCAGAATGGGTTAACTCCTTCCTTTATTGTGTGTGTGTATAATGAGTTTAATCTAATCTGTCTGCTCCAGTATTCCAAGATTACAGTAATCTGCACCGTTTGGAAGGGTATGATATGGGAATAAAAAGTGGGGCTCCGGGGCGTCACAGCCACATCCCATAATGAGGGATTAGTGTTTGTGTCACCAAGGAGACAAGGAGAGTGGCCTGCTGGGGTTAGTTGTGGGGGGTGGGGCTGAGGTTATGGCTTGCTGTGAATATTATGGTAAATGCTGAGCTCTGGATTTGGATTGCCTCATCTTATTTTTCTTTGTCAACTACTTCTTTATTGACCTCATTTACTTTTCCCTCCACACTTTATTTAGCATTTACTCATCGCACATTCGGAGGCATATTTTAATAGGCCTCTTTACATAATTAACTTGTATGTCTTTGTTGGAAAATTGACCACTGTGTACTATGTACTATGTACCACTTCCAATGTCAAGAAACAAACATATTCCAACATACATGAATACTGATTTGTCACTGTGGTGTGTGTCAAGTAGCTCTTGGCACCAGCAGAGAGGCAACAGACTGTGTGTGTGTAGGGATAATGTACACCAGGGGTCTACCAGTAGATCACATAACATGCCCCTAAAGAATATTATTTTAAATATAAAAAACATTTTTGGCATCTGCCACTTGAATTAAGTTGACTTGATTGATTGACTGACACAAAAAAGGTCCTGTCAGCTCAAACCCATTATGCAATACTTTGTTTTCAAGAGTGCTGCTGCGCACAAATGTTGGTAGATTACAAATGAAATACAAAAAACCCCTCTACCTACTCCATATCTCCCCTTTCCCATTCCATGTGCATTTGTCTTAAATGTAATGCCAGCGCCGCTATTCCAAAGCCATTTTCAGCAATGGTATTATAATGTTTTCGGTGGGTAGATCTTGTTGAGCTGGTCATTTTGAAAGTAGCTCTCAGGTCAAAAACGAGTGGGCACCCCTGATGTACACAATGCATATTTGTATGTCTGTCCATATGACATGACAGGAGTTTCACATTATGGAATGCATCCAGACTGGCCTGGGATCCTGACTGCTTGACAGGAGTTTCACATTATGGAATGCATCCAGACTGGCCTGGGATCCAGACTGCTTGCTACATTCTGCCTTTTTGTTTTTGTTTTTCTCTCCCTCACATAGCGAAGTGAGAAAAAGAGGAATGTAGCGAATCAGGCTGGATTCCAGGCTACATCCAGACTGACATATGTGGACTAATTGGAATGATTCATGAGTCTCACCATGACGGCAAATGACATAACTATTGCATTATTAATATATGCAGGTGGTAGCCTGTTTGTATGCATTCACCAATATATTATAGACTATGTATTTAGAAATGCATATGTCTCCTTCAGTATAATTTTACAATGCATGATAAACATTGTAAGAAAGCACTATAGTCTATGGACTAATCTCTGTATACCGATGATGACCACACATAATATATTTGGCTAGTGTTCATTAGGTTTGCAAACTTTGCATTTTCATGTTTGATCTTTGATGATGCGTGAGTGTTGACTCTGACAACATATCGACCAGATATAAATGCACAGAGTTTACCCTAATCCACCCCTTGCCCCATGTCAGAGAATCCAGGTTAAAACTGGCCTAAAATGGATTGCCTGTCTATAGAGATCCTTTGCAGAGTATTTCTCTATCTACTACTACTCTATTACTTGTGTCCCATCTCTTTTACCTACTCTTGGTCTCTTCATCTAACTTTCTGCCATCTCTCGCTCAGGAGGCAACATCCATCCACTCATGTCAGTTCAGTCTCTTGGATTTGATTTATTGATTCTGAGAGGGCAAATAGAACATGATACAGCACAGCACAGTTAACAGAAACAAGTGTGCAAAAATCTTTAACACTCAGCTAAAGTTGGGACGAAATTGGGGGAAATGGAAACGTCAGTGATTGAGTGATGCTATTCAGAGCCACTGTTGGGCTCTGATATATCACCCTGGCTTGCACCACAGAACTGTGGTATCTTGACATACTATTTTAGTTAATGCATTTTGGTATTCCAATGCCCCTTTTCACTCATTTTCATGTTGCTGTGCACTTCTTTTCCCCTGCTATCGAGATCAGCAACTTTAACCCCCTGTCCCCCCAAACAAACGCTCCTAAAAGTCATCCCATTCCTTCAGTAACCCTATGACCTCTGAACTAGTCCCAGTTGCTGTGACAACAGTCAAATCTGTATTCTGTGTGATGGATGGCTGGGTAGGGGACTGCAGGCACATTTTAGAAGTTAATCTGGCTAGTCCCTAGCACACTATAAAAATCTAAAACACATTTCTGTGACAAGTTAACCCAACATTAGACAATGGCAGGAATAATGAACACCGTTTATGGACATTTAGGACTCCCATTTGTGCAACAGGACATTAGATCATACTATCAGACTATCATTTAGATGGCAGAATGTTGCCTATGTTATCTTTTTTTTAATCTCTTTTTGATATTTGATTATAAAGGGTAATGTATTGGACTTTTTTTCTGATAAAATATCAAATGTATCCATACAGGGTTGGAAAACGATTGTCTTGCATTTTTATTGGTAATGTCATGTAATGGCAATCAGTACAAATTGTGTTAATATATTATATACATTTGCTCTGGCACTATTTTTTAAAGGAAAATGTGATGTTTTGTGTTCCGAAGGTGGAAATGTATGAATGCCTGATTATTTAGGCTTGAATGATTTAATGTGGTTTATTTGATGGGATCTTGGCTAAATAAAATATAGAAACATTTGATTTTGCCTTGTTTCTGGAACAATAGCCCCATTTGCTTTTGTAGAGGCCATGTATGCTCTGTTGTTGGGGGGAATCTCCAGGCTTTGCTGTTATGCTAATAATTTATCTGAAAAGAAAGAAGAATAGAGGGGGAGGGGTAAAGTCTAGAACCCATAGCCGGAATGAACGAACCGTCACAATGATTGGCCGGCAAGGCAACCAGTCGCACTCGGATTATAGCTGCCAGCGTGATCAAAACCTCCCCATGTGGCTAGTGTAATAAAGGTATAAACTCAAATTTATTACACAATACACACTTCCTTTTCATTAAGATAGCGTTATGGACCGGTCTGAAGTGGGCAACATCTTTCTCTTAAAATTATTTGAAGGAAATGTTAATTAGGTTTATTTTGTTTTACCCCACGTCCGTGCTATTTGACACGATTGACCATTGGGGCAATGGGATTTGGAATGTCAAAAAAGGGTGCGTTCGGAAGAGCGCACTCGTGTATTAGTTTGCATTGCACCCATTGCACCTAGCTCTGGTCCACAGCGTTCTGGGTTCTACTGCTTCACAGAGACCAGAGCTACATTGCACCGTGCGCTCAGTTTCCGAACGCGCGTTAACGCAAGGTTTGGCGAGGGTGACGCTTGCCTTGTTTACAAGCATCGTGACTTTTTATTATTATTATTTTTTTTACCAGTGATACAGATTAGCCAGCCTTATCCCTTATTGTAATATACAGTATAAGTAATTAAAAGATTGGAGAACGCGCGAGAGTTAGGTGGGCGTGAACAGTGCAGGGGGGGCTTCCTGTTAAAAGATAACACGTGGTTCCGTAGCTGCTGCTGCTCTACTGTATTCACTATTCAGTCAGTGTGGAAGCGAACCCATCTCTATTCTTCCTCTCATTCACACGACCAGCTATCTACTATAGACCGATTCCGTACCGGTTTCATGGTTGCAGCCTACGTATTTCCTGTAGGCGGACTCGACATAGCTGCGGGAGTAAAACCCTCACCAGGCGCACCTCTTCCACTACAGTGAACGGCAGAGTGACTGATGTTAGTTTGCCTCAAACTTTACTCCTTTACCTGCTTTTTTACTAACACTAACATTACAAAGATGCCCAGAACATCGAGATGAACCTGTGTAGTTTATGGCTGCTCCAACAGTAGTGGCAACATAAAAAAAACAAAAAAAAACGGAATGTCTAATATCCACCTCGGTGGCGGAGACCAGAGCCATTGAGTAATGGTTGAGACAAAGCAGTGAAGGGTCCCGAAAGATACGTAATTTCAGTCTTACCCAATACCCAATCTTTCTGTTTTATGAACACAAGGCTGCTGTATTTTATACCTCATACTAAGCATTTAAAGTATGAGGTATAAAGTACAGCAGCCTTGTGTTAATAAACAGAAAGATTTGGTATTGGGTAAGACTTGCGTTATGTATCTTTCACTGCTTTGTCTCAACCATTACTCAATGGCTCTGGTCTCCGCCACAGCGGTGGATATTAGACATTCCGTTTTTTTTTTTTTTTTATGTTGCCACTACTGTTGGAGCAGCCATAAACTACACAGGTTCATCTCGATGTTCTGGGCATCTTTGTAATGTTAGTGTTAGTAAAAAAGCAGGTAAAGGAGTAAAGTTTGAGGCAAACTAACATCAGTCACTCTGCCGTTCACTGTAGTGGAAGAGGTGCGCCTGGTGAGGGTTTTACTCCCGCAGCTATGTCGAGTCCGTCTACAGGAAATACGTAGGCTGCGACCATGAAACCGGTACGGAATCGGTCTATAGCGTTCATTCTCCCCTCTTTTTATTCATCCCCACCCACACCCCCTGTCGCTCCGTTCCGTTCCACCCTCCCCTTTCCTTTCTCTACCGCTGACAACCACCAGGCCGTGGTCGAGACGACGTGTGTGTGTGTTTGTGTGTGTGTCAGTGTGTGTGGGGGGAGTGTGTGCAAATCACATCGCATCCACCATCTCCTTGTTCGGGTCATGACGCTCGAAGCGATCCGCTACCGGGCCGGATCTCTGCAGATCCTCAACCAGCTGCTGCTGCCGCAACAGACTGTGTTCGAAGAGGTTCACTCGGTCCAGGACGGATATGAGGCCATCAAGTCCATGAAGGTAAGGAGCTGGGAGATGAGATCCTTTTCTCCTCCTCCCCCTTTATCCCTTCTCACACTCTTGAGTCTTTCTTGAACCCCCTCCGCTGCATGTGATGATGATCTATGTAACGTTTGCGTCTTTATGTATGTTGCCGTTGTTTATAAACTGTGTATTTGCCAGACTGTCTAGTTAGTGGGTACACATTCTCAACAGAACTCAATCTTTTGTGCTCCTATTGGCCGCATATATCATGTTCCTATCGCTGGATTCCTCGGCCGCCTGGTCGGGCTCGTTATTGATGGGCACTGGGCAGTGGGCACCGTCCAGGGGTCCCGGCGGCCTGTATTTGTTTTGAATGCATCTGCGGCAGCGGCACCCTATTTTGGGTGTCTGTCTTCTTCTCGCCCAACGGCGCGTGGATTCTCAGGCCCCGGGATGGAATATTTAAGCAATTGAATGGTCTCGACTCTCGATTCTGCCTCAACCAACCGTATCTGCTCCTATTGCCCAATTAATGGGCATCCCAAAAAACATGACCTGGCGCGGCTCAGCCCATGATTATTCATTTATAGTTTTCGCATTATGATCATGATGTTCAAGCACGACAAGCCGGGTATCTGCACACAACCATCCACCCATGTAATGTATCGTCCCTCGTTCACTGGGAGAGATTGATGAATAATTAATGATCTTTACCAGGGTTTTTGTTCGCTTTGGTTCTGCTGTTCACGCTTTCTCTCGCTCTCTGCGATGTACCCCTTTCACAGAAAGGTGTTCTTGATAATGGAATATTCTTATTTCGTTTTGGGAAAGAACATTTAAAAATGTGCTCCCCCTGGGGTTACATCAGATATACAGCACCACACACATTTGGCATGGTATCAGAAGTGATGGAATGTACCGTAAGTAGAAAGGATGATGTCATGATAATAATGCCTCATGGGAGAGAAAAATGATTCTCAACCAGAGATGATATCATAGCCCTCTCTTTGCTCTATGTGTCTGTTTCACTGCCAGTGTCTGGTGTTCTCAAGCCACGTATGACAACTGTTGGTTCATCATTGTTGCATCAGTGCTTCCTTCCTAGATCTCACATCTCGGAAGCAAGGATGAACACACACACACACGGACACACCAATATCCATGATGTGAAAACCAGGAAGAAAGCCACACTAAAATAGAATGAAACCACTGTGGGAAAGGACAACCTGACAATGAGTGACGAGTTGTCTCTTCCCCCCTTTTCTAGGTGCGAGGTGCTCCCGCCATTGCCATCGTGGGCTGTCTCAGCCTGGCAGTGGAGCTGACTGCAGGTGCCGGCGGTGACGACCCTGTGAGCTTCATCAGAGAGTCCCTGTGCCACCTGACCTCAGCCCGGCCTACTGCTGTCAACATGGGCCGTGCTGCCCGCGAGCTGATGGAGTTTGCAGAGAATGAAAGCATGGAGAAGAACTCTGAACAGCTCCGGGAGAGGTAGGCAGAGAGAGAGAAGAATGGGTGAATGAAAAGAAAAGACAAGGAGTAAAATCTTCAGAATTTAAATGTTCCACAGCCAGGAACATAAAGGGTGAGGAGAAAAAAACATGAAGGTTACTTTAGTAACCATGGTTCTTTATGTAAGTGAGCGAAATATTTCGCTCTATGGGAGGTTTTCGTTCCAAAACCGAGGTGCAGAACTTCATATTAATGAACTCCTCACAGGACATAAATATGTCCTGTGGGTTTAAGAGCGGTGACGTCAGACGCCCAAAGCCTCAGGGTTATAAGACCTGTGTCCACGTCACCGCGCCACTCGAACACTTTTTCCTTCTGCCAAGAGCAAGACAGAAGGGTGTTCAGCGAAATATTTCGCTCACTTACTTAAAGAACCATGGTTACTAAAGTAACCTTCATGTTTTTTTAAGTTGTGTTCGCGAAATATTTCACTCTATGGGACCTTATGAACTCCCGTATCCTGAACTAGCCAGTGAGTCCTAGGACTTGAGGATAAATAAGGGCTGGGGATAAACCTTAGGTTTGTAGCCCGGTCCCACAGGGTGGAAAGGTGACAGTCTTAGACTGTCAGTGTCTTCCCGGAGGGGTAGGGCGGAGACTGCCCCAGGCAGCCTGGGTTTTTATAGAGGGAGGAGGGGCGTTGCCTCATTTCCTCTAGAGCTCTTGTGGGATGGACTTGATCAGAGTCCATTTATGGTGCGGCAGCTCCCAAGACCGAGTGCGCTAAAGAGGGCACTGCCACATCTAGGTTATATTATGAGGCGAAGGTCAAGGAGGAGGACCAGCTTGCCGCTGTGCAGACATCCTGGATTGAGACACCCTTGTGGAGTGCCCAGGATGCTGCCATGCCTCTTGTGGAATGAGCCTTTAGTGTTAGCGGGGGCTCCACTCCCTGAGTGGTGTAGGCCAGGTGAATGGCCTGCACTATCCAGTTTGAGATAGTAACCTTTGTGACAGGCTTTCCCCTGGTTCTGTCACCCCAGTATATGAACAGTTGATGACCTATCCTTGAGGGGCCTGTTCTGTCCATGTAAGTGCGGAGCGCTCTTACTGGACAAAGGCAGTTCAGCCTCCTGTCCTCTTCAGTAGCGAAGGGAGGAGTGTGGAAAGCCTGTAGATCCACCGGTACGCAAACTGAGAAAGCGTTCTTTGGTAAGAAGGCTGGGTTTGCTTTAATGGTGACCTTGGTTGACCTGTCGTCGAATCTCATGCACTCTGGAGTGGTCGAAAGTGCGTGTAGATCGCGGACCCTCTTAGCGGTCGTCAGGGCGACTAGGAGGGCTGTCTTTAGAGTAAGACATTTTAGGTCAGCCGTCTGCAGTGGCTCGAAGGGCTCATTGGTTAGAGCCCTGAGGACTAGAGACAAGAGGGGACCAGGGGTCTGTTGACCCTGTGTTCCCTGCGTACGCCCTTCACAAACTGTTTTACCAGCGGATGTCTCCATACCGTCTGGTCGTTAACACCCACATGGCAGGCCGAGATGGCTGCTAAGTGGGTTTTCACTGAGGAGAGGCCTAGACCTCTGTCTAGGAACTCCTGCAGGAATGTCAGGACGTCAACTACTGAAGCTTGGAATGGGATAACCTGGTTAGGTCGTTCTGAGCACCACTGCTCGAACACGCCCCAGGCTGTTTCGTAGCGGGTCATTGTTGACTGGACTCTGGCCTTTTGAATCGTTGGGACAACATTCGGAGGGAGACCGGCCTCAGTCAGCATTAGCCTCTCACGGGCCAGACCCATAGGTCTAGGTCCTTGGGGCAAGGGTGGAAGATCTCTCGCCCCGCTTGCGTGAGAAGATCCGCTCGTAGAGGGAGCTGCCATGGTTGGCTGTAGAGGAGGGGAGCTATCTCCGTCCTCCAGACGCCCCAGGCTGGTGCTACTAGTAGTACCGTCAGACCCCGAGTCCTCACTCTGTCCAGAGTGGGAAGAATGAGACTCAGTGGGGGAAAGGCGTAGAGGAGGGACCTGGGCCATTGGTGTGCTAGAGCGTCTAGCCCCAATGTCGATGGTCCTCCCATGGCGAAGAAGAGAGGACACTTCGTGTCCTGCTCTGAGGCAAACAGGTCCACCTCGGGTGTCCCGAACCTGTCCCAGATCTGGTTCGCTACCTGGGGATGTAACGACCAGTCTGCGTAGCGGAGGGGTCCTCTGGACAGCAGGTCCGCCCCTGTGTTTAGAACACCCGGGACGTGACACGCTGTGATGGATAGTAGACGAGCATCGCACCACATCGTGAGTGTAAGCGAGGGGACCTGAGTCCCCCTTGCTTGTTGATGTAGCACATAGTGTTGTCCGTCCTGACCAGGACGTGACAACCTCGGATGCGCGGTTCGAAATCCCTCAGTGCGAGGAATACCGCCATCAGCTCCAGATAGTTGATGTAGCAGGACCGTAGTTGTTCTGTCCACATCCCTCTGGTTGTAGTGCCCTCCAGTGTGGCTCCCCAGCCAGTCATGCTGGCGTCTGTGGTGACGACTTTCCTGGTCAGAGGTCTGCCCATAGAGACGCCCTCTGAGAGAGCCCGTCTGTCTGCCCACCATTTCAGGGCCAGCACGCATTGTGACGTCACTGTTACCCTCTGGTGGTGACAGTGCATAGGTATGCGTAAGGCATTCATCCACCGTTGAAAAGGTCTCATATTCAGCCTGGCTAGGCGGATTATGTGAACCACTGAGGCCATAAGCCCCGCCATCCGGAGGCATGCATGAAAAGGAATCGAACGATCCCTCTTGAATGATGTCGCGGAATGTATTATCGCCTCTATTCTCTCTTGGCTCGGGCGAGCTGTGAAAGAGATCGAGTCTAGTGTTATACCGATGAAGTCTATAGACTGTCGGAGTTAACATGCTCTTCTCCTGGTTGATTCGAAACCTGAGAGAGTGGAGGTGGCTGAGCACTTGGTGTGTGTGCAACAGCACCTCCTGTGGCGAGTCTGCTGACAGGATCCAGTCGTCTATATATGTTGCTAGACGAATGTCCTGTTGTCGTAGTGGAGCTATAGCTGCGGCTGTACACTTCACAAAGACTCTCGGACTCAAGGACATTCCGAAGGGGAGGACGTTGTATTCGTATACTCTCCCTTCGAACCCGAAGCGCAGAAATTTTCTGTGCGGGGGGTAAATTGGAATGTGAGAATAAGCGTCCTGTAGGTCTATTGACGTGAACCAGTCCCCTTTGCGGAGTGAGCGCAGTAGGACTGGCGGTGTCAGCATTTTGAAGCGGAATGTCTTCAAAAAGCGATTCAGGGCTCTGAGATCTAGAATGGGGCGAAGCCCGCTCCCCCTTCTTTTTCACCAGGAAATGGCGGGAATAAAACCCGTTGAGAGACTGGCTAATCTTCTCGAAGGTGGGCGGTTTCGAGGCAAATTGGAGCCTGTATCCTGTTGCTATAGTGCGCATGACCCATGGGGAAGCCCCATGCATCTGCCACTGAGCTAGGTGACGTGACAGAGAACCCCCTGTTCTCTGGGGAGATTCTGTCCGTGAGGCTCTGGTGCTCTCTAGCGGCCTGGGCGCGTAGAGGCATGGCCACTTTCTTTCTGTTCCACTCTGTTAGAGTGTGAGAAAAAAGATTGGTGTGACGGCTCCGGCCTGCGACAGCTAAGGCTGTCACAGAGCGGGTTATGCCTCCCACATATGGGCCTATGCCCTTCAGAGTTCGTTTCATGGTTGTTTTTTGTGTTTTTTTGTTTCTTTATTGAAGTTAAAACAGACGCATGTGAATTGCACATTACAACATTCTTTTGAGGGGTTTGTACAGAGGCAGCATCTGCATGTACATCCCCTCTGAAATGCTTGGGTTGCGGTTCGAGAGTGAGGTCCGGGACCACTACTCTCTGCGCTGAACTCTGAACTGTAGGAGGAAGGGGGGGTGCGGCCTTGACCCCCCTCTGGACCCGGCCGGGCACATCACTTACACTTCCCATAGCCACGTCCTCTGGGAGCGTCCTTTTTGTAGGGCGGGGGAGAGCGGCGGTTGTCGTCTCTTGTCTTGGGATGTCCCCGCTGCGATGGTCTGTCCCCGCCACGGTCCTGGCTCCTGGGTGGTCCCTTGTTGTCCGTCTTGGGCTTCCATGGCGCCTTAGCCTTGCTAGGCCGGTTGGAAGAGGCCTGGGCAGCCAAAGGTTCGAGAGCCTTCATTGTTTTATTGGAGGTCTCGGCCTGTTGGATGGATACGGACATTTTCTCTAGGACCCCGTGGAACAGGCTCTCAGGAGAGATGGGGGCTCTTACCATGTCTTTCTTGACGGAGTCTGAGAGGGGAGCTAGGTTGACCCATCTCATTCTCTCCTGTAGGACGGAGGATACAAGGGCCTCCCTGTGTGCTCCGCTATCTCACACTGCAGAGACTCGTGGTTGAGGCGGCGGAGTTCAGCCAGGTCCTCTGGTGTGGACGTGTTCCCCATGTCAGACAGGAGCCTCTCTGCAGATCCCTGTAGGAGAGCTCCAGCGTTGACAGCCTTGGCCACAAAGCACATGTGGCCGTGCAGCCATTTGTTGACCTTTGAGGCTTCTTTATCCGCTGTGGAGGAGAAGACAGGGTCCCTACTTAGAGGGACGACGCGTGGGACCGATGGGTTGGCCAGGTAGGCCGCCACGGCCTTGTCCATTGGCAGCATGCCCTCCAGGCCCATGGCGTTCATGTCCACCATCTCCATGACGCCTCTGGTGCTGCGGGTGGTGCATTCTACCTCCGTCAGGGGGTCTCTCCATGCCATAGTAATGGTGTCGAAGAAACCCTTGCCCTGGGGGAGTTTCTGCTTCTTAGGTGGGGGGGGGAGGACGTCGCTCTTCGTTCATACCTTCCCACTGGATTCTCTTGACTGAGGATTCGGGTCATTCGTGCTCGCAGCGTAGAACCGCCGTCTTGTAAATGCCCAAGATGGAGGACTCATCTATAAGCATTTCGTTGCGGTCCTGCTGCTGTTCGACCTGCATGTCCCCGTCGTTGTCCTCGTAGAGGGGGCAGCGGGGCATGTCGTCGTCATCCTCGTCGTTGTTGTAGTACTCGTAGTCCGCATAGCTGGCTTCGTCGCCGATAACGAAGTCCTCGTCATAGGGCACCTGGTAGGAAGGGAGTTCTCCCTCCTCGTAGCCCCGTGGGGAAGGGTCCAGGCGGTCAGCTAGACGCGACAGCGGGTGCTGCGCGCCTAGGAGGGGGCTCCACGGTGGCCCTGATGAGCTGCTGGCGTGGCCTGGCCACCGAAGCGGGGGGAAAATCCTTCTTGGGCGGTGGTGGCCCTGTTGGAGGGAGTTTATCCCGCCCAGCTGGCTGGTGGGGCTGGGTCGTCGTTTTGGGCCTCGCTCCACAAGCCTCGTAGTCGTGGGTGTTGGCGGCCCTGACTGCTGAGGCCTGGGAGGAGGTGACGGTAGCTGTAGCCGGAGCGTGAGTGCGCGGAGCCGGGACAGGTCTCTCCTGGGTAGCTATGCTAGCACGTGGCGCCGGGGTGCTACGTGCTAGCGGCGGCCAGTCGACTCTAGCCCTCGGTGTAGCGCGTGGAGGCCCTCCGTAGAACTGCGCCGAGGGTGGCGGGTCCAAGGCGGGCTTGTCGTACTCTAACCTCTCGAAGTACTGTCTCACTCGGTGGAGACGGGACTTCTTGATGCTCAGGTCCACCATGTTGTCGCAGGGGATACAGACGGGGCCTTCCCCGGTGATAGCATTACGAGCGTGAGCGAGCCCGAGACAATAGAGACATACCATATGCTCGTCTTGTCCGGACATCGTGTTGCCGCAAGCTCCTATGGCACATCTCTTCTGAGGCAACCCCAAGTGTCCCCGGCGGAGACGGCGTTCCTCAGAGGTGCTGGGTGGACCCTCGGGTACATTCCTGGTCTTCGACGAACATTTAGACATCTTGTCGTCGAATGAGGCTAGCGTTTAGGTGCTTGGCGTTGGCTTGCCCGGCGAAAACAACTAGCCTAAAAGAGCGGGTGTTGGCGGCCCGTTCTAAGCTAACAGGGTTAGCTAGAGTTAGCTGGAAGCTAAAAGTAAAGCCTCTGTGCGTAGGCGGCCCCTTGACTAAACAATGAGAACAAGTTCAACCAACCAGATATGTCGGAGAGTCTCACGGAGCTCGAGGCCTGTCTCTTGCCCGATTTACGAGACGTAAATCACCCCAAACAAAGCTGGCTAGAAAGTTCTTGCGTACCCCTTGGCAGAAGGAAAACGAGTGGCGCGGTGACGCGGACACAGGCCTTATAACCCTGAGGCTTTGGGCGTATAACGTCACCGCTCTTAAACCCACAGGACATATGTATGTCCTGTGAGGAGTTCATTAATATGAAGTTCTGCACCTCGGTTTTGGAATGAAAACCTCCCATAGAGCGAAATATTTCGCGAACACAACTTAAAAGAACACATGTTTATGAATATAGAGAAACGAGTAACTACTAACTAGCCATGCTGTAAGTAAATAGATGCAAGTTGATGACTGATGTTGTATACTTAAGGTAGGATAAGTGCTTTTCTTTGAATATATATATATTATCAGAATATTGAGCTATTTAACACTTAGTTTAAACTAAGTGTTAAATAGCTCAATATTCTGATAATATACATTGTTAGAAGGAAAATACATCGCATGGATGCAAGTGTGTGGGCAGTAACAGGGGTCTCTCTAGCTCAGCTCTTTAAAACATAAAATGCATTTTCAGGATACCAATAATGTATCCAATCAGGATAGATAACTCGGGGCAGAATACAAGATTAAACAAGTAGAATTGGAAGTGATGTCGCAAAGAAATGAAAATGTGTTTTCTGTTATCAAAGAGCCGGAGAGACAGGGAGATTCCTTGTTACTGAACAAACGCTCTATATAGCAATGCATACTATCAGAATATAGTGCTTTAACTTTTAACCAAAATACATCACTTACCCATAAGTCCACAGTGACACACAAAACTTCTTCCCACAGTGTAATTTCTTGGATCGAAGATATGCTGGAACGTGATGTCAATGACAACAAGAAAATTGGTAACTATGGTGCCCAGCACATCCTGTCTGGTGTCCCCAGGGATTCTGTTACCATCCTTACGCACTGCAACACTGGCTCGCTCGCTACCGCCGGATACGGGACTGCATTGGGTAAGGCTGCATGAGTGTTGGAGTGCATGTATGCACATGTTCATGCGAAATATCACCTGTTTAAACTATTGAATGATGGTCTGTGATTCATTCCATGTTCCACAGTTTTACTTCTACATAAAGTTTGTGTAGGCATGTTTCTAGAAGAAAAGAAATAAACCGCAATTATTAACACTATAGGCCTACTTTCGAATATGTCAACCTCTGGTTAAATAAAAATTACATATTTACAGTATTTCACCTGTAGGCTTCGTCATGAACAAACATTAGCAGTGATGTCAAACATAAGCATGAAAAATATCCACCACTTGGATTATACTGTGAGTTTAGATTTGCTATTAAACTTTAAGTATTTTCATATTATTCTTAATTCATTGTAAAGGAATGCGAGAAAACCCTAAATGATAAATGATTCAATTCCTCACAGGGTGAATAACTTAAAGGACAACTTTAGTTTTTTTTTCAACCAAGGTTCATGTTATTATTAGAGAAAGTAAAAGATTGAGTGTTAAACCTTTTTCATTTGCTGCTTTCTTTCGTTTTAGGGAGCTGTTTTTGACAGGGGGCGGGGGCATTCGAGCATGGGGTAAAATGTGTACCGTACTTTTTTACACCATTTTATAGATTTTTTTTAATTATTATTTACTATAGTCCTACTAGACCCCAAGAAATTACATCTGGCCACAAAAGATCCCGAGATCTACTGAATGTGTCAAACTGACACATTCAAAAACGAAAACGAAACAAAGCAGCAAATGAAAAAACTTTAACACTCATCTTTTACTTTCTCTAATAACAACCTAAAACATGAACCTTGGTTGAAAAAAACTAAAGTTGTCCTTTAAGGGAAAATAATATATATTTATATTTTAAAGTATTCCTTTGACTTTAATACTGACCTATTTTAGAATTACAATGAATCGGTGTTTGCGTGTGCAAACACCTGTGGGTTGTGTATACACAATGTAATATACAGTGTGAGTGAGATAGAGATTGTTGAGACACTGATTAGTTCTTTGTCTTGATGAAGACATGAGTCCCAACATTGGCTTTTTTGCTGGAGACTGTTACTGTTTTTTCCCCCTTTAATTAATGCAATTGAACAGTAACCAGGACTGGTTGTGTTACAGGTGTGGTGCGTAGCCTACATGCGATTGGTAGGCTGAAGCGTGTATACTGTACAGAGACCAGGCCGTACAACCAAGGCGCCAGACTGACGGCTTACGAGGCTGTGGCTGAAGGATTCCCAGCTACACTCATTACAGACAGCATGGCCGCCCTAACCATGAGAGAGAAGGGCATCACAGGTATGTCGATTCCTCTATTCTCTTCAACTTAATTTTTCATTTTTTTTACACCATTCTCACATGTACAGTACATCTCTCTTCTTCAACCAACCTGTGCTTTTCTTTTCCTCTCAGCTGTAGTGGTGGGGGCTGACAGGGTTGTTGCCAATGGTGACACAGCCAACAAGGTGGGCACATACCAGTTGGCCATCACTGCCAAGCACCATGGGATTCCCTTCTATGTGGCAGCACCCAGCACGTCCTGTGACTTGAGTCTGGAGAGTGGCAGGGATATTGTCATTGAAGTGCGCCCCGCTGAGGAGCTCACCAGCATCAATGGAATCCCCATTGCTGCTCCAGGTATATAATAGCGTCGTGCATTAGTAGTGAGTTTGTGTAATTTTTATGTCATGGTGTCAAAAGGGCCAACAGTCTAAAAAAAGGTTCGACTATAGGTTTTTTAAAATGTATTATGCACACATAAGCTATTCAGATCGGGGTAAACGGTGCACAGTATTCAGGCCATTCACCACAAATAAGCATGTTTTCATTTATTGAAATGCAAGTGCATGTGTTATGTGTTCTGGATCGTCTGCCTTGCATTTGGAGTGCTGGATCACTGAATAAAACAAAAAAGTGGAAAAACCCGCCCAGTGGAGTGAACACGGGATGCATCTGTCCCGTGCCTATCACTGCCAGGTGATAGTTCACCAATGCTGAACCCGACGTGTCATTCTTCATGCTAGCGCATGCGCATCAACTGCGTCAACTTTTCTGTCCACTAAAGCAGAGACCACTGTATGCATAAAATGAAACCTTAAAAGTTCAAAACAAAAAGTTATATGAAATTAGAGCTATGTGAAAAGAGATGCCAACTACCCGGAACAGAACTCAGAGCTGATTGAGCCGTGTCGTGTGATCTCCAATTAGACAAAGAGGTGCTCTGTGACGTCACTGTAATTAAAGCACACTGGTTTAATGAGACCACAGGCCCTGTGTGTGTGCATGTGTTAGTGTGTGAGATAAGCGATGCGAGTCATTCTCTAATGCTTCTGCTCTGCAGGTATTGAGGTGTGGAACCCAGCATTTGATGTGACCCCCCATCAGCTAATCACAGGAGGAATCATCACAGAGTTAGGAGTCTTCCTGCCATCCGAGCTTCAGGCAGCACTCACTGGCCGCCTCACCGCTCTCTAGTTCCACTCAGCCTCCCCTGCAGGTCCATGTGCGCTACTGCACCTTAAAGTGATCAAACGTCCCCCACTCATAGTCCCTCACAGAGCTCACACACAAAGACATGGCGGTGACGGAAATCATGTTACAGTGGTTCTCAATCTTTATAATTTCAAGGACCCCATGGTCCCGTACGGATCCTTGGTTGGAACCCAGAGGGTCCCTGGACACCCCACTTTAAGAACCACTGCCGTAGTATTGCTACTTTACTACATTGGTGAGTCATTGTTACATGTCCATGCACAGATATCAGTTGCGCACATATACTGTACAAATCACATTTGACAGTCTTACACACACACACACACACACACACACACACACACAGAGATGCACACTGCAGGGACTCAAGCAGAGACACACGTACACTATTTGTCCTTTCCTCCTCTTCCCTTCTTTTTTCTATGGTCTCTTCCGCTCTCATCACATACAAAGGCAATGCTCATTCTGTCTCATTATCTCATGCTTTCTTTCAATGTCTTCTGCAATGATGCATAGTGCTCAGCTTGACACATTCCCAATTTATAATGACATGAAACGCCGGCAAACGGCTACAGACGGGATTATTTCTTACAAAAGTGTCAATAGAGTTATGGCCAGACCTGCATGAGCTTGTAGATCTGCTACTTTTGGTGCCCGACACATCATATGATGGAATGTAAATTAAACATTCGAAGTCATGATTCAGTCATGGTGCTTAAAGGGAGAAATAAGTGCTGCTACCTACTTGTAAATATATATAACCCTAAATGCTAGTGTGTGTACATATGTACAAAACTAACCCATAAATACTTAACGGTAGCATAATTCTAACCAAAATGTTTAATCCATTGAATTAAAAAAGAAAATGTTACATTAACATTTGTTTAAAATTTCTTTTCTGTAAAACTTTTATAAAAAAGATGGTTAGCTTGGTCAGCCGGAATTATAACCATAAAATGAATTGCATTTCATTCCCACAATTTAATACTTCATAAAAAAAATGTGGGACAATTTATTGATCAGTCCACCTTTGTCAGCTGAAGCCTATCATGAAATGTGGCGATATTTCCCTGACATTTGTATCTTGGTGTTCCATATCATATTTTTCCATTCCATATAAATGTCCAACACTACTAAACTAAACACACAACCTAAAATAGGTAATTGGTGTTATTTTCATCAATGACAGCTTCTGAAATGTCAATTTTTATCTACTATATTGTATTTCTGTAATAAGATTCATAGGTATTTCGACTGGTGGGATTATTTCCATTCTGAACAGTCTGCTAGTAGATCGCTCTGTGACTGTATCTGGAAATGCTTCATGGCATAATTACCATCTGTCAGAAAGATGGTAATACTGATTGATTTCTGGATATTTTTGATACAGCAGCGGTGATGCCATGCTATAGCTAAACGGTCACTGTTAAGTTGATTGTTAAGTCTCTCAGGCCTGGGCTACAAGTAAATGGATCTTTTTCAAAACGGATATTTTCGTCCTCTGTTTAAAAAACAATCCCTGCTCATACGACAAAGATATGTCCACACACACATGCATTGAACACAGGAGAGAATCACTGTAGTAGCAGGTTTCAATCGTAGGTGATATTATATTTGATTTTATATTTACACTTACCAAATACATCTACCGTAATTTCCGGACTATAAGCCGCACCTGAATATAAGCCGCACCAGCCAAATTTAGGGAAAATCCCATATACAAGCCGCACCGGACTATAAGCCGCACCGGACTATAAGCCGCAGCTACGTTAGCTCAGAGCCTGAGATGGCTCTGCGTTAGCTGTAAATATCCATAGATTAGCCGCACCGTTGTATAAGCCGCAGGGTTCAAATCATGGGTAAAAAGCCGCAGCTTATAGTCCGGAAATTACGGTAAATTATGAGTGGAAGTGGAACATGTTTCTTGCATTGTCTGTCAGCATGTCACGCTATGTATGTAAATCTCCAAATCCCGACACTTGACTTCTCTCCATATAATTTAAAAATATGATTCTGATTCATACACCCAATGATAGACCAGTTGTGAGCTTGTAGAGTGGCTATTTTCGAGGTGTATAAATAAATGTCACGTTATAATGTAGGCTAATAAAGGACATATTCGGGAACAGCGTTCACACGCGCACATGGTCGGCAGGCAGTGCGCACATGGTCGGCAGGCAGTGGGCACATGGTCGGCAGGCAGTGGGCACAGTGAACGGAATGCATCCAAGGGTGTGCCCTTTATTACCTAAACGGGAGAGAAATGTGCACGGTGCGCTTTGCAACGACATGAACCACTATATACTTTCTTCTCATCCACCACGCTATTTGATGCGATTGCATTCACACCTCTCTCCATGACCATGACTGACACGGAGAGCATGTCTATAGCCTATCCTTCTATCCGCAATGAACATGTCGTAGGGGATGTCACAATAGGTGAGGAAATGCATGATTTTCACCTCCATGTGGCATGCGTAGTGCAGCTGTCAGACAAACTTTACACACGAATAGTTTCACAGGGCTATGCACGCATCATCTGGCGACTGGCGGCCACCGTGGACTGGACTAGTAAGCTGCTATATTATTTATTATTGGACGCAGCAGGCTCGCTGGTGACGTGGTGCAGTTGATGCAACAATACGTTTTAAAGTTGTTAACGGTGATATAAAAACATGCGTTTTGAAAAAGATCCATATATGTGTTGCCCAGGCATCAGACTCATTTGTCATGTTATCGGAGATTGACCATAAGCCCAACAGTATATGAAATCAGAGACCGTGTTCATGAAGAGAACTGAACAGGGTCCAGAGAGTAGCTCATCTGGTATGGGTCTTGAGGTGATGTGACCTGACCTGGTGATCCTTTTAACAGTTTCTGCGGCTTTCTGCATACATATCCAAATGTCTGTACATGCTTACTCGCTGTACTGAATGTCCAAGGCCTGCACTGCTCACTGCCTTACATAACCAGCAAGAACAGCACTAATGAAGCTCACAACATGGACTTCAGCTAGCAAATTGTGGTGTTGTAGTCGGAACAACACACGAACAGGAGAGACTACAGTCCTTTTTAGCCTACCCACCAGTACCATTTTACCACACCTCTCTTAATAACTACACATCCTCCCCTTGTGGGTTTTGACTGTTCAAAGGGGCATCGGCATCAAAAACCTGTATTAATATTCCATGTATTTTGTGATGTTCTAAGCCACTCTCAGGACCACTGCGGGGTCCAGAAAACACTAGATAGAAGCTTGATGTAAAAAAAGGAAGAAGAATCTTTGAATTCTAGAATTAAAATATGTTAAATGTCATTGTCTGTCCCATATATTTGAATTGCGGTAAAAGAGAATCATTTCATTTTCCTCACCTCTTCTGCCCTTGACCTAAAATCTCCTTTCTCTCAAGACTGTCCTGTTACTCATCACCCTACTTTCACAACGATGCTGTTAAATCACACACAAGGGTAGAATACACTTGTGTGTTGTTTGAGTTTGTATGTAGTTTATTTTTTAAATATTATTTCTAAGAAATTTAAGAGAACCAGGGGAAGTATGTAGCAACTGTTTGCCATCAGACGTACAAATTATTTCTCTCTAAAGAGGTACTTTTTTTTTCTTTTTCTAAAGTCATGACGATAACTATTGGACTGTGATCTGTTTTCTTTTATTTCATTGTGATCATAGTGATTAAGCTGTTTAGTACGACACACTGGGGAGGCCTCCTCAACCATACACACTACCTCTCCATCTGCCCACACAGACTTCAAAGATATGAGCATACTATACTATATACTGATTATAGAATCATGGGCTGTGTCCAAAATCACTCATTCACTACTCTATTATTATTATTATTATTTATATTTATATTTATATTATACCTTGAATGAGGTTTGGTGGACATTCCTGAATTGTAAAATGTAATCGAGCTGCCTAAAATTAACCTTACTACCTTACATGTGCCCGTCGGCCACCGGCCTACTTGGGAACGATAAAAGTTGGGAACCTAGTATGCAATACCCATTTTCATAGCACCCGTTTTAACTGCCTGTCCCTTTTTGTGCCCATATATGGAGATCTCTCTCTGTCTGCCTGTGTGTGCAAACTGACTGTGAAAAGTGGACTGGTTAAGTAATCAAATGGCAGGTGTGGGGTTGCCATGGCAATCAATTCATTGGCTCAATTACAGGTGAGGGAACTTTGGCTCCTTGGGTCCATTGGCAGAGCCTGACAAAAGCCTTTTGTGGCGGTTCTGGACAACCGTGTGTCTGACCGGTCACTGCACTCCACGTGGTGGTGTGGAACGCGTGTGTCAAATTTGAAGTCTGTGGGGTTACTAGTTATTAACCCATTCTGACCTGAGATCAGATTCACACGAGGTTTCCACTGGACACACACTGGTCTGATTAACCCATTCTGACCTGAGATCAGATTCTAGAAATGTCAGTCGCTCTTCGATTTTTCAAAAATAGCAGACCTACAAGCTCGTATCGCGCCACTCGGTGGCGCGATATGAGCTTGTAGATCTGCTATTTTTAAATAGCTAAAGCATAACATGATGCCAACACCAAAATGGGTGCCCGGTCAGAATGGGTTAAGTTGAGTACACAGGTGGTATGCTTACCCTTTTTGTATCCTGATGTAGTCCAGTTATCCAGTACTATTATGAAAAGGAAGGAGTCAAGGGCATCACCTTAACCCATTCTGACCTGAGATCAGATTCATACGAGGTTTCCGCTGGACACACACTGGTCTGATGAACCCATTCTGACCTGAGATCAGATTCTAAAAATGTCAGTCGTTCTTCGATTTTTCAAAAATAGCAGACCTACAAGCTCGTAGCGCACCACTCGGTGGCGCGCTATGAGCTTGTAGATCTGCTATTTTTAAATAGCTAAAGCATAACATGATGCTAACACGAAAATGGGTGCCCGCCCAGAATGGGTTAATGGGGATTGCCCATAAATCCGACCTCCCATTAGTCCGACCTAAATGGCCAGTTAAGACTGAGGTTAGGATTAGCAACCTACGTGGCTGGTTAAGACTGAGGTTATGGTTAGCGACCTACGTGGCCGGTTAAGACTGAGGTTAGGGTTTGGTATAGTGTTAGTAATCGGTCAGACTAACGGGATGTCAGAACAATGACGTCTTACCGTCTCCTTGCAGCACTCTGCTTTGGATGTTGTTGCTGTTCCCGTCTGCCATTATGATGTTATCACTTTGGCTCTCATTCCTGTGCACATGAGCAGCCATCAGCTGGGTGAAACTGGTCCAAGTGCTGCACATTTGGTATATCCATACCTTGTGCGTGGCCGACAGGACATTTTCCCAAGCTGAATGAGTGGATGTGTAGACGGGTCTGACACTACTCTTTTGTAATGCCAGGAGAGTCCACCAACTTGAGCATTTACACAGTATGGCTCAAAGGCTATATCTAACATAATCTGTCTGCTTCATCCAACACCAGGCTTACTTAGATCCACCTTTCCTCTTTCAATCACATTCAATAGTCTTCCTCGAGCCCTGCACAGCACGTTGCATCCCTTTAGCTGTCCTGGGCACTCGGGAAGTGGATCTGTCGGGCCAATCATGCAAACTTTGGAAGCCAATGTTAGCCAGTTAGGGGGGAATATGAAATATACCGGACAGATCCATATTGATCACATGACTTGATGACTATAGACTAGTGTGTGTGTGTGTGTGTGTGTGTGTGTGTGTGTGTGTGTGTGTGTGTGTGTGTGTGTTTTGCAAAAACCTGCCTCCTGGTGGCGCTATAACAGGCCCATGTGTAAAAGTTGGGGCAGACGTCCAGCTCTGGCATCCAGGGGCTTCGTACACACATAAAGAACAACTGTGCTGTGCTCTGCCTGTGTTTCATGGCCGTCCCAATGCTTTTCCAATGGAAGTCACGTGGTTTGACCAAACACTTGTGTTTGATTGCCCCAAACCACGTGACTTCCATTGGAAAAGCATTGAGGTGTCCATGAAACACGGACAGCACAGAGCATGTTCGTCTGATATGTGTGTACGAAGCCCCTATGCCTAGGGAGTGTGTGCACAGAGTTTGGCTGCAATCAAGCCAATGGTGCCAGAGATTTGCTGTCCACAGACAGACACACGGAGTGCATACTCTCCCCATGCCTTTGGAATGGTGGAGACAATGATGCATGTAAATGGTGCATTTATATAGCAAGGCGCTTTACATAGATAAACACAATTGAGCGTCCTCGTTCTCTATTCAGAGCGCACTCTATCTCTGATGAGGAAAAGATGCACCAGCTGGCATACAGTATGAGCGAGAAAGTAATTTAAATCTGGTCCGGGTTAGTCTCAAATATGATATGATGGGCGACATTACATATCAGTAAAGCTTAGCATGTTTAAGACATGAAACAAGTCCTTATACTGTACATTGTTTTTTCATAGGGTCCCTTTGCATCTATTCCACGCGAAATGGTATACAGACGTACATACCCTCAGAAAAGGCTGTGCTGCGGCCTTTTGGTGGTGGTGAGATGTTTCAAAAGAAGTATATATCGGCTATAGGAGACAATGGAAACGTCAGCGACTGGCTAGCTCCACGTCCTAGTTACTGCCTCTGATTGGCTGACCGCGTGCATGCAGGATGTTTATAATGCTGTTGTGTCTTTGGATGCGGAACATGGGAATTTCAGAGCAGCCAAAACGGTCAAACAAAGTTAAGTAAAAATACTTAACGGCTTCTGCGCCAAATGAAAATTCTCTGACGTTTCCATTGTCTCCTATAGCCGATATATGCTTCTTTTGAAACATCTCACCACCACCAAAAAGCCGCAGCACAGCCTTTTCCGAGGGTCTGTATACCATTTCGCGTGGAATAGATGCAAAGGGACCATATGTAAAGTAAACAAACTTTACGGAGGGTTCCGAGAGGGGCTACCAAACCTAAAGAGATGGATTTGCCAAAGTAGTTTAGATTCACACAAACTTAACACAAGTCACAATCACAAGTTTCACAACACATTATTTTTAAACAATTGTATTGCCCATTAGGCTTTGGTGTAAGTGTAATTAATTACATTATTACTAATGGTGTTCTGCCAACTTCCCCTTAAAAGGTAGCCTACAATAAATGGCTAATAATGAGACGCCAAAATGATTGGTGCTCGTTGTCACTTTCTACCCACATCTGACCCAACCCACCTGCTTGTGTTCTAGCCATTGATTACTGTGACCTTGGAAGGAGTGTTGTTCAGAGGGCCTCTTTAAGTGCAAGTATGTTCTTCTTGATAATCATTTAATCTGGTTTAGTTTTGTAACGTGGAGATAGTTCAAAACTGGATGTTTTTATATACATGTATATGAATATAATGCTGTAAAGTGCAGTCATGAATCAAGAGATTTCTCTTTCACAGTACAATAAAGAGGGAATAAAGCCACTGTGATCCAAATTGTCTTTATTTCTCCGAAGGTGGATTGATTCAGTCAGAATTGTAATAGTGTTACAACTTACGTGTCCCCTTTATCTGTTAAGGATGACGTAACGTCGAACTAACCATTACGTCATTCTCCCTTTATAAGGCTACACTCAGCCAGAATAAACTTGCAAAGGTAACTCAATTCTAAATCTACCTCCTTAACTTCACGACTTGGTTCAAATCCTTAATTAGTCAAAGACCTGACTAACCTGTCAGACTCCAACCTTCGATCTAAGAGGCATTCAAACCAAAACCTTAACATTATCTGTCGACTATTCTCTTTATTTTACCAGTTCCACCATTTCCTACTTATTTTACCTGACTTTATCTCAAAATTACCGAATCAGTTCCTATTTCTGTCCTGATGGTGGCCCCAACGTTACAGAGAGCGTTTAGATGAGGACGATCTGTATCCGGGTCAAAGGAACAAAGGTCACCCCAGGCATTCATGCACGCACATTTCCAAATTCCAAATAAACATGGCGCAAGGTAAACAGAAGTTCAAATCGCAGCCTGGGGCATCAAAGAACCCCACACAAAACAAAGCGAAGGGACCCAGGAAAGGAGGTAATGTATTAAATGACTGATTAAAAAAAGAAACCTTCCCATTAAGACAACAGTAATAAATAGTATTACGTGTGTGGTCGTAGCATCGGTACCCAGAGTAATACCCTGGGTAGTACTCGTAGCATTACGGCTCATTGTCGAGTTGCTTTAATTTGCTTTTTTGTAAGTGGTAACTAAAATAATAACACCGTACACTGTCTTCACTTGCAGCGCAATAAAGGAAATGTTTAAGAACGTGTGGTAGGTCTTTGACCGAAACGTGCTTACTGCTAACTCATTAAACGTTTTCTTTAATTTTAAGCAGTCCAAGTTAGTATACTTGCCAGCCCATAGAGCCCCATTGTGAACCCGGACATGTTCAGTTGAATACACCAGGTTTTATGTTAGAAATGTTGAGTATTACAGCATTTAGAAACTGCCAGATGCTAACTTGCATATGTTGAGCAATTTTCATAATTGGCAAATGTGACCCAGAGTGTAGAGTAGGAGAGTAGCGACTCGCTTTGGTCTCGCCGCAAAGCAACAACTCGTCATAGATCTCTGTCAGCAGTGTCATAGATCCCCACAACACCCCCTAGCCCTGGTCCAAGGCTTACAGCGAGCCTCTCTCTGACGCCTTGTGGAAGTACCTTCCACAGCCCTCTGGTCATATTTCCACTCCCGTGCGCTGTTTTTCTAATACCAGCAAATAAACAAAACGACGAAACTACTCACCGAAACAAAGCCTGCTAGACCTTGGTAAAAGTCTATTCTCGAACCTGGGAAGCGTCTCAGGTCCCCAGTTTCTCTCTAAAATGCACTTTGTGCCATTCTAATAACGCAATGTACCCTGAATTTAAGGACGGTAACGCTATCCTACACTCGCGAACCGCCAGGATCACATTACTGGCGGTTCGCGAGTGTAGGATAGCGTTAGTCAGTTAAATTCAGGGTACATTGCGTTATTAAAATGGCACAAAGTGCATTTTAGAGAGAAACTGGGGACCTGAGACGCTTCCCAGGTTCGAGAATAGACTTTTACCAAGGTCTAGCAGGCTTTGTTTCGGCGAGTGGTTGCGTCCTTATGTTTATTTGCTGGTATTAGAAAAACAGCGCACGGGAGTGGAAATATGACCAGAGGGCTGTGGAAGGTACTTCCACAAGGCGTCAGAGAGAGGCTCGCTGTAAGCCTTGGACCAGGGCTAAACACCCCCTAGCCTAGCCCCTCTCGGAACCCCCTGGGTTAGCCCTGAAACATGACTGCCATGATGATTATCAATTTATCATGACAGTCATGCAGAAACTTAGCCCTGTTTTTGGCGCTCGCTGCATTTACAAGATTTCCGTATATATAAACATTCAGATTTAAAATATAAAGTACTCACAATTTGGCGCACGGGTGTTAGTTAGTAGCAGCGCCAGCGATTAGAATTGCTGCATCCCGCGTTGTTTAATAAAAAGCATTTTTGTCCGAGCGCCCCGGCTACTTTTTTCAAACGGGGTTCGTTTGGGAAATCCACAGTTGCGCACCGGGAGCGCACTCGCCTATTAGTCTGTATTGGCAGGGCGGTCAGCGTACCTATATCGAACACACCGAGTGCCACCCTGTAGGATACATGCTGCCAGTCCACGTAGGCTACATGCTGCCTGTCAAAACATTTCGTCGTGTAGCCTGGCTATTCCTGTGTGTGTGGCATGCACGGATGACGGATCAGAGAGAGGGGTGTCTGTGTCGGTCCAACGCTTGTATCACGGCATCCTACACGTGCGTGAGTCAAAATTAATTGGAATTTAAAAAATCACACCCGTGTGAACTGAGTGGTGAACTGAGTGGTATATAGTCATACTCGTGCTCATACATAGGTGAACGTCACATAGATAGGTGAACGTCACATAGTCATACATAGGTGAACAACACGGACATTTCTGTTCCTTGGAGTGGTTGCACCACTCAAAAAGACTCCTGTAGTGTGAAATACATAACGATCTGATGACTCGCCGACAACTTTAAAACTCGTACAGTGTGTAGGGGCCATAAGTAACCATAGACTGCGCCGGCCGGTATGTAACTCACAGGACCCACCTGCTGATGTCCATTTGTCAGCATTCTCCTAAGGTTTGTGTCCACGGATAATATATCACACGACTGATCCAATTTGTGCTTCTACTCAACAGGGAGGAAAATTGCACCTAAAAAGACACAAGTGATCCAGTCACAGAAACTGAAGAAGGTAAGATAGTGAGGCAAAGTGATTCAGTCAGAAAGGTTTGAGAACTAATGTTAATCAGACTGGATGACTCCTCATTAACATGTCCACCTCTGTTCTTCCTTCAAGGTCCTGGAAGTAGCGATCAGGAAAAACATTGAGCACGAGATCATTCAGAAGTCCAGCTCCAGCCTCCATAAGCGCCTCAGTGTACTCAAAGGCCCAGAAAAAACGGGCCCCCCTGGAGGCCCCCGTCCAGCTACCAGCTCCAAATAAGATTAGATACACAGACTGCTCACCTAGCAGACATAAGTAGAATGGTATTAAAAAATCACACCCATGTGAAGTGAGGGGCGCTAATATATTAAAGTCTTAACTCATGTTGATTAGGTGATGTAAAACAAACATTAAATTATCTTTATTGTTAATGGCATTTAATGTTTGTTAGGGACAAGATGATGTAAAATTTCCCTTCATTGTCAAACATTACAAAGAGGAATTTTGATTGTCAATGCTTGCACACTGGCACATCTAAATGTATCATACCCACCATTATTAATTTTATTGGCTGCTGCGTTACTTACATCAATGTACTGTAAGATGAGCCTAACTCTAGCCCATGTGGTTTTGAACCTGGACCGGAAAACAAACTACAAAACAAAAATGAGTATAGGGCTTCTGGAAGTTCTGGTCCTTTTAAGTTCATTGATGGACAGCGACAGGCTTTGTCTTTCTTTCAATTAAGTGTAGCCTTGGACTGTGAGATGATTCCACTTCACCAGAGGGCACCACGTGGCATCTCAAATCTTATGGACTGGTTGTTGCTTTCACCTTGCAGGAGTGCACCTCAGTGACCACCTCGGAAGAGCTTAGTTTCACTTTGGTGGCATTCTATCAACATTTGTATTTTTTTGTATGAAAACCATGTACAGAAAATGACCAAATACAAAAGTGAAATTAATATGGAGTTTGTGTTTTTTATTTTGTGTTTGCAGGTATGTGTAGCCTGCATAACTATTATTTCCGGTTAATCCTCCTTTTATATCAACTTTGTGTTTACACTCTCATGATCTTTTGCGATCAATAGACAATATCAGTTATTTTCACTATGAATTTCTGTACCAAAAATTATAAATTAAGTTTAAGCCAATACATCCCTTTTAATGAGGTATTTATTTTATAAGTTTTAAATATTACAAGTTATGAAGTTCAAAGCTTTATAATTAAATTGTAATTAGAATAACCACATTAATATTGTTAAACTTTTCTGTGAACACTTTCTGAATTAGATGACCTCCAAAATCTTCACGACTTCTCCCATTTGCGTTCCATTTGTTGGCTTCTGTTTGCCTGTATCCGATTTTAAAACGCAAGCGGACGACCTACAAGGCAATTAAAGGCATGGCACCCCTCTGCTTCCAAATTTTGAGCGTTGACTGCAATCCTTCCTGCACAGCTAACGCAGAATGTCTGTCCCTCCTTTCATTATGACACGCTGGCCAACATGCCTATGCCTAAACATTTTAGGAATCTTTTACTATATTGAAAATCATTTTTAAATAGTTCAAATAGCCACTTTACAAAGTTAAAAAAAGCGTTGTCATAAGGGGAAAGGCGACACGCAATATAGGGCGGCAGGGCCCTATACTCTTCTCCCTCGACTACCGATTTATTTTCTTTTTTGCAGTAGTCTGAAAACTCATTGCACCCCATTTGACTGTTTCAGTGCATAGAACCGTCATCAGGACCATGCAATGGGCCCAGTATGAACATTTTCCACATACTCACTGTTTCAGTATGTCTTATCAGCTATTATGACGGGTGATAATGGTATTTTTGTGTCACTGATGTCAATGACGGAGGCTCGCCCCCAAAACAGTTGCCCTAGGGCAAATCCGGCTGTATTCACATGTTATTCCTGAAGGTAACCCAAGTAAACTATGCCTAAACCTAACCTTATTCCTAAACATATCCTCAGTAAAACTGCCAATATAGCCTAGTAAAACTATGCCTAAACCTAAGCGTATTTCTGACCTTACCCTCAAAACAAATGCAAGAATACAAGAACCACTGGTCCACAGAACAAATGGGGGTGAGCGTGCTTTCAGGTCAGCCTTCCGGATACCAGTAGGTCTATAATCATTTGTAGCAGTCCAATTATTTTATTTGCACTTGACAATTGACACAGTTTGGTTCATGCTAGCCTGACCTAAGCAGAGACATTTCTGGTCTAGAGGGGCGGGTCGCGCCTCAGAAATGCGCGCACCCTGATTGGATCTCATCGATCTGTCCGTCACCCCCGGCCCCTCCTCTCCCCCCTAGTGCAGCGCTACGTCACATCATTTAGAGCGACGCCCACCCGGAAGGGTTGACTCCCACTTTTAGACTGGTTCAGCCCACGGCTTTTTCCAGGCTTTCATCTTTCGCGCAGACGAAATGAAAGCCTGGGTATCGAGGCTAGGTTCATGCCACTTATTCTCTGATCTTGCACTTTGTAAGTTGCTCTGGATCAAATTTGTAATTGTAAATTGTAGAATACTATAGTGTCTTTTTTTTCCCAGACAACTTTAGAGCATGCAATACTGTTTGTCTGTTTACATTGCCCAAGAACAATTCTACCATATATATAACAATACATACAATCTACTTGATACACAGATTATAAAGCACAATCAAAATGTCAATATAATACACTTTCATAAGCACTTATAAATGCATATCTATGATAATAAATGGTTATGTTGATATTTCTTGGAAGTTATAATAAGGCCTTGGTTGCTTCCATGCAGTGAGAGGAGCGTTGGAAACGAGGGAAGGAGTCTTTGGCCATTAAAGTGTAGATCCTATGCTGTGCATCGTTGAAGGTGTCCACTGCCAGAGAATCCATCATACCTAGCAGAGTCTCGCGGGACTCTGCGTCCAAGTTCACCTGAGAACAATCACTATGTTTAAACTTTAACAGTAGTAAAGTCTACTGATTATCTGGATTGCTACAACTAAGTTCTTGCACAAGCTATGTATACATTATTGATGAAAGCTACATTATTACGATAGCAAGTTGCCCCACTACAGTATGCAGGAGACCAATACTTGGTCAAGATCCTCCTATAGCTGCTGGAACGCTACACAGCGTTTCCACACCCTCATTTCAACACCAACCTCCTGTGGGGCATCAGGGTTGATGAACTGGCTGTAAATGCTGCTGGCCTTGGCCCTCTGCAGATGTGAGGGGGAAACCCTGTAGTCCTCGCATGCCAGCCAGAATTCCAGGTTCTCCTCACTGAACTCTGAGCGTAGGAAACCACGGAATACCTGTAGACCACCTAGACCGGAGGTGGAGGGATGGGGCAAGCAGGGAAGACCAACACAAGAACAAAATAATGTCTATGAATTGATTGCACGCCTAAATTTTAAACAAGACCGCAAAGTTTTTTGCTGTTTGTACATTTCTGTCTAATGAACTATTCAATCAAACAGTGTGGAGATAATGAGTCAATTGTGTCGTCAATTTTATTAAGATGACAACTTTGATCTACTGCTTTTGCTGAATTGTCAGACTGAGCAACATAGGCCCTTGTTGGCAGGTTTGACTTTCACTAATACCAACCATGCAAAAAAAAGAGAAAATGAAATAGCAATAGCACCACTATAGTATCACTAATACAGGCGGGAATGAGCCTACAAATAAAAAGGGAAGCTATTTTCAAAGAGAAATGTTCTTACCCTCATTGTTTAAAAGAGATTCAAGATCCTGAAGGACTTTGTCTTCCTGAGACCTGACAGAAAAAGAGCCATATAGCAGTGAGAATATGTTATAGCCAGATGGCAGCTACACAGCCAAAAGAATATATAGTTTAAATCGGTGTCAAAAATGGATCTTCCAGCAAGCTTACTTGTGGTGTCTGTGGTGAATCCATTGGTGTCTGTGATGTGTCCACTCCTGTTTTTCAGCAAGGTGACTTAACTTCACTCGCATCCCCGCAAAAAACATCATAAAATCACAATTAACATAGATAATCGAGAAACAGTTAATTGTTTAAAACTTTAAAAACCTACAAAAACCCATAATATGATGTTCCATACACACTTCTCTAGGCATGAAGAAGGCAGAGAAGCCAAACCCTTGCACATTGTTGTTTTGAGAACTGTGAAAGTCACAACAGAAGGAAATGAAGAAACACTGTTGTAACAAGCAGTTGTTCTTCTGCCAACCAACCTCCCAGACTATATATTATATATGCACGTTTATCTGGTATGTCAATCTACCAGTAGATGAGATGAGTTAGTTAAATGTTTAGGCCTACGTGCTTGGTTGGGCGCAATGCACCGAGACCTCTGTGCTAGATCTGTTAACAGGTGGCAAAACAATTGAAACAAACAATAAGGAAATTATACCGAGGGCAATTTGTCTGTGTGTGTGGTCAGGGATGAAGAAGAGCACTCTGTACAGTCTATCAACAATTTATAATCTATCCTGGTCTGGAGCAGATGTTTGCACAAAAGAGTGATTTGATAACAATCGAACAGGTGGGCTATTTCAGCTAGCCTACATCACTCAACGAATCACCTTTTGGAGAAAGAATGAGACGGAGTTGGTGCGGTATATGTGCGACTTATGTCAGAGCTTGATGAACCGTGCAGTAAAGGGCAAGGCGACTCGCGCCGTCGCGGTCGCCCTTACTTTGAATGTGCTCGTTACAGTGCATGGTCACTGCAGTGAGTAGCCTATATACACGACTGTGAAGTGTGAAGTGAACCATTATGAAACAAACTAGACAGCCTATAGCCTATACTGTTTGTTTCATAATGGACTAATAGACTATCTAGGCTTTAATAAGTAGTTCAGAGTTCAGACTGTCCAGGACTCTATAGCTACCATGGGTACGGCATGCATTTATTTATTTTTTCTAAGAGAATCACTTGTGTAATGTTTCGTGGCAGCCACCTTAAAAGGCGCAGACTCAAAAAGAGGCTTGCGTAATTAAGGAGGAACCAGTGGTGGAGGACACGCGAAGAACCTTACCAAGGACACTGTCACAGTGGATAATGTGTTGTTCTCTCACTTAAACCCTGACCTATCGTGTCGTTGTAAGTGGCTTATGTAGCATGTATCGTATGGAGATTACAAAGGATTCTCCCCAACGATGCGTTATGCTGTGTGCATGTATCTGCTCTGCCTGCCTTTTACGTGCGCCTGTTTGTCGCCGACACGGTGTGCGTGATCCTCCACCTCTTGGCTCGACTTGCGGAATGAAGGGCGCGTTGGGTTCTATGCTGTGAAGATCGGTACAGTAATTATTAGGCTACATATCTGGATTAAGGTTACGGACATCATTCATGAACCAACCTACTCAAACAGGGTTGCCCTCAAGCACTCCCGGAGTTGACGCCGTTGGTTGTCTCGTCTCCTATAATGTAAGCTACTGTAGGCTACAGTACTAACATGGGTTGACTTTCTCGCTTCCTGGTTCACAAATAAGCAGAATATATTTTATTATATTTTAAATGAGCTGTCATAATAATTTGACCGTTCTGAGCAGAGAGGAGACGAACCCCCAAACAGGCGCACATACACGCGCAAAACTGTTTTTTTAATCCGAATATTACAATCTACAGTCAGTTGCTATGTCTGGGCACCGTCCGAAACAGAATCATTTTGGTCAAACCCTGAATTTCCCCCACACAGCAGCCATCATCGGCCAACCCTATAGCCGCCCGTGAGATGGGAGTCATGGGACCACTGGGGAATTGTTTCCCCTGCGCGCGATGCCAGGCCAGCGGTGGCAGCGGTTCGGACCTAGAGAGGGCGAAAAGGTGGGCCGACCTGTTTGCGCAACTGGACGTCAATAAAGATGGACGAATAGACATCCATGAGCTGCGGACAGGGCTAGCTGCCCGGGGGCTGTCCCGGCGCTCTGTGGACAAGGTAAACCAGCACGCATGGCTTTAAACACAATCTACTCTGCCATCGTGCCCTGGCCTGCTGCTGCAAGCCCACAATGTCAACTTGCAGTGGCGTGCACAGACATTTAGAGGGGCAGGTGCTCAAGTGAAAAAAGGGCACCTTGTGCAGCGCATTTTGGTGCTTTAGCTATTGAAAAATAGCAGATCTACAAGCTCATAGCGCGCCACCGAGTGGCGCGCTACGAGCTTGTAGGTCTGCTATTTATTTTTTTATCGAAGAACCACTGACATAGAAACATAGCTTTAGATTGTGGGGGCCTAAATAATATAGTAGAAGCGTTTTTTTATCAGGATTTGATCAATGTCACCATGGTCCACACACTACAAATTAAGAAAGAAAAAAAATGTTTTTTTTAAGAGCAAAATTGCCAAAAGGGCAAGGGGTGCTCTAGCACCCCCTAGTGTCTATCTGTGCACACCACTGTCAACTTGCACACGATGGCAATAGCGCGCTTGCGTGATGATCATCACACATTCTGTGTGTGTGTGTGTGTGTGTGTGTGTGTGTGTGTGTGTGTGTGTGTGTGTGTGTGTGTAACCTTAAGAGTATACGGCTATATATAGGCCTATTTGTAGTTCTTAATTATAAGATGCTTTCAAAGATATTTCTCAGTTTCTGAAAGCTCACAAAGAATATGCTTTAGAAAACATTGGGCACAAACTAGGATAGAAAAAAAAAATATATATATATATTTCTATCCATGCTTGGTAATCCTTCTTCAAATTCACATTTGAGCACTGAGCAAGTGAGCAGCAATTTGAGGCTGCTTGTTCCCCTGGCAACAAGGGTCTATAACAGTAGGATATGTCATATTCCAGCGATTAAAAAAAAAAAAGAAGAAAAGAAAAGAAAAGTAAAAAAGAAAGTACCGGTAGATCTATGCTCAGATCTAAGGTAAACGATAAAGTCTGTCTTGGTCTAGCCTCGGTACCAGGCTTTCACTTGCAAAAATTGAAAGCCTGGAGGAACGCATTGGCCGCTCTGGTCTAAAAGTGGGAGTCAACCCTTCCGGGTGGGCGTCGCTCCAAATGATGTGACGTAGCGCTGCACTAGGGGGGAGAGGAGGGGCCGGGGGTGACGGACAGATCGATGAGATCCAATCAGGGTGCGCGTTTTTCTGAGCCGCGACCCTCCCATCTAGGCCAGAAATGTCTAGCGTTAGCTCAGGCTAGTCTTGGTCTAGTCAAGTACAACCAAAAACAGGCACCATCATGCACCTGCATACCAAGGTTCCTACAATAGGACACCTATTGTAACAACAATGGTCTGTAATGTATATAGCCTAACAGAATATTTTGACTTGAATCAATTACTTCGCTGCTTCTTTTTAATTTATGCGTAATATGCCTCCTAAAACATTGTGTACGCAGTTCGCACTGTACGGTAATCAGTTGAGCATTTGGGTAACATCCAATGTTATATCCACTTCCTGCTCAACTGTCTGTCACCCAGGCAGCTTGTGTATTTATTTATTTTTAAATCAAAACCTGATTCTGAATTCTCTTTATTGGGATGGCACAATAGTGTCCCATTTCTGCTTTACCGTAACTTTGCTTCAGATTCATTATGAATCTTTGATTGCTGTTCCGTGTGTTGGATCATGTGTTGCTGTTTGTTAATAACAGAAAAACTCTATTGTGAATACATACACTCCCCCAATCTGCATGAGACTGTTTGTTTGTACTGGCAAGAGGTGTGTGGGTGACTGGGTCTGGTCAACAAACAGGCTCTCTAAGGTCACATTCATACCAGAGAGCTTTGCTGCGATTAAAACGAATCCTGCTGCGCATTGTCAGAAAGTGCGCTTCGTTTGGCAGGTGTGAAGGCTCATTCGAATCCTAATGCGCAGCAAATAACCGCATTTTACTCCGCCCAAAAACGTGGGTTTCGCTTCGCTTCGAATCGCACTTGACTACGATTCGGTGCAGGTGTGAATGCAATCCGCAGTAAATAAAGAAAATGAAGCAAACATAATGTGGCGGGTGAGGAGCTGAACACAGTTGGAGACGGAGAAGGCATATTTTACGCAGCGCAAAGATGTCCCGTTACTGTGGATAGACGTGGTCGAATAAGGAGACTGAAGCCCTGATCGAAATGCGCTCATGCAGCGCTGTGCTGCATGCCCAAAAGAACAGTGTGTGGCGGCTGCGTGCGTAGAGAGAGAGAGAGGGGGGGGGGGTCCCAGACGGCACGACACATGCACGTTATGAGTGTAATTTTATCACCATAGATTTCACTGTGTAGGCTATAGTTTATGAATGGAACACATTGATAAAGGTCCCCCCTGCTGCGTTTCCAATTGCTGCGAATGACAGTGTGAAGGCAAACCGCAGCCAATTAAATATGCAAGAATCCCAATTTCCCCGCCCATACGGATCTGAGTCTACCGAAGTATTAGGTGAGAATCTGACCTAAGATGAGAGGAACTACACACACAGCACCTTACACACATCTACTATATCCGTTTTGGTAACTGATGTGAAAATACAGGAGTGTATACGGTACCTGCCCTTTTTGTTCTATTCCTAATACTGTCATGCTCATTTCAGCATGGCTGGATAACTACCAGACACCAGTAGTAATATATAATATAATATTTCATTCCACTTTTCTCTTTTTTTTCTCAAGTACCACTAGTGGTACTACCAGTGGTTGGGAACCTCTGTGCTAGAGTACCATGCAGCAGGTCCACGCATAGTCAAAATGACATTGGATGAGTGCTCCAGCTAGTATCCTCAGTGCATTCCTACTGACCAACAAAGAGATCCTGCCAAAAAATCTTATTCTTTGGTTAACTTTCTTGATGACTTTTGTTGCCATTTTATCATGCAAAGACTCACTCTGGATTCCAAGCTAACTAACTTTCACTGTCTCACTGTGTGTGTGTGTGTGTGTGTGTGTGTGTGTGTGTGTGTGTGTGTGCGCGCGCGCGCACGCACGCACGCACGCACGCACACACACACAAAATCTTTCACTCTCTCTCCCTCTCTCTCTCTGCATAACGAGGATGTTTGTCTGCTCATGTGCAGAACAGCGTGTTATCTATTTTGGTACTAGGGGGAGCAGGCCTTGGTAAGACGAGGAATATAACCTTTCTCTTTCTGTCACTCACAGTTGATCTTACTTTCAGCTTTCCCATAGGCGCTGTTTCTGATTGTTACAACAACACTGATGGTTGATCAGTGTTGTTGTAACATGGTCGACACTGTCTGGTATAGCCCGGCCCCTATATGTCTATGTCAGGCGGTGCTGTTGACTGTGTGAACACAGTGACAAGGTGACCAGCAGTGTTACATTGTAGTGTGACAGTGTCTATGCCTGAAGTATAGTTGTCATTCGTATACCATACTGCAGTGCACTAACTACACTACAGGAAAACAATTTGTTTGAATATGAATTAATAATAAGCAAGGCTTTTGCACACCTACAGGCGACAGGTGCGTAGGAGAGGGTACGGTGAAAAAGGAACAAACACCCGCACACTGTCTTAAAATGCAGTGACCAACTTTTATTTAGGGAAACAGCAACATTTCGGCCTATAGGCGTTGGTGTACTGTACACCGTGCACACTGCACAGGGCCCAAAGGGATCAATAGAAGTTGATCTTATCTTATTTAAGCTAATGTATCAAGACAGATTTTCAATTTGCAATGAAAATCTTATTCAGGCATTGAAACTAGATTGCCCACAGAGGTAATTTTTGGTCAATTTGATTTTGGGTAACTGCTCCCAGCCCCCACCCCTGCAATTTCTTTGTGCCACACTAGGGGGGCCCACCTAACAGTACTTCGAATGCATACTTTCTGTTAGCCACCCAGCCAGGAAGGATATAATAGGAAACCTGCCAGCTTGCGCCCAAAATGTAAATCATTATTGTCTCCACCAGGCCGAAGGCATGGGGGGAGAGTATGTTTTGCACTCCGTCCGTCCGTCCGTGTGTGTGTGTGTGTGTGTGTGTGTGTGTGTGTGTGTGTGTGTGTGTGTGTCCGTCCGTCCGTGTGTCCGTGAGCAGCTAATCTCGCCCACCGTTAGGCGTTAACCCGGTCGATGCCAAATTTTGCACACACACTCCCTGGATGCCAACGATGAACCTCTGCCCCAAAATCTCCAGAACGGCCTGTTATAGCGCCACCAGGAGGCCGCTTTGTGCAAAACAAGTTTTTGCACAGTACACCTACAGATTTTGTCCAAACATCGCGCAAATTGGTACACACTCTCTCTAGAGCCATTCAACGAAACGGGTCTTTCAGATTTCTCAGACTCCATCCTGATTGGTTAAGATTGGCTTCCAAAGTTCACAGGAGTGCTCAGTTTCAAACAAAATGCTGCAAATCATGAACACATCGCGTGATTTCCGTGCAATTGTGCACGCACATTCCCACTAGGCCGAGGAAGAAATGCCACATGAACAATTTCAACTCAGCCTCAAGGTGGCGCTATAACTGGCCGAAGTGTTTTTTCCTCTAATTTACTTTTGTTGCCCTTATCCAACCACCAGATGAAGGCAAGCTGCAATGTCCTACATTCCTATCCTGGTGGAGGCCTGTGCCCAGAAGGGCACTTTTTCTAGTTCTTTACTATTTCTTCCTGTCTTCTCCTGGTCCTGGAATTCTAATCATGTTGAGACATGACATGAGGATCAGCACTATGCCTTTGGTACCAGCGGCTTGTGCTTAGTGACTGCAGAGGAGAATAATGCAGCTTTGTTGACTGGTGGTGAACGACGGGGCACAGATATTCCCACTCACATACACACTCGCAGACAGACATTAACTTATTGTGGCTGTATCACACTCATAAGTAGGTCTAGCTGAGAGGTATAATAACATTCAGGACACGGTGGGATTTGCTAACATACAGAGGAGGTGAATAGCAAGTGTTAAATCATATTTGCCTGTCCCTACGACACAGTCCACCAATCACAATTTAGCACATTTACAAAATGAGTATAACAAGAACAAAAAGAGCTTTCTGCTTTCATGAATAAATTATAGCTCATCAATCAAGGCGACTGTGTGTGTGTGTGTGTGTGTGTGTGTGTGTGTGTGTGTGTGTGTGTGTGTGTGTGTGTGTGTGTGTGTGTGTGTGTGTGTGTGTGTGTGTGTGTGTGTGTGTGTGTGTGTGTGTGTGTGTGTGTGTGTGTGTGTGTGTGAGTGAGAGAGAGAGACAGAGAGGAAAACAGTGCGAGTGTGTGAATGTCTTTTAACATTTCCCCCCTTCCTCGCCATCCTATACCCCCAACCCCTACAGATAGTGAAGTCAGCGGATTCCAACCAGGATGGGGAACTAGACTTGGAAGAATTCAGCCAGTACCTGCAGACTCACGAGAAGCAGCTCAAACTCATGTTCCGCAGCTTGGACAGGAACAATGATGGTGTGTACTGTATTGGCCCACATTATTGTGATTTATGGCAGATCTTTGATACTATAATGCAAAATATTATGGATCCAAAGATGCAATATGGGACAAATTTCATTAGTCTCTTTTCTTTGTTTTTCTGTCTCTGATCTGTGACTGGTATATTTATGCAGGTATCATCGATGCAGCTGAGATACAGCACTCTCTACACACTATTGGTGTGGACATTAGTTTGGAGGAGGCTGCAAGGATATTGGAGAGGTCTGTTATATTACAGGAAATAGTATATTGTCTCTATCGGGTGGAAACATCATATGTCCAACACTATTACTTTTCAAGATACAATGTGTGTGTGTGTGTGTGTGTGTGTGTGTGTGTGTGTGTGTGTGTGTGTGTGTGTGTGTGTGTGTGTGTGTGTGTGTGTGTGTGTGTGTGTGTGTGTGTGTGTGTGCGTGTGTGTGCACGCATGCGGGTGGGTGGGTTTGTGTGCGTGTCAGCTAGTATGGACAAGGACAGCACCATGACAATTGACTGGAATGAGTGGCGAGACTACTTTCTGTTTAAATCTCTCCGAAGCATGGAGGATGTGGCACGCTGCTGGAGACACTCTACGGTGAGATCTTTCTTTCTCTCTTTGAAATCATTCTCTTTTCTCCTCTCTTCCCTCATTCTGTTCCCATATAACATTATTATTCTCCTCACATCTCCCCTCATCGGATGGAATCAGATGTTGGATATAGGTGAACAGCTTACGGTCCCAGATGAATTCTCAGAGGAGGAGAAGAAGTCTGGCTTCATGTGGAGGCAGCTGATGGCTGGAGCCATGGCTGGATCTGTATCCCGAACCGGAACTGCTCCTTTGGACCGCGTCAAAGTTTTCCTCCAGGTTTGGGGTCAGGGAACTCTAATGGCACACTAGAATTGTATGTTCCAAACCAAAGTGAATCACATGCAAACTAGTAGTGACCATCAGAAATCAAAATTATTTTAAAGCCAGGGCAACAGATATGGAATACTATTATACTGGACATTCATAAACATCAGTAGGCCTAATGTAAAATTTGTATATATATATATTATTTTTTTTGCATAGCCATAAATAATACATTATGTTTCTATAGGTTGAAAGATCTTTGAATAGCTAAATCTTCCTGCCCGGCCGCCCCAACATTCAATACTCAGTTTATATTCAGTTGAGCAGTTATGTGATGTCAAGAGTAGAAGAAAACCACCCTGGTAAAGCTAGAGCAAGGTTTGAATGATAAACATTTGCAATGTAGGCCTACATTTATTTATTTTTTAGATATTTTTTTGCGGCTTACGCCTTTTATTGATTTTTGAAGGGATAGACAGTAGGCTGACAGGAAACGGGAGAGAGATGGGGGGATGACATGCAGTAAAGGCTGTGTCGGGTCCGGGAGTCGAACCCGCGGCACACTGCGACTGGATCACCAGTCCGGTGCCCAGACCGTTACGCCACGGCCTGGGCCAAGTAGGCCTACATTTATAGTCAAATATTATACTAAGTACTAAGAACAGTCAATACATTATCTAGCCTCATCCTCAGTTCTTTATCTGTTGCCCTGCCTTTTTCTTAAATTACTATTCTCATTTTTTCCTGAGAGATTGACTTTCCATTTATACATGCAAGGGAAAAAAAAAAAAAAAGAAAGTTACCATAGAAAATAATCTGTGTGTGTGTGTGTGTGTGTGTGTGTGTGTGTGTGTGTGTGTGTGTGTGTGTGTGTGTGTGTGTATGTGTGTGTATGTTTAGTGGGGAGGGAGTTTAGGGGATGTCAGTGACTTCAACAGGACATGCGTGTCTGTGTATCTATCAACACGTTAGTTGTGAAGTGAATTGAAACCTTGGTTACTTACTATACAGTCACTCAACCCACTAAAGGCCTATTCAATCTCCAATTTTAGGTGATAACTTAAGGTGACCACTGCGGTGGTTGATAACGCCATGGTGATAAGCGACTCACCACTCACTCGAACATATCGCTCTGAATTGGCCTTAAGCCTCCTTGCCTCAGTCTTACTGTGCTTCGCCCAGGTACATGGTTCCACTTCAAGAAATCTGAGTTTATGGGATGGTCTCAAGGCTATGGTGAAGGAGGGAGGACTGCAATCTCTTTGGAGGGGCAATGGAGTCAATGTTCTCAAAATCGCCCCAGAGACTGCTATCAAGTTTGCAGCTTATGAACAGGTGGCGTGGACTCAGCATCTCCTTTTTCATCTATATATTTCTTTGCATAAAGGTTCATCTCTGGATTCCCTGTCCTTTATCTTTCAATCTTTCCAACACTGTCATCTTCATATTTTTTGTGTAGATACTGAAGATAGTTAATAATTATTGTCACTTGGCTCAATGTTATTATTACCAAATAATGAATACAAGTTTCCTCTACCTTCTACATAATGCATTCCCTTTGAAATGCTCCATCATTCTGTATACTGTAGATCAAGTCCATGATGCGTGTGAAGGGGGACAGACAAACTCTGAAGGTTCATGAAAGATTCATTGCCGGCTCATTGGCTGGAGCCACTGCTCAGACTGCCATCTACCCGTTGGAGGTAAGACAAAGCACAAGGCCTCCTGTTTACCGCATATTTTCAACTCACTTCTTCTCCTTCACCTCGTCGTCCACCTCCTTTTCCCTCTGACAGGTGCTGAAAACCCGTCTGACCTTGAGGACAACAGGCCAGTACTCTGGGATCATCGACTGTGCCAGGCAGATCCTCGAGAAGGAGGGAATCAAGGCCTTCTACAAAGGCTATATACCCAACCTTCTGGGCATTATTCCATACGCTGGCATCGACCTAGCTGTCTATGAGGTCAGGCACATGCATGTACTTACACACGTTTGTATTATTATACTTGTGAGGACATCAAGATTTTAAGATTTGGCCTTTTTAACCGAAATAGCCAATCCCAAACTGAAGGTTTTCCTAATTCTAAATCTAACTATCAGGAAGATTTTCCTCACGTCTATTTCTCAAATTCTACTACAGTACATACTTCATCATTTGTTCCTCGCAAGTATAGTAATACAAGTACGCACGCACGCACGCACGCACGCACGCACGCACGCACGCACGCACGCACGCACGCACGCACGCACGCACGCACGCACGCACGCACGCACGCACACACACACACACACACACACACACACACACACACACACACACACAAGCATTTAACTCTCTCATTCCTGCTTACCCTCAGACTCTGAAGAATTCTTGGTTGCAAAGAAACAAAGGTTCACCTGACCCAGGAGTCATGGTTCTGGTGGGCTGTGGTGCTATGTCAAGTACCTGTGGACAGTTGGCCAGTTACCCACTAGCCCTGATTCGTACCCGCATGCAGGCCCAAGGTGTGTATATGTGTGCTATAGTGCTCATTGAAAGTATATATTGTAGCTGTCGGGCAGAAACATAATTTCTACCTTTTTCGGTTTTTCATCAATGAATTGTATACTTTGTTGTGTGACAGTGTCGTGCAAAAGTAACACAAATACCATCTAACAAGGGATTTGGTTTTATGAGTTTTATGAATATTTAACCAGTGAAAATAATCACAAGAGCACAATAAGTCACAATAAGTTGTGCCAAAAATAATAACTACGTCAGATCCATTGGAACACACGCTCTTTTTTCCATTTCCTGAAAAGTAATGATTTCCGCCCGACAGCATCAATATACTATATATAAAAGATAAACAAGAAATAAAACACTAGCATCAGTGCACTGTATATCTATTGTATGTATAGTTTCCTCTCTATGTTTAGGTAATTGGTAGTCTTGCGTAGCCAGACAACTATTCCACAATCTTTGAATACTATACAGAGTCTGGAACTACAACCCCCGTTACTGCTAAGTAGCAATATGTATGCTTCTACTCATTTGATTTACAGTAGGACAGATTTACGAGACTGCAAAGACTAAATCGAAGTGGGGGGAGTTGGGACAGCCGCTATAGAGCGTCGCAGTTCCGCCCCCTTTCATGACGATGCCAGGCCCAGGAAATAGTTCCCAATGCATTTTTCCCATAGACATTTCAAAACGTATTTATTTAAAGACCTTATAAGCGTCGTACAAAGCCAACTCTTGTCGTGGCAAATCATGACAACAAACACAATATTTTGGACCAAACAAATAATTACAGAGAAGAAAAACAACAAAATGAATTGTTATAACCTGCTGTTTTCGTCTTCTTTCTAATTATTTGTTCAACCCGAAAAATTGTGTTTGTTGTCATGATTTGTCACGACAAGAGTTGGCTTTGTCCGCAGCGTAAACGTCTTTAAATAAACACTTTCTGAAAAGTCTACGAGGAAAATGAACAGGGATTTCTTTTCCGGGTCTCTCGAGGGGGCGGGACTGCGACGCTCTATACTCCCGGATCATTATCAGCACTTCCTTTGCATAAACTGTATGAACATTTTGTGAGTTAACAGTCTGGCTCGAGAGACTATAGGTAATTGGTTAACAAAATATGTGTTTCTAAATATTTTTTCAAGCATATGTTGTTTACATGCTTGGCTGTTAACAGGATTTAAAATCTGTCATGCAAACAAAATAACCAATACCTGACATTATTTGCTATATTTCACCTCAGCCTCTGTAAAAGGTGGACCCCAGCCCTCCATGATAAGCCTATTCCAGACCATTGTGACTCAGGATGGTGTGGCCGGACTATACCGGGGAATTGCTCCTAACTTCCTCAAAGTCATCCCTGCTGTCAGCATCTCATACGTCATCTACGAATCCATGAGGAAGGTCCTGGGAGTGGGAAATGACAGGAGGAGATGAGGGAGGGAAAGAGGGGGGGAACAGGAAGCAGGGTGAGAACAGGTAGGGCCAGACAGGTAGAGCTGTAGCCACATCTACCAGAGAGCCACGGACGTTTTCGGCTGTCTCCCAGCTTCTTTTCTGTTTTTTAGACAGCTGGTGGATGGAAATTAAGCTCCACCCCCACGGCAGGTTGCCGCGACGGACTGATTCCCGGGGGTTGAGCTTCTTTTCCATCCACCAGCTGTCTAAAAACCCGGAAAAGAAGCTGGGAGACAGCCAAAAACGTCCGCGGCTTTCGGCTCAGATGTGGAAACCCTGTAGGTAAGGAACAGGGGCGAGGAAATCAGCAACTCGCCGATGATTGGCAATCAAGTATTCCAGCAATGCATGAGCCCATGCACATAAATGCACGATAACTACCCACCTCCTTAAAGTATAGGAAAGGCTGGGGATGCAGGAAAGGTATGTGTAGGGAGCAGGGCACAAGATGGAAGGAATGGAACAAACAAGACCCCAAGCATAATCTGGTGTGGATGGTTTGGAATTGGATAACCTCGCCTGAATTGACTCCTAGTGCAACCTCAAATGTCATGTTTGTGTTTGATATATTGCATGCAAAGCATGCCAAGAGCTTTCTTTTATATGAAAGCTAGACTACTTGCTTTTTTTTTTACACAGGTGAGGACTTGAACTTGCTTGAAAACTAACACAATGTAAAGAGTGCTGCTTATGACATGCACAACTGGGAACATGTGACATTCAGCCTTTTTTTTTACATAAAAGGATTATTACATGACAATTTTTCCCCCATTCAACTTTAGGTGGCGCATAGAAAGTGCTTTCCCATGACAAGAGGACTGTTCCATCTCACTTTTTGTTGAAGTCCGTATTCTTCTGTGTTCCAGTTGGATTACAAAACAAGGAGGTCCTTAAAATCACATGCCCTTTCATAGAGATGTTACGTCCTGTTTCCTGTTTCTGGATATAAAACAAGATTTTCACACAAATGAAATTGTGGCAAACCCATATGGGCATTCAAGGATAAGTATACATTCACCAGAATTATGTTTGTGTATTTGAGAATCTTAATTTGGATCAAAATTTTGGTTTAATCAAAACAATATTGATCCACATGAGTTTGAAAATAGTGATACATAATATAAATTTTAATAAATGATCCTCGGCTTTGGTAAACGTTGAAATAAACACATTATTGATATGGTAGTGCTTTCAAGATCATCAGTGGTGTAATATTTATTGTAGTGGTTATTACAGTGGTGTCAAACTGGCGGCCTGCGGATCCAATCTAACCAACAGGATTATTCTCGGTTGGAGAAAAAAACAATTTACAATGTTATTTAGGACGGTCAGTCAGCCAACTCAGGCAGATTTCATGTTGCTGTCAATTGTTTAGTAAGTGCCCACTACGAGCCAGACAGCAGGCTGCTGTCTGGCCCGTAGTGGGTCCTTAGTAAACAATTGACTGTAGTTAAGCACCCATTGTGACTCTTCAAGCCCCCCAGCGCCTCAAGGCCGCAACAAAACTGACTCAGGGTGGCAGGCACTGCAGCAGCCAGACTAAATACACATTTCTGGTCAGTCAGGTCAGTCAAAGTTACAGTCAAAGCAAAACTAGGAGGCCACACATGTTTGTAACACGAACAGAGCACACAGTGAATTTTATGAATGGAAATATGAACGGAGGAGAGGAGTTGACAAAACGCTGAAAGTGAACGTTGCTTGCTGATACAAAACTATTGTTTTATTCAGCATTTTGAAGTACAGAAATCCTGGATCTTTGTTAGTGAATAGGTGGGAGGCCTACATGACGTGGCCTGCATAGCACTTATACACTGTCAGGCATCATGCTCAAGCCCAGATTGTACATAGAAAATGATTATGTGTGTATGCATGAATAGGTGTGAGTCTTGCCTGACAAGGGGTTCAGGCCTCAGGGATCAGTTCTGCCATAAATTGGTTCACTCCTTTCTATGTGTGTACTGTACAATATACAGTACATATCTAAGAGTTTTTAATCTGTCTAAACCGAGATGTAGGCTATTATTCCAATGAATATCTTTTTATTTGATGTGATTCAAATTACTTAAATATGTTAATATTTATTGTGGAACATGCTATTGAATGCATGCATGATTGTGCCTTCAAATAAAATAATGCCATGAGTAAACATTTGTAATAGATTTCATCGTATTTTTGGCTAAACATAAATAATAATAAGTCTTTTACAATAAATTGGAATAGAGCACAACAGACAGCCCCTGTCTGTTGTCCATCTAAAAACAATCTAATGATGTTCTTTTCGTAATAATAAATACAATCTTTATAAAGATATCAATGCAAAAAATAAAGACATAGGCCTACATGTAAAATAAATAAACGGACTGACTGAATTGCTAAGTAATTTGCTGTGTGTGCAGCCGTGCACCTGTATACTTCTCAGAGATGAGCTTTTTGGTGACCCCATGGCCTAAATGTACATTGTGCAAGATATCTCAAAAATATAAAAGGAGAATTGCCATGTAACTTATTGATCACATAATACATGCTATGTACCTGGCTGGAAGATAGCCTATATTGACTTTTGTTAGATTTAATGTAAAAATACTAAAAATCAAATGGGCAGTTGTGTTGTTATCGAATTTAGTTAGATTTAAAATATGTAAAGTCTAATAGGCAGTTTGATACATCACTGAGGATACATCCCAGGTGCATCCATGAGATGTATTTTTGTTTTAGTTATTCTATTTATAGTGACTCATAGGAATAGACTATGTGACAACCAGGAACTGGTGACCACCGGAGAGACGGGTGGAAGCCGGAATGTAGACGGCACAGCCTGTGTCTTCCGTGAGGAAGAAGCCCAACAAACCCACGGTGAGGCCTTTAGGAGGGCCATTCAAGCCTCAAGCGGAGCCTGCAGCACCACCAAGGGCAAGGTGGAGCCTGCGGAACCATTGCAGCTTGAGAATCCACCATTCCTGAATAAAGTGCCTGGTGCTGGGAGTCTGGTGCAACGCACAGGGGCTGGATCTGGTGAGAGCAGGAGTGGTCCTGGTGAGACGTAGGAGGGGCCCGGACAGGAGTCAACCCACAGAGCCTAGTTCTTCCACGAGCCAGAATGGTACCTCCCAGTCCCGGCAGAGTAGTAGCTATACTTTGACGTAAGTCGGGACTTGATCAACCCGGGTGGGTCACCTGAGTGAGGGGTATGATGTTGGGAGACCCGAAACCCTGATGACCTTGGGATACATCACTGAGGATACGTCCCAGGTGCATCCATGCGATGTATTTTTTGTTTTAGATAAAGATAATATGGGCCATTATGTATAATAAATACATTTACGTTTGGCACTTCAGGTATATTATGATCATGCTAATACTTTGTCAATATAAATATAATATAAAATCAAATATAAAATCAAATAGGCTATCAAATACAAAAAGAGTGAGTGGTGCTGTACTCTACTTGTCTGTACTGTACTGTACTGTACTGTACTGTACTGTACTGTACTGTACTGTACTGTACTGTACTGTACTGTACAAGCCCTCCTACCTGGCCTGTGTGTGTCTCTTAGTGTTAGGCTGTGCAACAGTGACACTTGGTGGTGATGAAGAAACGCTATATAACGCTATTTTCGTGCTGCACCCAGACACACACACACACACACACACACACACACACACACACACACACACACACACACACACACACACACACACACACACACACACACACACACACAGCTGTCTATAGGAGTGGTTGCACCACTCAATAAATATTCTACTAGCCTATTGATACTTTTTCTTGGGTAAAAACCCCTATGGGTAAAACCAGAGCCATAGGGGTAAAACATCTGTTACTCAGTACCTCTTAGTCTAGCACCAGCCACCACTGACTGACTACACAGTGATACCAGTTACCAGACCAGAGAGTGATGATAGCATATTTATGATACCCTTGATACAGAGATGATGAGCGATACAGAGATGAGATTGTAGAGCGGCTGTTTTGGCGATCGACCCCGTCGTACGCCGAAGAAGCTGCCCGCAGTGCAGAGTGCAGACCCCTCCCCCCTGCTGGCGGTTCCACTTTATTGCCTTTCTCGTCTTTCCCGCTTCTGCGCATCTCGAGCGGTCGGCAGCTACTAGCTAGCAGTTAGCTTTAGCCCCCCGTGCTGCTCTTCTCCCGTCCCTCCGCACACAGCAGCATGTCTGAGTACGGCGCTTTAGCAACTAACGGGGCCGGTGCTGGGATCAAGAAGGATGCCTTTGCGGATGCTGTGCAGCGAGCCAGACAGGTAAACGCCAAATGGTTATTGTCGGTTCATGATGGAAGATTGAGTCGCACTCGGTGAATGGAAGCTAGCCTAGCTGGTTGGCTGGCTCGGCTTGGTTGGGTTTACTATACACATCATCCATCGCCAAGTACTAGCTTTGCCTGCCCAGCACGCTCGACGCGCCTAGACACTAGTAGCGCCGCTAGCGCGTTAGCTAACCAAGTAGCGTTAGCACAATCTTAGTTGGCTAGCTCGATACTAGTCGCAATGGTCGCAAGGCCCCAAGGTTAGCATGGCACTTAGCCGAAGCGACGGCCACGAAGTCGCGGTGCAGTGTTCGCTTTATGCTGTAAACAGCAATGTTCTATATCGAATCTTAACCGCTAAATATTGTTTTTGTTTTACTGTAGTTGGCAATTATCACAAATTAAAACGCATATAGCCTAGGTTCGGTAAGGTAAATCAGTTATGGTCACGATTACGGCAAAACATCTAACCTGACCCACATCTCACGCAGATTGGATATTACAAACCAATTTTTTGGATCATTAATCAACTAGCGAGATTATATCAATGTCGATTACTACCATGTTATACGCGCTCTTAACACACCATTTAACTCGATAAACACTCCCAGCGGATTTAATTTGATCGTATGTCGTCTAAATCTAAATGATCAGTAGTACCAAGGACCAAGGTGATGCCAGCCAGCCAGGTAGTATTACAACAGCCTGGGATTAATGTGCACTTACTTTAATGGTGAAACAAATCCAAATGCTTAAAGCCCTTTCAGATTTTACTGTGGTTAAGGGCTTGATTTTTCATCCTTAGTCATTAAGATAAGATCTGTTGATTTTGACCAGAAGCAATTCACCAATGATGATGATCCACTTTATCTATGTATAGTTCAGCTGAATTCTGAATTAAAGGGTTTATCTTATAACTACTGCTCGTCATGAGCTCTGCTCTCTGCTTATAACTTAAGATAATTCAATTGGTTTAGTAAGTCTCTCTCTGATCCTGCTGATATTAGATGGATGAATTAAAGTCTCATAAGTCATTCATTGTGAATTGTATATTACAAATGTTGGTTTCTCTTGTTTCAGATTGCAGCAAAAATAGGTGGAGATGCTGTCCCGCAAATGAGCAATAATGGAGGCACTGAGAGTTACGCATTCACGGCACAGAAACGATCGCTTGAAGATGCAGGTTTGGAAATGTAGATGACATTAAGACAATGTTGCTCACGTTTAGAAATAACAATACATTTATCTACATGTTTCCTTTTTTTTTCTCTCTTTTTTTCCAGATCAGCCAGACGCTAAGAAGTTAGCATCACAGAGTGACAGAGATTCTGCATTGTGTAGGTTAAATGCACCCCCACCATTACTAGAATACACTCAAATGTCCAAAGTTTTCATCACTAACGGATTCTACTTCCCTTCCAGCAATTGAAGCTCAGCTTGCTGCCCTTTCACAACAGAGGTACACTACCAACTATACTCACTTTCAGAAATCTACTCTATTGCTGAACTACAAGCTCACAATGTGTTGGGAGCTTGTAGGTCATTGACTGTCTCAAAATAGGAATACCACGTTGAACGTGGGTAACATATAGGATAATGGTGCCCAATTAAAAACTCTGGCATGAGGTACTCATGCCCCAATGAATCTTTTCTCAATCCCTGTCTTTGCAGTGGAGGCAGACCTCCCAACATGACTGTCACTGAAGAGTACCGGGTGCCTGACGGCATGGTTGGTCTCAGTGAGTACACGCACAGACTGCACACACATTCTTTGACCACATGTACTTTCTCATGACATTAGCTGTAAGTAGTGTTTCACTCGCGTACGAGTTCACACGTGTCTAAAGCCTAACCAGTTCCTTGTGGTGTCTTCAGTCATTGGTCGAGGGGGAGAGCAGATAAATAAGATTCAACAGGATTCAGGTTGCAAGGTCCAGATTGCACCAGGTGAGTTTTGTGGTGAGTTAACTATTCCTTAAAACTTACTTTTGTGTATGTGATTAATGTATGCACCAGCTACTGTGAATAATGGGTCAATTGTTTATGTCTTTACATGGTTACATAGGCAGGACTTTTATTGAATGTTTTATGACTTAATCATGCTACAAAAGGATGCAGTGCATTGAGAACCAGCCTGCTTGCTATCTCAAATTCTCAAAAAATGTGTAGTTCCAGACTAGCATGCTACTGAACCATAAAGAAGGAAGCTGCATTTGAATGGCCAAATGAATTGGACAGTTAAAAAAGAAATGTTAACTTTCCATGCTTACGCTGAAGTTTTACCATTACATTTTCTGTATTGTTTGTTTTTGTGCTTGTATATACTGTATATTATATTTTGCTTGTATATATGTCTGATCAAGTGTTCTGCTGAGTGAGTATTCCAACAAGACAAACGCTTGGATTAAATTTAGTATGTATTTCTTCTCCTAGACAGTGGGGGTCTCCCAGAGAGATGTGTCTCTCTCACAGGCAGTGCTGATGCCATACTGTAAGTTTTCTTCATCACACTCAAATTGAACACACATAGTTTCTTTTTCTTATGGATGCATCAGTAGAATCTGTATTGGTGTCTGCTAATGCAGTTGTTCCCAAAATGTATATTGTAAAATGAAAGTTCATTTAACTCAGAGTTACAGACCCATAAGGGTCCATTTGATTCCTAACTATAATTTAGCTGGGGACCCCCTGGAACTCCCTCAAGGACCCCTGGGAGTCCCCGGACCCCACTTTAAGAACCGTGGTGCTAATGCATACAAACTCTAACTGTGCTCATGGAGAGTATGTCAATAGGCTGTGTTCATTAAAGCTGATCCAAATAGTTTGAAGCCAAAAAAATCTTTAAAGATCAGCTCTAGTATTTCCTACTGTATAAAATGTTCTGCAAAATGTTAAGATTTTACTGTAATTCATTCAGCTGAAGGTTGTTTTAAAATGCATTATAATAATTTGGTCGAATTCATTAATCTACCTATTTAAAGCGGTCATGCATCTATTGTGATCATGACTAGATGGCATCTGGGATAAAAAAGTAACCGATGCACCACGTGAGCTTATAGATCTGCTCTTTTGTTGTTTTCTTATTGATATCAAATTGTTTGATAAAATGTTGTTCATTCTTTATTTTCCTTAATTCTTCTCTCCCTTTTGATTCCATTTCCTCCCAGACAAGCCAAAAGGTTTCTGGATGAGATAGTATCTAGAGGACGTGGCACTCCACCCACTTTCCAAGATTCATCCAATGGGCAGCCACGGTCCATGCAGGAGATGATGATCCCTGCTGGCAAGGCTGGTCTCATCATTGGCAAGGGAGGAGAGACCATTAAACAGCTGCAGGTGACAATAACGGGGTTGCTTACGATGACCTTAACAAATCATGAGGTGACTTGCTGTCACGTATAGACCGATTCAGAAAAGGGGCTCATGGTCACAGGCAACGTATTTCCTGTAGGCGGAGACGACATATCTGCGGTTTTCCCCGCACCTTCTACTACAGTGAATGGAAAAGTGACTGATGTTAGTCTGCCTCAAATGTTACTCTTTTACCTACTTTTTACTAACATTACAAAGATGCCCAGAACGTCGGGATGAACCTGTGTAGTTTATGGCTGCTCCAACAGTAGTGGCAACATAAAAATAAATAAAACGGAATGTCAAAATATCTGAGACCAGAGCCATATAGTAATGGTTGAGACAAAGCAGTGAAAGGTCCTGAAAGATACATAACGTCAGTCTTACCCAATACCAAATCTTTCTGTTTTAGGAACACAAGGCTGCTGTACTTTATACCTCATACTTTAATGCTTAAAGTGAGCGCCTTCTAGGGGGTGCGTGACATGAAAAGGCTAATGGTGGTGCTATGTTTTAAATATATTTTGCCTATATGGCAAGTATATGCAGAATATAGCCTATGCTGCATATATATGCCATACCAGGTTCATATTATGTGCATATATGTGGATAAATATGAAATATATGTCTATATAGCGTATGCAATTTATATTTAAAGGGTGGGGTCCATGGCCAAAAAGGTTTGGGAACCATTGTGCTAGACCCAAAACAGGTTGTTTGAACTGATTTTGTAATGTATTTAAAATTGTATTGATTTTTTACTTTCAAGTACATTGGCTGGAGACAATTTAGTTAATGTCTGTAATCTTAATATACCCATCGCTGCTACTTTACAGGAGCGCGCTGGAGTAAAGATGATTCTGATTCAAGATGCCTCCCAGCCACCCAACATCGACAAACCCCTACGCATCATTGGAGATCCATACAAAGTGCAGGTACAACAAATTATACGAAGGAAACGGGAGTGTCCGATTTAGTTTTTAGTCTTTATTCCCTTACTGACTTATCTTTGTCGTGCTGTTTTTGCAGCAAGCAATGGACATGGTGAATGACATTCTACGAGAGAGGGACCATGGCAACTTTGGCGATAGGAATGAATTTGGATCTAGGATGGGAGGGGGAGGTGGAGGTGGCGGTGGTGGCGGCGGCATAGAGGTAAGCTAGATGTATGCATGTTTGTCAATGGAATTTAAATCTAAAAGGCTCACATGGAGTAGATTGCATTACAATGCATGCTCCTGAAAGTGATCAAATATTTTAGAAGTCCTGACTGGTGAATACGTGATGAACCTTGAGAATTGCATTTTAACTGTTGGGGTCACGTGACTGTGACTGGGTGCTGTCCCTATAGGTACCTGTACCCCGACACTCTGTGGGAGTTGTAATTGGTCGAAATGGAGAAATGATCAAGAAGATCCAGAATGATGCTGGAGTCAAGATACAATTCAAACCCGGTTAGTCTTCTCGACAGTTTAATATTGAAATTATTAATCTTCTACCGTCTCTTGTCGTTAATTTCTATTACCGGTACCTTAATTGTCTCAAATTCCTTACAGATGATGGTCAAGGCCCTGAAAAGATCGCCAACATTATGGGTCCTCCAGACAGATGTGCACATGCTGCCTCCATCATCAATGAACTGCTACAGAGCATACGTGTACGAGAGGAAGGTGGCCAGGGGGTTAGTATAATGTGTATATAGCAGTAGATGGTTCACCTGATGTAAACCCATACCATTACAAGAGGCTTGGTGTCCTTCACTTTGTGTGCCCACGCAAAACTTTCAAAAGATCACTTTCACCTAGAAACGCCATTCACACTTATAATTCTGTGGAGACACATGCTGGAACTTTTTTCTTTGTGATGTTTTATAGTTTCTGAGTTATGTAACTTAAACGCCCAATGCATTTTCAATGGCAAAAAAATAAATATATACGGTATATATTCTTTCAAAGACATCCACAAATGTCTTGGGCACAGCACATGCGGTAATACCAAAGACGTCCACAGACGTCTTGGGCACAAGATGTGTTAAGCGGTACTAATCTAATCTAGTAGAGTCTGTGGAAGAAAATAAAAAAACGAAACTATATTTTGGTTTTGAAATATTGTGTGCTGCTTATGACCTCTCTGATCTGGTCATGCAAATCTAAATGAATAACCACGCACAACCGTGTCTAGGGCCATTGATTGCAAAACTATGGGCAGTCTGATATGCTACAAATGTCGCATAAATTTATCATGTCCTGACGAAGACCTCTGGCTGCACACTAGAACTACTAGCTAGTATGCAGTGTAATCTTTTAGTTTTTTCTTAAGATGTGGCCAGCATCTCAACAATAAGGTTGTTCCAAGTTTAGACCGCAAGTCTCAATCTGAAAAATGTAATTTCTAATTGGCTATTGAAGATTCCCAGGCTGCACCTAATCCTGATCTAATGGTTCTATCCCAGGGTCCCCCAGGGCCACCCGGTGACATGTCACCCGGTGGACGAGGTCGAGGGAGGGGCCCAGGGAACTGGGGCCCACCGGGAGGAGAGATGACCTTCTCTATCCCTGCTCACAAATGCGGCCTCGTAATTGGCAGAGGCGGGGAGAATGTCAAGTCCATCAACCAACAGACGGGTGCATTTGTAGAGATCTCTCGTCAGCCACCGCCTAATGGTGACCCCAACTTCAAGCTGTTCACTATCCGTGGGTCCCCGCAACAGATCGACCACGCCAAGCAGCTTATAGAAGAGAAGATAGAGGTAAACGCATGCATGGATATGGGAAACGCAGTGGGATTTAAAGGTCCTACAACATGAAATTCAACTTTTCTCCTTTTTTCTTTCACCCCGTTCACCTAATACCCAATTTTGGGTTTCAGGCTTTCTCATATTTGGGCTTTTATGTACAGTGGTCTCACAACAGGCCAACTGATTTGTCGCTACTTGTGATGTCATAGTTATCTCCCTACTTTGTATAATTCCTCCCTCTCTTCAGTTCCACATTTGCATAAATTATTACATCATGAATCGGCATACATGAGTTAAGCTCCTGAAGTGATCAGGAAAAATGTAAATATGAATCCGTGGCTCATCTCGTTGCTTTGGTCTTAGGCTCCCTTGTGTCCAGTGGGTCCGGGTCCTGGTCCAGGGGGACCAGGGGGTCCCATGGGCCCCTATAATCCCAATCCATACAATGCAGGACCTCCTGGAGGACCTCCACAGTAAGTACAAGCACCGATGAACAGTAAAGTTCCAATGACTTCAGCACATGCCATTACAAGCAACAATTATTTACATTGTGAAATGGTTACAAACAAGTGTGATACTATTCTAACTCTAGACTGGTCTACAAGTAAAATAGCTGCCTGGGGAAAAAAGAGACGTACAAGTAATTAACCCATTTAGGCCTGACCTCGAAATTTAAAAAAAAAATCTTCTAAATCCTCCAGTTTTCTGAAATAAATATTTTCACGATTTTTCGAAAATAGCAGACCTACAAGCTCGTAGCACGCCACCGAGTGGCGCGCTACGAGCTTGTAGATCTGCTATTTTTCAATAGCTAAATTATAACATGTTTAAAACACAAAGGGGTTGCCCAAAATGGGCATGAAATTCTTATCCTTCACCATCTCTCCTTCAATCCTTTCCTCTTTATAGCGGTGGTGCACCACCTGGTGGTCACCAATACTCTCCACAAGGCTGGGGAAATACTTACCAACCACAGTGGCAAGCTCCAGCACCACACGATCCCAGTGAGTACATTGTTTTTCCCACTTGACTCGTATTTCCAAAAGAGCTGCAAACTTATTGCAAATAAATGATTGTGATAATCATAGATAATCAGACATTGTATGTTTGTTTTTTTACATGATACTATTGTTGTGGGCATTCTGTGCAAAGTGTAATACAGAATAGTTATCAACATGACTATTTTCCCGTACAGTAGGAATTTTAAATGAAATGTCATGGTACTCGAGCAATTGGCTAAAACTATAAGATTCCGGGGGTTTTTGTGGCTTTCTTTGGCGTCATCTACTCTTCTTAATTTGTCTTTTCCTCCCCTCCCAGATAAGGCGGCAGCAGACCCAAATGCAGCTTGGGCAGCATACTATGCGCAATACTATGGTCAGCAGCCAGGGGGTGCTATGCCAGGCCAGGCTCCTGGAGCTCCTGCAGCAGCAGCGCCAGGGGACCACCAGGGCCATGCAGCGCAGGCGGCTGGTGGTCAGCCAGACTATACTAAAGCCTGGGAGGAATACTACAAGAAAATGGGCATGAGTAAGTCTGATCTGTTAACCCATTCTGACCTGAGATCAGATTCATACGAGGTTTCCGCCGGACACACACTGGTCTTGCAAAACCATTACAATAGTCCAGGAAGGCATGAAACGTCATATCAAAGATGCATAATATCAGACATGGTGCAATTTGGTCATTATCCTTGGAGGATTAGACTGATTGCACTTAAATGAAATCAAGCATTTTGTTAAAACACAGGTTCATATGGCGATGAGGAAACCACTTAACTCCATTGAGGTTTTTGTTCCATAAATCAATGTTATTGAACACCCTTTACATTTGTGTGTTGGTTAAAAGAATATCGAACCAATGGAAAGTATTAAAGTGCTTCAGACAAAACTTTAACTCCATTGGACCCTCAAACTGTCTGCTGAAACTACCTCCACTACCTCTCCCCTCTCATGCAAGTATTTGACAATATATAAAGTCACAACACCAACTTTGATGCAGTATTGCTTCAAATATTTTCTAAATATAAGGTTTTTTGAAAAATGAACATTTTGGAGTTGAGTGGTTTGTTCCCGACAGCAGAGATATACAAAGTACCTAGATCGAAGAGCTGACAAATCATTTAACCCATACATAGGCTAGCATGTTTGAGTAGATGGTGCGCTGTGATTGGTCAGTCGCTGTGATTGACGGCCTAACCTTAACCTCTGTAAAGCTAGTGGTTGGGTGTTTCCAAGGACCCGGAAGAATGACGGAATCCGCTGAAGATACCATGCGAGCCATACATAGACATCCCTTGCTATCTAGATGGGTATATGGGTTATCTCTTTGAAGGTTAAGCCCCTCGTGTCTCGAAGAGCGATAACTGGTTTCCAATTGTGGTTGAGATATTTCAGAGCATAATGGAATGAATGAGTGCCTTTTGTATTTTAGTTGTCCTGTTCTCATGTATTTTCTATTCTCTGTCCAGCCCAGCCTGGTGGAGCAGCAGCAGCAACGGCGGCTCCAGGAACAGCTGCAACAGCGGGCGGTGCAGCCCCAGCCGGGGGCCAGCCGGACTACAGCGCTGCCTGGGCAGAGTACTACAGACAGCAGGCCGCCTACTATGGACAGGCAGGCCAGGCCCCGGGACAGGCTGCCACTCCACAGCAGGGTCATCAGGTAGGACAGCCCTCAATATCGTCGCTGTAGTGTTGAGTGGAAACTTCATATCTCAAACGGTCTTCATTAAAAAAAACGCCATTGTAGATATTATTTAGTCACAAACTTGTTTAATAGATTATATATTCATTGGTTGAATATTTATAAATGTCCACCGACTTGCCACACTTAATTTTCACTTGCAAATTTAACCGATCACAGAGCCTCACGACGCCCCATTGTACTGTGTTGTGAGCTACTTTTGTGTTACGATGTGATATGACAAAGTAGGGCGCTATAAAAACAAAGTTTCTACCCGATGACTATATGAACATATTTAAAACATGCATGATTTCCCATGCAGAGCACTACAGACCTTGCCTATTGGCTCGTTCCTGCAGTAACGCAGGCATGGCATTGACGGTAAATCACACCCTCGAGTGTAATATTGCGATTACGCAATGGTGACCCGTAAAAAAATATCTTTTTCATTTTGCAGCCACTACGACCGAACATGTCCAAAGAAATCGCTAGTCTAGCAACCCTCTCGGGAGAGCAGTTCGGTTTTTGTTTTGATTAGGTGTTCCATCAAACTCGGCTAGATGGCTATTTCAACAATCAAATTGCTACCTTGAAACAATCTGTGTAATTTACAACATGTCTGTCCTGTCATTTATTACAGGGCCAGTGAATCGGAGAGATTGTCTTTCATTTGGATGATCTATTTTAAGGACTATGATGGTTCTCTGGACTCACGCTTCCATCATGACTTTCTGTTCTGTAAAGGTTTTTTTTTTTTCCTCTTTTGGATCGCCACTGAACCTTCATTTTATTCAACCATCCTGGCATCTACAATGTGCTTTCCCTTGTCCTCCATTTCTTTCTGTATCAGTATTGAAGAGGTGGAAGTTTTCTGCAAGAATTCAAAAAAAGGAGCAAGGCATCAAACGTGCTTGACTCTACTCCAGTCCCATCTAACCCAAAGTTATTGGTGTAATTGCTTGGATGAATTGAACAATTATTTTTTATTTTTCTTTGTGAAGAAAATAACTTTTACACTCACACTCAACAAGCTAGTACTGGTATTGTTTAGCAGCACTACTAAAAGTTTGTAAAATACTTTTTTTCTTTTTTCTTTTTTTACTTTGTTTTTAAAAAAGTCTTCTTTTTAATTATTATCCAACAATTCTGTTCGGACATTCCCAGTGTTTACGGTGCAGATATTTTGTACCTGCTAAAATTTCAGACTTTTACCCTCCCATCAGCAATGCGCATGGCAGGATATTGAAAGTGGTTCCGTCTGTGAACGGAACTAATGGAATGATGGGTGGGAATGATCAATAGGATGCCCCCCAGAGATAATTACCTTTTGGGTCAAAATGACATAATCGATCATGTCTCAGGTACGGAAAATAATCAATGAAACGCATCTGGGGTGCAAGCTCTGCCCACATCGACATCTCTTGCTATGAAACGCCTTGTTCTCTTTAGGGCACCCTACTAGTCATTCCCACCTACATTTATGAGAATCCCGAATTCCGTTAAGACAGACACACACGGAATACAACACACCAAACCTCATCTTTATGTTCTTGAGATATGACTTATGTACTTTTGACCACTTAAACCCAGCCTACTGATCATTCCCACTGAGTTTCATGACATTCTGCCCATCAATCAAATCCCAAGTTTGCTTATTCAGACACATGCAGACAGTAGAAATGATTGTGTCCCAACTCCTGCCATGAATTACTGAAGTTGGGTTAACATGCTTTTCTGTGGGCACGGTATTGAAAGTCACCATTTCTGTGCCCATCTGTTTTTGTTAATGGACATACACTGAGGAGATATTACCAAGGTGTTGCGTAGCAAGAGATTGGAGCCGGCAGGGTTTGAACCCCTTGTGCATTTCATTTTCCTGTTATTGTAAAGGGGTTAAATGTGTACTGTATGCTACTGAATAGAAAAATGTGTGAAAGTTGGCTAAGACACTAACATGACCTTTGTGTCAGGTGTGTTTGTGTGTGTGTATGATGTCATTGGGTAGAACTCATGGCCCTCTCTTTCCGTTCAGTTTTATGGTTGAAAGACTTGTTTGATTTAGTTAAATGTCATGTTATTGTATGCTGTTTTTTTTTTACTGCTTGTTTTTTAAAACTTAAACAATAAAACCACATTAAAATGGGTATTTCCTCTGGCTGTTTTACACATATACATAGTACCTCATGTTTGAGAATTGTTAGATAACAAACTAACACTTCTCAATGAAATAATTTGATACTTGATGCTGAATGTGTTTAAGTGCCGATTTGTTAAAAAGTTATTCTAATGTGACTTGTTAATCGTGTATGAGGTTCGTAATTGGTTAAATGTATTTTAAAAACTTGTTCTCAACGTGGGGTCCTGAAACCTTCCGTTGTTCTACAGTACATGTCATAGATCATACATAGAGGTATGACTATAATGGAATTCTGGATGAAATTACCATATTGGACCAACTCCTCTAAATGTATTTAGATTGGGGTCCCAGAGAAAATGAAATGTATGTTTTATATTATCAAATTTATATATATATTATCAAATTGGTAGACATTGAAATTAAAGATGGAGAGAAACCCCAAACACTGAGAAACCATAGTAATAAAGGAGAAACTTGTCTAAGGACCACTTCCTGTCTCCCTCACCTTTTGGGTTTGATTGACGGGCCTCCGAGCCAATGAAAGAGTGGCTATATTGTGACCGTGAGCCAATCGGGAGGGCCTTGTATGTATGGACAGAAAACAGTTTCAGAGTGGGAGATGGCGCCCAGCTCGAAATCTGAGAAGGACGACAACAAACAGAAAACGCAAAGAAAGCATAAAGACCATGTCGTCAAGCTTCTCACGCGTGGAAAGGTATGGGGCAAACGACGAAGTCTTTGCGGTGTGTAAGAAAGACGCGACGAGACGAGAGAACAGTATGAATAATTGCTGTACGAGTTTCTTATTGCAAGCCTTCTGTCCTTACCTGGGGCTAGCCAGGCTAGCCGGCTAATTAATTAGCAGCATATAACTTCAAGGCCATCGTCCGAACGTCCATTAGTTCACTGTGGGTTCGCCCAAACCGTTAGTAAGGTAATTAATTAGTGACAGGGAATGTTTGAACTATATTACGCTCTCTGTCTACGTTGCCTTAGTTTGCTACTTCTAGCTAACCTGTTAGCCACCAAGCTGGCAGACCCATCATACTGTTCATACACACTGAATAGAACTGACTGGTTGATGTTAGCTTAAAAGCTTAGCTAGCGAGTGACATGGATGTTGGTGACATTAGGCTGCAGATAACCAGTCGGATCCACTGGAGAATTTTCTTCATCCATAATCATTTGTTACTGAGTGACTTCTAAGTAAACATACAGCAAACCTATATGTTTTATGCCACTGTTGGTCTGTGAAGGGTTGTTGAAGGATATTGTGTGTCCATGCAGATGTCAGAGTCTCATGCCCATTGCCCACATATCATTGACCAGAGTTGTTGGTTTCAGTGACTGTCATTCCATCCTACAGTGCATCTCTCATGGCTCACTCTTTCCACGTGTTCCACAGCTGTCAGGCCAGTTTTCACAACGCCTTTTCAGGAAACTACCACCCCGTGTGTGTGTCCCCTTGAAGAACATAGTCAGCGAAGAGTTTCTTAGAGCAGGGTAAGTGTGTGTGTGTGTGTGTGTGTGTGTGTGTGTGTGTGTGTGTGTGTGTGTGTGTGTTCTAATGGAAAATACCAGTTGATTACTGGCTTTATATGCCAGTGGGAACGGGTGATTTAATTAGCATGGGGTTTCCCAGAGTGGCCAGACCTACTTTGACTTCATAACGGTCCTATCTTGGCCTTACATGAAGCATTGCTAACTTCAGGTATGGTATAAAAAAACAAATGAGCAATTTAACTAATTTGTGGGTTTTTTCTCTGACATAATGTGCATGGAAATCAGAAATTCAGAAGCGTAAGTGCCATAAAATATCTGCTGTATAGCATTAAACAGTTTAATTGGAACTATTTGATAAATCAAGAAGGTCATGTGTCATAGAGCATTACCTTGATGTGCTTATGAGCCTGCTAGTAGTCACCATTGTTCCACTGACTGTCTTTATTATGTGGTACCTGGTGCCTGTGTTACTAAAAATGCACAACGTCACCCCTCTGTTTCCAGACACATTTTTCTTGGGTTTACCAAATGTGGCCGCTACGTTCTATCGTACACCAGTGACTGGGGAGAGGACGATGATTTCTCTTTCTATACCTACCATCTGTATTGGTGGGAGTTTAACTTGCACAGCAGACTTAAACAGGTAATCTATTTTATTTTTGCAAGATAGAACTCAAGCATTCTTTCAAATTTGAGGGTTCTTAAGACAACATTTTTAGATGAGTGCGTGTGATAAATATAACACAGAGGGGACGTACTAACTTGAGAGAGAATGTCCTGCTGAATTGTATTTTAGTACTACTGGCATGTCCCTTTTCTCATATGCTTGCCTCTCTTTTTCCCCCTGTCTTTCTATCCAGGTCCATCATGTGCGGCTATTTGCAGGGGAGGACATCTACAGTGACCTGTATCTTACTGTGTGTGAGTGGCCCAATGATGACTCCAAAATTGTCATCTTTGGCTTCAAGTAAGAGAAAACACCCGTTTCATACTCAACAACTGTCCAGTAAAGAAAATGCAATTATTTGTGTCTGTGGATTGGCAACTAATATGAGGGAGATAACATTTCACACCAACATTTCGCTGCTTTTACTTGTTACGACTGTAGGTCGCAGATTACTATGAAAACCTGCAAAACAGTCGATCCGTCCGTCACCATATATGGCCGTCAGTCTGTGATGCCTCATGAAACGTCACCATATATGGCCGTCTCCATAAATTAAGATCACGACACTGACCTCATCAAACCCTGGATAGCCATACATGGAGAAGACTGGATCTTCACCTAGATCTGCATATATGGAGCCGTTCAGCAACATCTGTTCTCAAACCATTAGATCTCCATATATGGAGCTGACCTGTTCTGACATTCCATATGTTGATCCTTCCCCACTACACCCGTCCTTCCTCTTTGATGTCTTCCTAGACGGTCCCGCCCCAAAGTTATTAGTGCAGCTGCGCCCGGCAGCCGGCAAAAACGACAGTTCTCAACAGTCCCGAAAATTAAGGCCTGAGCCCTCATCAAACCCTGTACACTCAAGACACTATCCCGGCTGCCACCCTTAGATCTCCATATATGGAGCTGACCTGTTCTGACATTCCATATGTTGATCAGACCTCATCAAACCCTGTACACTCAAGACACGCTCCATATTCAGTATTTTAGTTGTGACGTGAGCGCCCCCTCCAGAGTTACTTCCGGGTCCTACTTTTGTGTCGCTTTTGTTATACTGTGACGCTCCGTCGGACTAAATCTGAGACGAAAACAACCACGAAAGTCTCCTTTTACCGCTTTCCTCTCAACAACGAAGCTGCTGCTCTCTCAAATCTGGCTGTGACAGGCCGTCTGCCCCACACGGAATACTATCGCCATTTCATTTCATTGTGTCAACTAAATCCTCATTAATTGCAAACTAGATTGAACATACTCAAGCCGGCACACATTCTAAATATGCCCCCGAAATATTGTACTGAGCAAATGGACTGTTACCACCTTCAATAATAATGATGATAATAGTCTTTATTGTCTCCACATCATATATTTTCTTTGTCATGGACACAACATTAATAATTCTACTCTAGTTGGAAGCATTAAGACCCATTTTAACCCTCAATGGCTTCTTTTCTGCATTGTAAAAAGATTCGCGTGTTTAGATATTCTATTTACAATGAATGCCAAAGTGCCAGTGCTCGCCCAGCAATCTGCCGTCACCCAGACGGATGCATGCACACTGCACACGCCCTCGCCCTCAGGGCGTCTTACTGGTGTAAGTAAGTGACAAATAAAACCCTTTTTGATAATTGCTTGCCCCTCTCTGCCTCCAGTGCACGCAGCACCAGCACACCTCTGATTCACCTGATGATGAGCGATGAGAACAACAGAGACATCTACATCACCATTGCTTCTAAGCCTCCTTCTAAATCCTGCTCTCGCTGCTGTCCTGTCCCCTCAGCCACGACCATACGCACAGGTAAACCACACACTAGGCAGTCATCTCTGTTTACCTGTTGTCATTGTCTGAGATGGCCATTGACTCACCCTTAACATTATATTATGACTCTTTCACTTTCAGATAAAATAAACATTAAAAAAAGAAAATGGTAAAAGTAATGGAATAATCATGGCCCTCTCACACATTAGAATGGACATTCTAATGTTTGAAGGATCTGTGATTTTTCTTTTTTATGTTTATTTTATTTGAAAGTGAATTATCCCTTTAATAAATACAGATGTTTGTGACTTCATCATGCTGCAGAGGCTACTAAGCTGGCACCTGATGTGACCTGTTACTGTTATCAGCAACAGGTCAGCATGAAGTGAAGTATTGTTATAAATGTGTCTATCTCTGTGCTGTCTGTCCAGGTGGTGAGTGTCTGGAGCATGGCTATGTGCTCAACAGCAGGTACCAGGTGGTTTACCCCTTCCCCACCTTCCAGCCAGCCTTCCAGCTGAAAAAAGACCAGGTCATCCTGTTAAACACCAGCTACTCACTGATGGCCTGTGGCATCGCCCTCTGCACGGGTAACACACACGCACACGTGTATTAGTGATGTACTTGTCTTCAGGCTGCATAATAGTCCGGCAGCCGAGGTGGACGGGTGGGAAATTTGGTATATAGTCTTTTTTTATTGGCCTAAAATATTGCCTATATACAAAAATGTCAAACTTTCCTTTTGCTTTAAGTAGCATGTGACATGTAAAACTAAGGGGTTTTCATGATTCTGAATCCATTCCAAGCATTAGTTTTGCACAAAATACACTCCTTGGGCTAAAAACGGACATGACAAATGTGATGAGGTCAGCACATTTTGGGCACATTTGGGCTGCTTTTAGCCCAAGGAGTGTATTTTATGCAAAACTAATGCTTGGAATGGATTCAGAATCATGAAAAACTCCTAGTTTGACACATGTCACATGCTACTTAAAGGACAACAGGAGTTGTTGTGAATATTGGCAATATCTGTGTGGCCACTGCACAGTGCACAGGTCCATCATAATTTACAATTCAAGTTTCTCATGTATATATTTTGTTTCTCCTGCAGGTGAACAGAGCCAGTCATCTCAGATACTGTACACCAAGAGAGCAGCTCCATCATCAGGTCAACCCTCTGCTTCCACCTCCATCTCGTCCCCTCCATCTTCCTCTTCTACTTCCACACTACCTCAGGGGTCCCCCGAAGGCAGACATCCGTCCAACAGACCAGGGCCGTCCCCCTTGTCTCCTGGCCAGGCTCAGGCGGCCGCACGGGCCAGGGAGTTTGCTGCCGACCTCTTCCGACGGGCACAGGGAGGAGCAAGGGACACAGAGGGAGGAGCAAGGGACACAGAGAGGGATGGAGAGAGGAGGGCACCAGATGGTGACACAGGGAGAAGAGATGCAGGGCGAGTCCCAGAGGACAGAGGGACAAGTGGCGAGACACAAGTCGAGGAGAAGGAGGACGAGGGAGAGGAGGACTGTAAAGGGAGGAGGGAGAAGGAGGGGAGGCGGACGGGTTTACCACAGCCTTCAACATCAGGAGCCGGGAGCCAGGCTTCTTTGCCCCCCCACTCGGAGCAGGTGATGTCGCCGGCTGCCTCGTCCTCATCTTCGTCCCCGCCAACCCCACCCTCATCCTCGTCTCAAGACGCAAGTCTCAGCGAGCCAGGCTATGTCAACTACACCCGCCTACACTACCGCCTCCCACAGCCAGGGGCAGCAGAGCAAGATGCTGGAGGTAAGGGGTGTGTGTGGGGGAGAAAGGAGACGACTGAGCAATGGCGCCGGTGGCCTAGTCATAGACATATAAACGTAGACGCCTCTTCCGGGCCGTCTGTATCTCAACGGAAGGCAACATGGAGGCAACGGCGATGCGTGATTGCTTTGGCAAGCTTTCCCGAGATTCCTTGCGAAGCATAGGGGAAGCAAAATGGAAGAATGGTAGGCAAATCGGAGGCACATGCCTTCAAGATTTCGCTTGACTTCCTCCTCCTGTTGCAGACGGGTCGCTCCAACGAACTGCAGAGACCAATGAGGCATCTATATGTTTTAATATCTATGGGCCTACTGGTTAAGGCTCGTACCATGATAGGCTCTGATGCAGCCTGACAGCCAGATGTGGATTTGATTCCCCAGCCTGACAGATCGTTGCTGCGTGTAATTCCCAGACTCTTTCCCTGGGCCCTGTCATATCTCCACTGTACTATAAATACAAGGCAGAAAAGCCTTCATATATATATATATAGTATATGAAAGAAGAAGGAGAGAAAGTCAGGCAATCAGAGGTTGTCTTAGGCTAGCTATTCTGTATCCGTCTAGGGCTAGGCTTTGTGGATGATGAGGGTGGTGGTGTGTCTGTCTAGGTTATGTGGGTGATAGGGTGCCGTTTAGGCTATCTGCTATAAAAATGAATGGCAGTTCTCTGGGACATCACAGTTCTTGTATCTCAATATTGCCAAATATGGGTATCCCCCAACAAAGTTGATCACCCCATGCACAGACAGAAAGGTACAGACGGTCCAACCGAATTCCCACTCAGCACAACATATCCCTGGGTCATCGGCGACACACATGGCAAGTTTGAAGTCGATTGGCTAGACGGTGTCTGCGTTATGCCCTGGACAGATGCACAGTACACACCCACAGGTTTTGGGAATTAGTAGATGGATATAACATTAGAGTGAATGCAGTGAAAGGCAAGCGATTAGTGCCTTTAAAATATATATATATATATTTGGCCATTTTGACCTTTTTTATTTGGATAGTACAATATAGATCGACAGGAAACAACTTAAAGGTGAGAGACAGGGTGTGACATGCAGCAAAGGTCGTCGGGTCAGTCCCTCAGCTTAATTTATGCTCTGCAGCAAGAAGGTGCTGTGCGCAGGGAACGGCTGAGAATAGCTGACTTATTTAAACTGTCAAGTTTCCTGAGTTTTGACACCAATGTGTTATTAAACGGCAAATGTCAAATACTGATTTCTATTCAATATATTTGGCAATGTTTTTTTATATAATGTTTTTACCCCCCTCATACCCCCATTTGAGAAAAGGTGATGTTGCTCTGTGTCTGTCTAGGTTATGTGGATGATAAGGTGCAGCTGCCATTCACTGTCACAGATCTGAAGGGAAGGAACCTGCAGTTGGTCACTGGTTCACATAACGGACAGGTGTGTGTTTGTTTCAAAACATCTCTGCACTTAAAGGAATACGATACTGTTGATTCTGTATGTCTCGTCATACATATATGCTCCAAGCTATACTAAGCTATACTATCACACTACTATATCATACTAACAATATAGTAATAAAGTATCATTGAGATATATATATATATACTGCAGGTAACATTTAGGTCTCAAATTACCTCATATATTCTTTATAGGAAATTAGGAATCTAAATCAATGTTGCGTACACAACATTTTTAACTAGAACAAGTGCTCCTCAGAGCACAGGTCTCTGCCAGGTCAGGTAGGTTATTGTGGCGTTTATAACAGGCCAATGTGAAAAGGTTGCCATGTCTTCTTAGGCCTTTCACAGCAATCTTTGTTCCAAAATTAGACCTGCTAGTGGCACTTTAACAGGCCAATTTGAGAAAAGTGACATTTGTTCCTTGGCCTAGTGGGAATTTTGTTCCTGCTAACTTTGGAAGCCAATCTTAGCCAATTGGGATAGAATATGGGAATTTGGACAGCTCCGTGGTGATCACATGACTATCTGAGGTGTACAGATTTGCGTGATGGTTGCGCTATGACAGGCCCATCTGAAAAAGTCCACTCTGTGTGTGCACAGTTTGGCAGCGACGGGGCCATCAATGCCTGAGATTAGCTGTACACGATGGATGGATGGATGGGGTGCAAAACATGATCTCCGCCAGGCCGAAGACAATAAAAATTTTAATTCTGGGAACTTTTATTGGGTAGAACAATGGCTAAAATGGTTCAGAGATATTATGGGTGAAATGTCCCTTCACAGTAGGGAACGGGTGTAGTTTCTTTGTGTAGGACTAGGAGGCTGTATGACAGTATGTATGATTTTGTCTCGGATGATGTTGGAGAGCTGTGATGTCTGCCATCTATTGCAGAGTGTGTGTGTGGAGCAGTTGACACTGGACTTTGAGTATCTTATAAATGAGGTGATCAGGAGTGATGCTGCCTGGGCCCCTCAGTTCTGCTCCTTCAGCGACTATGATGTTGTTATACTGGAGGTAAACTAATACGCACACAAATACTGTTTATACTCTGTGTGTGTGTGTGTGTGTGTGTGTGTGTGTGTGTGTACATATATATACATATACACACTATTGTACACACTATATATTATTAAAAGTAGTTTGTGTATTAGGTGTGTCCTGAGACCAACAAGGTGATGATCAACATTGGCCTGCTTTTGTTGGCCTTTTCCAACTCTGAAGAGGAGCACTGCAGGTACCTCACCTCACCCTACTGTTTAACACTTTGCACAGAGAAGATTAGTTGATGAGAACAGTTTGGTTGCACTGCATTTGGAGTTATTTACAGTCATTGTTTAAGTTTATTTGCTACTTTGCCATTATTTCATGTTTACAATTCACTGCCGGTGATGGAAATCTCCGTCAAGTCTAAACCGACGCTTCACAGATGATGACTTAGATCTCAGTCATGTGGCCTTCAGTGGTTTATGATAGATTGCGCTCTTCGCCAATGTATGAATGGTTCTAGGTTGCCAAGCAAACGGATACAACCAGAAATTAACCGCAATCTATCGTCAACCATGTATCGTATCGCTGTTAAAATACACGCCTATTGTCTTCCATTACCTCTTGATAGCTTTATTTGGCCCTGGTCATCTGTATGGTACATTACTCTGTTCTGCAATCCTCTCTAGGTGTTGACGCATTCTCTTTGTCACCAGGCCCAACACTTACCACTCCAACCTGCAGGTCAGCTGGGACCTTAACACTGGCATGTGTTGTACCATTGGGGTCGGTGACCTCACAGAAGTCAAAGGTCAAACGAGGTGAGCACCATAGAACAAAGCGGAGATCCGGGCACACTCGATGTTAAAAAGGAGGAAAACTTTATTGAACCGACATGTTTCGACCTATACGGTCTTCATCAGGGCTAACAAAACACAGAACATGGGTGGCACACGAAAATGAACTAAAGTGCTTTTATAGGGTACACCCGTGTGAAGTGAGTGGTGCAACTCCATGTGGGGGTCCCCGGAACATCAATAGACTAGTATTACAAATAAAAAACAACAGTGCTATCGGTGTGCAAGTAACGTACTCGGATGTGTGCCCTCCTACCGGTGACACCGTGACATGCCTATTGTCAACTTTGCTGCACTCTATCTTTGCCAAACCCGGGATTTGTCGGGTTTCGTTAATGTCTATTAATCGAGAATGAATACTATTTATTTACAGTGTGCTAGCTGTTTTTAGTATCCGTTGCTAGCCAGTAGTAGCAGTACCGATGGCTCCCATGGTGTGTGACGTCATCGGAAATCCAAAGACACTGTGCACAGACTGCACACGCACGATCTTTAGCGGATAGGCTCTATGCACAGCAACAATTTTGTGAAGAACGCACACAGGAGCAATGCTTTTTATGTGAATTCAACAAGAACGGGGGGGGGGGGGGGGGGGGGGTGGGTGGTTATGAAATCAGAAATCATTTGAGCCTGCATATTTTGCGCGGAAATATATACGATTATGGACCCCCACATAATCTGCGCAACTTGGCTGATTATGAATGCATTGAATTTGAATTATTTCTGCACAGACTAAATTGGTTTCTTTATTGGCCTTTCTTGGATGAGATTGATACTGTGTGTGTATACCAGGGTTCCCTAATTAGTTTTCCCCAAGGGCCAAATTCTGGTCTATTCAAATTTCAACCGAGGAAGAATTGAAGCCAAATTGACATGCTGGCCGATCATTGGTACTGCAGCTGGGTCCACGCATGTGAACGAGCGATACAATGGAGCTCGTACTCATTATCGGCGGTGCTCTTTTATGATGTTGCTAGGCCCCAAATATGCCTATAGGTATAGATGTGCGTGTCCTTTTTGACTGTTTGTTCAGCCTCCTCTACTACCCAAATATGCCGCACCCATCACTTTTACAACCCGGAAGAAGGGGTGAAAAGGGAATATGTGCTGGGTGAGCAACTCCATGCAAGTGGATGGGAGGGAATTTCCGGTGCCATGTCTATTATTTTTTAACTATGGGTCTATTAGGTTGAGCATCGGAGCCCATGAGACCACTCAGTTTTGAGGCGCCCAATCTAATTCAAGGTCACTCTCTCTTCCCCACTCAGTGGAAGTGTTTGGAGTTCTTACAGGAAGTCCTGTGTGAATACAGTGATGAAGTGGCTAGTTCCTGAGAACAGCTCCCGCTACATCAACCGCATGACTAATGAAGCTCTGCACAAAGGTGAGTTTACACACACAAACACACACACACACAATGTCACACACACATTTAACATCTTTATTTGCATTCACATTTTACAAGAAGTTCTTGAACACAAACAATAGTGGATGCGCAAACTTGAAAAAACTCTACAAGTGCTTCAGGATACAGATCACGGGTACAGAAAGCATCGCCTTCTCCATATATGGCAATTATTGCAGACACTGAACAGAATTTTGCCGATGCCTTAGCTCTCGGCTTGGGCATGCCTGCAATCTGCAGGCCCCTCACAACTGATTTATGGACATTACCGAGGCTTCCAAATATGAACACAAGTAGTTTACATTTGTAGCCAAGCTGTATAATAGCTGGTACTTAAGCACCTTAGTAATGCCTCTTCCAGACTGGTCAAATGTACATGCCACTTCAGAAATGGTCACTTCTCTACTGTCCTCATCAACAACAACAATATCTGGTGTATTAGCTGTGACATCTGAGAAGGCATCATTTTCATTATTGTGCATGAACATGGCAGTTGAAACACGTGAGTGCTTATACATTTTGGCCGATGATGAAACATATGAACTTATGTCCTTAGCTAATAGGTCAACAATTCTGTCATGCCTAGCAATGTACATTCCCTTATATACATAGCAGCCATTAAGAATATGTGACAGTGTTTCTGTTTAGTTTAGTTTAGTTTATTTAGGATCCCCATTAGCTGTTACACCTGGCAACAGCTATTCTTCCTGGGGTCCTCACAGAATAATATACATACAAAAATTGAAATAAGAACAACATTACAGATATCACAAAATAAATACATTAAAGCATAACAACCATGCAACAACCGTGCATTCACTCTAGATTACATTAAAATAAACAGAATTACAATTTACCATATATATATAAAAAGTCCTTCAGTCTTTTCTTAAAATGCCTTTTACCCTTAATTTATGTAATGCATACTGGTAGAGAGTTCCAGAAAGTCATTGCCCTGTACATGACTGTATTCTTCATTGCTTCAGTTCTTGGCTTAGGCACTGTAAATCGACCCATTGCAACATGTCTGGTATTATGTATATGTCTATCGCTGGTATAATGAATATTTTTATATAAGCATTTTGGTTTTTTATTTGAACAAATGTTCCTAAAAAATCCAGCCAGACTGGCAGCTAATCTCTGCTCCACCAACAGCCATGACAGCTTCTGATGATTTAACAGTGTACTAGATCTAGTATTGCAGTTCAGGGCAAAGCGAGCTGCCTAAACTGGAGTGTGGTCATGGTGCAGACAATGAGGAGGAAACGTGTTAGGGTACCACAGAGAGAGATTGAGTGGTTGGAAGGACCTGTAATCTGGCTTTGACTGTAAAGGTCACACACACACACACACACACACACACACACACACACACACACACATACATTCTGATTGAAGGGTTTGTAGTGATAATGAAGATGTGTGATTCAACCCCCCCCCCCCCCCCCCCCCCCCCCCCCCCTTTGCTCTGATTTGTAGGCTCTTCCCTGCAAGTGTTGGCAGACAGTGACCGATGCACCTGGATTGTGTTATGAAGGAGTGATCATTTGCATAATATCATAACATAAGAGTAAAAAATAAATAAAAAGAACGAAAAGAAAAGATACACATACACTGCCTCATCTTAAGTGCAGAATGTAACTTTCTTCAGCAAACCTAATATTTCTCATTTTGATAGTTTGTTATTTCACCTGATTGAGCAAAATATAGTTAAGATTTGGAGACGATTTGTTTCCTTTCCAAGTTTTCAGTTGTTTTGTAATTGTGTACTGTATTACATAACTGCGTCTGTCAACCAAGAGCTGGACTGAACAAATGTTTTTTTTATACATAAATGTGTGCAGTTACACTCGTGTGAGCGTGTCTTCTGTGTATTTCACTGTGTGCAACTCTGAATTTCATCGAGCACGAGTGTCTGTCAGGGTGAGTGTGTGTATTGTGCATGTTTTATTATATGAAGGTGTGGTCTCAGAGATTCTGCTGGTCCTGGACTGCTCTGGACTGGTTCAGTCCTATACAAAGTACCTGGACTTCTCTGGACTGGTTCAGTCCTATACAAGGTACACGGAGGAGAATGACCCAATTACCCATTGCTACCCACACCAGCAAGCTGTATGGTCATGGGATATTTTTTTATAAAATAAAATGTTGAAATAGTTTGACCGTTTCTGGTTTACTTTTTCCTGAACTGTGTGGAGTGACATTTTGGCATATTGTGAACAGTATCTATGGTTGATGCCTAATGGCAAGAATGCAACACACACATAATACCAGTGTGGTGTTCTCATGTGTTTATAGCTATCTAGCTATATATCTCGTGTTGTGTTTATAGCAGACTCCTCACTCAAATGTGCACTTGCAGTTTGGGGCAACTCCAAAGCAAACTCCACATGTCCCAACATTTTATTTGCCTGCCATAGTGTCAAACTCTTACCCCTGTGTTGGATCGGTGGTTAGACTGGCATATTTACCGATATGACAAATAAGGGCCGATTTGATTTTCCGATACAGTATCGGGACATCTCTAATTACAACATTTTTTGCCCAGTCACTATGCTGCACCTGGGATGTTCCTTTTTTATTGACGCCAAGTTTTAAATAAGAATTGAATACACATAAATATGACTTACTTACTTAATCCTCTTCGTTCCCGGTGGAACATAAGGCTGCTTCCATCTGGTCCTATCCTGTGCAGCATGTTGTGACTATCTGCTTCCATCTGGTCCTATCCTGTGCAGCATGTTGTGACTATCTGCTTCCATCTGGTCCTATCCTGTGCAGCATGTTGTGACTATCTGCTTCCATCTGGTCCTATCCTGTGCAGAATGTTGTGACTATCTGCTTCCATCTGGTCCTATCCTGGTCCGGCAGGTTGCTTTTGGCCTCCCTTGTTTCCTCTTTCGAGGTGGGGTCCATCTTAAGGTTACTTTAGAAAGGACATTCGAAGGACATCTGAGCTGTCTGTGTTTGATTTCCAGTACCACATTGCAACAGTTTGTCTTTATATACAGTTCCTCGTTGGAGATCTATTCTGGCCAAAAGATGCGACATATCTTCCGGAGACACCCAATATGAATATATCGATATGAAGCAACTGAAAAACATGTTAATGGTAGTGGATGGAGAGGATTTTTGTGCAACCAACCAAGAGGGTCACAACCATAGGCGGGACTTGACAAAGTATTTCAATTTTATTATTTCACCTACATATCTTAGAATACAGACATCAGGCTAGACATCACTTACAAAGGCACAGGTAATGTGTTAGTTGGACAAATTGAAAACAAAAAACATCAAATAGCTGTCAGTCACCAATAAGAGGGATTGCCACTGGGTAGCGATCAGCTCAGCCTCAATACCAATAAGTATTATATACTGTAAATCAGGCAGTGCCATTTAATGTAAAGTCCTGTTCATGTGCATAGTCATGGCTCGCTGTAATAAATGAGGTTTGTAGAGCAGTGGTTCTCAACCCTTTCTGGATCAGTCCACTTTGAAGTCTTGAATGTGTTCTCAGCCAACCGATCTAACCAACCAACACGGTAGCATGCATTTTCAGAGCATTTTTATTTTGATGATTTCATTATGATCAATCAATTGATTTAATTCCATCTTGAATCAATGGACCCATGTAGACTATTTGAAGTTCATATTTATCGGTATGGTATCAAAGAAAAGATACCAATGCATTTTTTTGTACATAATTCATATTAATGTTATATAATCATTATTGTCAATTATTTGGGGGCCCACCAGTGGTCCACAGGTTGAGAACCACTGTTGTAGAGGACACTGCGGCATTAATAAACTCTTCTTGTCCCTCCATGACAGCCAGGTCAGTGGTTAAGGCGTGGACAGGAAGGAATTATAAGTATACAGGTTGTATTGCAACTTGCCTCACAAGAGTCTCTCTGACCGCTCCTCTATACTGTGTTTTAAAGAAAGAAAGGACCACTTTTGAGATCCTAAGAGTGAAAGGCAGGGAAGGCACAGGAATATGGATTGGCAAGGTTCAGGTGGAGAGATAATTTGGCAACAAATAATATATATTATAAAGAAACATGATTCTGAGCTTGTCCTTAATTTCTCACGCGCGCGCACACACAATTCTGATCAAATTGTGAGTTATACATACACAAGCAAGTACACACTCTTTACATTAACCAATACACACTATTGGTAAGAGGGTAAAGGTGGAGGGTGGCAAAGAGAGCGGGATAAGTGATGCTAAATGAAAGGACCACTTCACCACTTTTCAACCAATCTTCATATAATAGGTCCTCACAAATAATCATGATAAAATGGCACGATTCTTTTCTACTCAGTCTGTGTCTCATGGGAGGGCTGTGGGCAGTTTAGAAACCGTCCTCCATTGACATCATCATTAGGCAGATCATTAGGCAAGTTTTTTTTTGCCTTTTGCATTGCAACTTTTCAGGGCTAGAAAGCCTACAGTTTCTATTAGCTTGTATTCCCCATCGATGAAGTCACTGGAGGACGGTTTCTGAACTGCCCACAGCCCTCCTATGAGACACAGACAGAGTAGAAATAAACTGCACCATTTTTTTTCACGAGTATTAGTGAGGACCTATTATATGAAGATAGGTTGAAAAGTGGTGAAGTGGTCCTTTAAGCAAACAATGTCAAAGTAATTTCAGTCAGAGTGTGCAGAGGTAAACAGAGCCTGCACGTCTGTTCTGGACAGCTTGGCGGGAGGTTCCATTGAGCCGCCCTCTCCCTCCATCATGCTGGCAGGGTGACACTGCAGCGACATGTCCATGCCTTCATCTTCACTCTCCTCTTCCTCTTCTTCTTCTGACACAGAAAGAAAGTTGTCAGGTGACTTGGGAGGGGGGCAACACACACTTCGCGAGTGTTATTACAAGATGGAAAGGAATGTAAATTTGCTGTTCTAGTGCAAGTGCTGACGTTTTTACCACTGAGCTAATAAGAGCCTGCCTGCTTGACCTGGGAAGAAATAGAATTTTGAGGGTTGTATCCAACCTAGAGACAGGATCTAAAAATGTTGTGCAGGGAGACCAAATACAACCACCCCCACGGTATAGTCAGACAAGAGATAAAGATGTAATGTCCCATGATAACGGTTATGATCACAAACAGCTACTGTAGAGACGGTAGTTTCTCCTAGTAAGAACTGCATTGTAGATATCTGAAATGTTAGTTGTGGATAGGAGGAATGTCATCGTGGATATTTTGAAATGTTAATTTTGACTAGGAAGAATTTAATTACAGATATAAAATACATACCCTCCACTGGCCTCCAGTCTAAATAGTACATGGTAAAACGGCTTGCCATGCGAGCTGAGACGGAAGAAGCTAACGTTAAAAGAAAGCATAGCTTTTAACTATAGTGTAGTGAGTTACCTTTCTCCAGGTCGAGAGAGTTCCGACCCTTGGCGGTAGCAGCAAACTGAAACACAGAGTGGGAGAGGATCAGAAGGCTGTAGCTTCACTACAGCTTTTTGTCTGTTTATGGCATTTTTTTCTTCCTTTTTAAAGATAATGTGTGTGCACAACCTACCTCTCCCATAACAGCGATGGGTGTCTCTCCTTTGGCCTGGGCCACTCTGTGCTCTATCAGGTAGTACATGTATTCGTCGTACAGCAGACGGATGAGGTGGAAGGAGCCGAAGCTGGCTGCACTGCGCAGGGTTAGGTCCCTGATCACCATTGAACTGCAGAGAGGACACAGAACCTGAACACCATGGAGCTACAGGGAGGACACAGAGAACCACTGAACCCACAGGATTAGAACAGGCTGCTTGTCACTGGTGTCTGACTGGGGTGACTTTTGTGGAGAATTTGTGGCCCTCCACTCAGGTAGCAGATTCATGCAATTTACAAGGTACATGCTACACCAAAGATGTTGTTTCTTATTTGTGCGCACGCATGCATGCATGCGCGCACGCAGTTCATTTGTGGAGTTGTTTGTGAGTTTATATATAGCTGCAACACAAATGACATATTTAGGACCGTGAAAAGTGGAGGGACAAAGAGGTCCCCCCCCCCATATCCCATAACATAACCCCTCTCGTTCCGTGCCTGCTGCTGCCCCTCTCACCTATAGAAGGACCAGTTGAGTAGGAAGTTCTTGGCGGCTTTGGGCAAGGCAGCGGGGTTGTGCTCATAAGGCTTCAGGACCTGGGAGACCACGGCGTCCAGCCAGGCGGCCCACTGCTCCAGGGAGCTCTGCTGCTGTAACGTGGCTTTGAAGTCCTGCTCTAGCTGCTGGACCACTCTGTCCTCGCACCGACACACCCACGACGCCTGCTCCTGGACCAGTGAAAGGAGAGAGAAGGAAGACGTGTCAGCCCAAAGGGCTCTATGCACACACTCCATTTTGAAAAGAACTTGATACTAATGAAGGCTCTGTTCCGTTCTGGCCAAACAGAGTCGGGGTGCTGCTATTGTGTGTGTTGGCTCTGCTACACCAGTGGGTCTCAAAGTGTCCTTGAGTGGGTTCCAAATGGGCCTGTATGGGTCTGTAACTCGGAGTGTACAAATGGAACCAAATAGACCCTTATATGTCCAGTGTACATAATATTCGGTCTGTCTGTCTGTCTGTATGTAATGAGCACTGTCACTGTGTGTGGGGGATCCGAGTGGGGACTTTCTTCATCTCGTTTAAATATAAATAACCTACTTCAAAATTAAACAAATAGCTCAGCATGATCTATAAACTGTAGCTAACATGGCATATGCATAATAATTTTATATGATAATCAGATTCGGAGTAGGATACATATTGTAAACGTTGGATAATTCATTTTGCACTCCCGTTTCCGCTGTGGCACCGCAATGTGCCCAAAAGAACACACACAGTCCCCGACGACACACTGTATCTACGTACGTTACCCTCACTTTACGTCCTATTACTCAAAGTATAATTTTAACACCATAGATACTACATACCACTGCGTCATTTATGAATTGAACACATTGATAAAGTTCCCTACTGCTGTTATACAGCGCAGTGTGAGCGCAAACGCAGGAAATAAAAAATGCAAGAATGATTCAACTTCTCTGCCCATTCGCATCAAGTCTACCGAAGTACAGGTGAGAATGTGACCTAAATGGAACAGAGCCTTAATTAGTATCATTGGTAACACCTTTGAGGGAATTAGGGAAGCGGCCTGGAAGTAGGAATTCTGTGTACATAGAGCACATTCCCCCGTTCTCTCCACCCCTGGGTCACATGGTGCCTTACATCTCTGTACAAACAGGAAAGGCTTCAAGACACACGAGAGACTGAAATGAACAAAAAGCTCAACACTCCCTCAGACCTGAACGTTGGTGAAGTCCACCCTGTTGAGGTCGCAGAGCATCTGGCTGATCTGCGTGGAGTTCTGGAGGACAGCGCGGGCTGCCTGCGCCAGGTGGTTCAGACTGGTGTAGCGCCGAAGCGTCTGGGAGAAGGACGACACACACACCACCTGGACGTGGATGGAGAGAGAGAGACAAAGAGAGAGAAGGGGGGAAGACGCGAGAGACGAAGGCAGTGAATAAGACAGCCCTTTTTTAAAGTAGTTTCGCAAAAATGGATGCAAGAGATAAAAGAATAATGACCTAGCATTCCTCTATCTTCATTCACCATTGACAATTGGCATTTTATTCTCTACAGTCTACCAAGTGGTGTGCAGCAATAATTCACGTGAATCTTACTTTAACCGCTACCATAATAGTTCATAATGCACACCTTTATGCGGACCATCTCCTCTGGGATGTTCATCATGGCTCCAGTGAGCCAGTTCTCCAGACTCTTGGCAAAGTTACGGATGGCCTGAGTTAAGGCACCTGAGTAGAGAGAGAGAGAGATTTTTGAGTCATGACAAAACAGAAACACTAGTTACTAGTAAAACACCAGTGCACGAATAGGAGCAACCTTCTGACTACCAGGCCGCTGTACCCACTAAGCTATGGCCAGCCCATAAGGAAATCTGCTTGTGTGAAAAAACTATTGCTACACTTATTAGTAGGGATGAAATAAATAACTTACTGGGGATAGGCCTGAGTACATCAGGGATGAGGATCTCCACCAGCGTTTGGTAAAGGATGTTGTCACACTCTCTGGTCCAGTGCAGCACAGGCTCAAACTTACACAGCACTACAAGGCACGACCTGGGCAAGCGCTTCTCTGACTCATTGTGCCTGGAGGGAGTACTTCATGTTATATAATGTTGTGTTACTCTCAAATCTGTTATTTTTGAGGGGCTATAAACAGGTATAGTGTAGATTCTGTCTTAACACAAACATTTAATGCCATTGACAATGAATGGAGAATTTACGTGTCTGCTGCATAGACTGTAAAGAATATGGACAAAGCGTTCCCCGGGTCTAACATGGACGAAAAATGAAGCCTGTTATTCCTGCACTGTAAGTCGCCATCTTTCTAGATCCGTTTGGGCCCAGCTGGCCATTGGCTGGCTCCGTTTGGGCCCATCTGGCCATTGGCTGCCCAGACAACGAGGCGGGACTTCCCCCCCTTCTTCTCCGTTGGTTTTTATTTTGACTCGAGTGGGTGGGGACTCCCGATCATAGACTGTAACGGTAGCCACGCCCCTCAGAACATACAGTACGCGACTTTAAGTCAAATTATCCTCAAATCAACCCCAAAATATCGCAAAATATCACATATTTTACAGCGACGCACATAGAGACGGCGCGCGCGCACGATAGCGCACGATCACGCGGATTTCGGCCGTTTTTTGGTAAATTACATCCAACATTAGTGATATTAGCGAAAAAATATTAATTTTTGCTCTTTTGACCCCGCGATAACTGATATTGATGTCATTCCGTTTTTTCCGTTAACGGGAGGTTTAGATTTTTCGATTAATTCCGTTTTTTCCGTGAATTGTAGGCCAAGGGTTAAGGTAATACAGTCTAGGTGAAGTTGGGCCCAAATACATGGACTTCTATGGGGCTATGGGGTTTTTTTGGGTCCAGTGACAGACAGCGCCACAACAGGCCATTATATGAACTTTCAGGAGTTTCAGGCTTCACAAAATATCTGTCTGACTGCCCCCCTGGTCTGCTGTCAGTATGTTGGTGGAAACTGGAAACCCTTGGCCAATGAGGAACCACCATTCTTGGTGACGTAACTAAGGTATGTTTCAAGGTTCAAGGTCAATAATTGATTAGAACACCCCTCATTTCACACGGGTGTGATTTAATTTTTTGTTACACACTGAGCGTGTGTGTGTGTGTGTGTGTGTGTGTGTGTGTGTGTGCACATGCACTGCTCACAGGTTGAGTGATTGTGTGTCGGTGCCCTGGCTGAACCTCCAGAAGGATTTCCACAGCGTCTCCACTAGAGTGAACTGCAGGTTGATGATCACATCCAGAACAGCCTACAAGGTAAAACACACACACAACATGACTCTCAACATCACAACACACTCCGACGCACAGATACAACACACAGTTGACTGACGGCTTGACCCTGATATAATAACCTTACAAAATCACACCTGTGAGAAGGGAGGGCCGCTAATGTTTGTGTTGGGACAATGTTTGCATGTACACCCTCAAAGCTGGACATAGGAAACAATATAACATTAGGATAACAGTACAGTTTAGGACATTCTTATCATTAATAATGGATAGTTGGCCTGGGCTGCGGCTGAGCGGTCCAGGCACCTAGGCCAGTAATCCAGCCTGATTCCCTCTTTCCTGTCCAAAAATTACTGTACCCTATCTTTTTTTTAATAAATTTTCACGATTTTGCAAACCCATTCTTTTCACCCAGTGTAAATTATCGAATGCAATCCGCTACACTTCCTCTGCCAACCTGGGGGGGGGGGGGGGGGCAGTGGACTGACCTATGCATGAGGAGTCCAAGCTGCTTCTTTTTACCTGACAGAGGGGAATTTCCCCGGCCGGACGTAGCGCGTGGAAGGAACACGTTATTCCGACCAGTTCCTTTCCCCTCCATCAGGCGCCCCAGCTGGCCAGGGGAGGTAGTTTAGAGACCAGGATTACGGCATGTTTTTTTGTGAGGGTACCTACCCTAGGGGACACGGGGAGAGCATGCAAACTCCACAGAAGGGCCCTTTCGCCAACCCCGCCTTGGGTATGGGCACTGTTCTCTGGAGGAGAGAACACGCCCCCAACGCCCACAGCGTCCCCAGCGGGAATCGAACCCAGGACCTACCGACTGTGCCACCGTGCCCCCTACTGTACCCTATCAATAAAAGCAAAAGCCAAAAAGAATATCTTTAAGACATAATGCATAGTTTCAGCCCTGTATGAGTCCTTCCTACCTCACAGTGTTCTCTGTACAGAGTCTGGAATGCCTTGAGGTGTTCCACAAGGATGCCATCAGGCAGACTAACCCCCTGAAGATCCATCTGCACAAAGTCTGGCAGTGGCCGGGATGCCTCTATACATGAAAGGTCAGATACACAGACAGACAGCGAGACAAATGTAAACAGAGACAGACTGCACATTAGGCAATGTTTACAATACATAAGGCTTTATTTGGGGCAGGTACATTACAGAAAACAAACCATCTGCTATCAATTAACTGCTAGCAGACAACCAGTGTGCACTCTAGTATTTTCTTCTATGCGCATTGTGTTATTATTCTCTGAATCTGGTAGTAGCATGCAAGACACCTACAATATGATGTGCTGGTAGTGACAAAAGTCAATTCAGCACAACTCATAAAGTTGTTAAAGCTAAACTTGTCTATAGAAGATTGCTAATATTCAGTTTAACTTCCTGATTTGCCTAAGTGGCTCAGGGATAGAGTGGCCAGTGGAGCAGCCGAATGGGAACTGTGAGGTTCCCAGTTCGATCCCGGGCTCCCCCAGAGTTAGTGTCGCCCATAATTGCTCCTGATGTGCAGGTTGGTGCCTTGCATGGTTTCCCCCGCCAACGGTGTATGAATGTGTGTGTGAATGGGTGAATGTAATTCACAATCTATGTAAATTGCTTCCTCACCCAGAAACTGTTGATACTGTTGCACCTGGCCAGAGATGTCAATGAGCCCCGCTCCCTGCTGCTGACCCAGTCCTCCTGACGTCCCATTTGTCATTCCATCTACCTTATGTGCCGGCTTTATCCTGTTGGATAGTACAGATAGAATGAAGACGGGGAGAAAGAGAAGGGAAATATCATGCCTGCATACGTACTTAATCTGTTTTATCCACTTTAATTATGGCATCCTAATTTGGGGCATATCATTATAGGCGAGAATAAAAATGAAAGAAATGTTATTAGTTTTTATTTAGCAATTATTTAGCAAAATGTATGTTGTGAACTAGGGGGAGACAGAGGGGTACATAGTCAGACTACCTGTGTCTCTGTGTGAAGGGCTGCTGCCTCAAGGCCAGGTGCTGCTGTTCATTCATCAGTTGGAGCAGAGGGGAGTTTGACTTGATCCTCAGACCATAGTAGTGATACTTTGAGTTGCCTCTGGGAACACACACGCAGACGCACACACACACACACACACACACACACACACACACACACACACACACACACACACACACACACACGCACACCCCGCACGTAACTATTTGGTCAGATTTGATTTTCTTTTCCCCCCCCAATTTACCATTTCATTTTTGTTCATTAATAATATCTTTGTTTTACACTTGAACTATATATTTTTATACAGCAAATGGGGACAGAACAAACGTTTAGGGTTAAAAAGAAAGAAAGATGAATACCTACCTATTCACAGAGACACTACTCCCCTCTGCATGGGGCTTAGACAGATTAATGTAACAGTATTATTATGAATGGATGCATATGTGCGCGCGCGCACACACACACACACACACACACACACACACACACACACACACACACACACACACACACACACAGTGTACACAGGTCTAGGAGTGTACCTGTTCCCCAGCCTCCTTGTGCGCAGCCCCATGAAGACAGATCTGATGAGCTTGCCGAAGGTGGCAGCGTTCACAGGCTCCAGCTTGTGCTCCTGGCAGTGCATGAGGTAGTGGCAATAGAGGGTGCAGCGGGGCAGACTCACCCCCTCTGCCCCCTCGTAATTATCACACAGCCACTGCACCTGGAGGAGGGGGGAGAGGGTACAGAAACACAGTGCTACTCAGTTTCATACAGAAACACAGTGCTACATCTGTTTCATACAGAAACACAGTGCTACATCTGTTTCATACAGAAACACAGTGCTACATCTGTTTCATACAGAAACACAGTGCTACATCTGTTTCATACAGAAACACAGTGCTACATCTGTTTCATACAGAAACACAGTGCTACATCTGTTTCATACAGAAACACAGTGCTACATCTGTTTCATACAGAAACACAGTGCTACATCTGTTTCATACAGAAACACAGTGCTACATCTGTTTCATACAGAAACACAGTGCTACATCTGTTTCATACAGAAACACTGTGCTACATCTGTTTCATACAGAAACACTGTGCTACAGCTGTGTGGTGGTTAACTCACAGTGGCAGGCGGAGCGCGAGAGTTGGGGTTAGAAAAGCTCTGTCGTCCTTCTGCGGCGGACCCCAGCACGTAGCCTCCCTGGATCACGTACCCTCCCCCGCTGCCCCCCGAGCCACCCGGCGCCACAGACACCGCAACGGGCTGCGGGGTCACCGACGCCGTGATGACCTCGGAGTCTGTGGTGGGTGTAGCTTCATAGTAGGCCGAGGTGGAAGTGGGAGGAGTCTGGGAGTAGAGGGGAGACTCAGAGTATGGGTAGCTGCTGGAGCGACTGGAGACACACACACACACACACACACACACACACACACACACACACACACACACACACACACACAGTAAATGCACTGCTTAGGCCAGTGGCTCTCGACCCCCCAGGGGGACCCCAGATGATTAGCTTAATGTGCAACATTTTCTACTCACATGGTGGACGTGGCGTTGAAGTTGGGGTCTCCGGTCCCATCCACATAATGCACCTGGCCAGTGTACACATGCTCCACCTGGACAACAGGAAGAGAACTAAGAGACCCTTTTCACCAACAGCAAGTGTGTGTGTGTGTGTGTGTGTGTGTGTGTGTGTGTGTGTGTGTGTGTGTGTGTGTGTGTGTGTGTGTGTGTGTGTGTGTGTGTGTGTGCGTACCTCCTGGTTGACATGAACAGGTTGAAGGTTGTTGATCTGAGTTGTCAGGCTCCGCTTGATTGTGTGAGATACTGCCTGCAACACTGACCTCTGCTGGTTAAAATGTAATCCGGTGTTAGACAGATGGGTTTCCACTGGAAAACCAGTACATTGCTGGGTAGAACATTTTACAATGGGAAATGTGAGAATAGGCTGTTTGAATTAGAATTAGAATGAATTTATGACCCAAATAAATGTATATATTACAATCGGCTAATGGGAGGGCAGGGCCGGTATTACAGACCTAATCTGTACAAATTACAGACCTAATCTGTAATTTGTGAAAGGAGCCTCTCACACCAGCATTTTGTTTCGTAAAGGGATGAAAAAGTGTCTAGGAGAAGAGATAAAGTGACAAACGATTTTTGGGGTGGGAAGTGGGAACACCACAGGTTTAGGCTATACAATTGTTTAATATTTTCTTCAGATTCCCAATCTTGGTTTATGACAGCAAGTCAGCAACAACAACCACATCAATCCCGACCGCCTGACAACGCACCACGTCTTCTCCTTTGACAATGCATAGCACGTCATGCAGCCGGATGTAAATAGCATAACCTAACATCACATGACATAAAACTTATATTAATAGTGGTCTCTCATTGTCACAAATTAATAATAAATCAAATGAACAAATCAGATAAATATGTTGTTTTCAGCTTAACATCTTCAAAACCCTGCAACAGTAACGATATACTGTGTCAGTGTGTGTGTGTGTGTGTGTGTGTATTACCTGTGGCTGTGTCTGTACCTGCTGGACGACTTGCGTAGGGACCCCAGTGGGAGGGCTGGATTCTGATATACTGTCATTGGAGTGAGCAGAGCCCTCTGGGAAGAGACAGAGAAAGAGCACATTGGCATAACATTTTCAAAAACATGCTTTATATTCTCAGAAAACAACCATCCAGCACTGTCACCTAAAGACTATTTATACTCACGATATACTGCTCCCAACCCGTAATAACAGTCACTATAGAACATTCTAGAGCTCAGTTTGAACCAAGGAGAGAGGACAGAAAGACAAAGCTGGATGGTGTGTTCCATCCTTATATCCTCTATCCTGCAGGCTGGGGAGGAGGCCGTGGACAACTAATCTCCCCAGACGGAGGCTGAAATCCCCCCATCATGTAAACACGCAGATCAGGTGAGAGTGGTAATTTCAAGATAAGGATACAAGGGATGTAGAATGGAGGGTGGAGGGCAGGTGGCAAGAGAGAAATTCAATTTGACTCTTTGAGACACTATTGCTTGGGTCTCCACTCTACGGTGAGGCTCTGCGTTTACAGCTAAAACGACCATGCTGATTGTTTGTTGAATAATAATAATAATAATTTTATTACATTTGACATGGTTGTCAAATGTAGGTTACTGTGGAAAATAGCATTTCAAGCACATCCTTTATAATAGCTCAATTTTACATCGATATTAACTATCTCCCTATGCTTACATTAAAGCTGCTATAAGCAATAATGTTTTAATGACTTTTTTATTGTTTTTTTGGTATTCAGACAGCCAGCAATGAGTATAACGCTTCCAAAAAAGAATACGTTTCTGTGACACATCTAGGGACCACAATCTGCATTCAAAGATGTTTTGTCAAAAACCCGGTCGAAATGACTAACCAATCAGGAAGTAGACAGGCAAATCGACCAATGACAAAGGTTCTAGGAAAATCTTTGAATGCAGATTGTGGCCCCTAGATGTGTCACAGAGACTAATTCTTTTTGGGAGCGTTTTACCCATTGCTGGCTGTCTGAATACCAAAAAATAAAAAAAGGACATTAAAATGTTGACATAACATTGCTTATAGCAGTTTTAATGCAGAGCAGCTCAATAATGGGGGAGTCAGCAGGTGTTTACTTGATAGAATTAGCTAGTTCTTTGTGACTCATCTTGGACCTCGACCAGAATGTTAATATGCTCCATCTTGCTAATCTTTATCAGTTCTAGATCAGATTTCATGCGAAGGTTTTTTGGTACTGTTGGTGCTAGCTTAACTTGGGATACATGATCATACTCTCTCAAGCTTAATTTATACTCCACTAGTCTCCACCTCACAACAGTGTTGCTTGCCGACTGATTTTCAAGTTGTAGTCATGAGAGGCGTTGTTAGCTTGACAATCTGTTCTTGTCGGCAAGCGGCACTGTCATACTACAGAGCATAAATTAGGCTTTACAATCATGCACCATTGAAAATGAAGATGTTCTCAATTTATTTTCCAAGGCTTTATATAAATAAATGATGTTCCATCAGCCAGGTCTGCTGTACGTGTATAATTTCTGTTTCAAAATGTAATAAATAAATTCCAGGTTACTTTATGAGGCTCAATAGAGATCAGAATATTTACTGTTACTATGTACATTATTGGAAGTTCAACTATATTCAATATCACAGGTCAATGTCTAGGAAGTCATAGCTCCACATTTGTCAAACAGGTCTGTGAGTGTCTCTCTCTGGGTGAGAGTGCATTTGCTACTTGACACTAGCAAGGGAAATGATCTACTAATAGACAGTCCAAAAATAAACACTGCCATACAGACACCAGAGTTGGAGTCAATTTGCCTTTAATTTCAGTCAGTTCAAAATAAAGGCGGTCAAATAAAATAAAAATACATATCAATTTGGGGGTCATTGGCGTTAAGAAGTTTGAGAAGCACTGACCTGCGACTCAGAGGTACATGGAACTAGAATGATTTTAGTATAGAGCAGATGTGTGTTCAGGAAGAGGTCCAACCAGGTCTGCTGTGTAACCCTGGCAACAACTTTCAAGGAAGAACTGTGTGCCGTATTCAGACTGCATGCTACATCATGTCCTCCTGCTGTTAAAGTCAGCTCTAGCTTCTAAAACCAGTGGTTCTCAAAGTGTGGTCCAGGGACCCCAAAGGGTCCTTGAAACCCAAATGGACGATTATAGGTATGTAAAAATAGAATGAGATGATTGGAATGAGAGTGTAAAAAATGGAACCAAACAAACAAAATCCACTCACTGCTCTAAAAGGCAGGTAGTATGATTGTGTGTGTGTGTGTGTGTGTGTGTGTGAGACTACAATTAATCAGTATCTCACCTGTAACCGTCACAATGATGTATTGAGGTGAACTGTTCTGACCATTCTTCTGGATCTCAGTTGTAACATATGGCTGAGAGTGAGTGGCCAGAATCACCGCTTTCTGGGTGGGCGTGGCTTGGGGAGGAAGCGCATCCTGGGCCGTCTTTGAGGCCGCAGCTGATTGGTTGGCTGACACTATGGAGCTAGAGGCTGGTGAGATCTCAGACCGGAAGTGTGGAGGCTTAGATGATGAAGGCGTGGCGGCAGCAGCAGCTGTTGCTATGGCTACTGCGTTGGCCTGCTGAGCCTGAAGGTCCTCGGCGTATCCAGAAGTTGCCATGGCAACCAGTGCTTGAGACTCCACTCGACTGGAGGCGGAGAGAGCGAGGGAATAGAACTCAATAAAGAGAGAAAATATCGTGCAAATGTGTAGAAAGAAAAACGTGTTATTAAAAGTATTTTTATATAGGTCATATATTTATGGTCATGTCAGAGGATGTGTATGTATGCGTGTCCATGTATGTGTGTCAAGGATATAAAAGCCAGAGACAAAGTCTTTTGTCTAAAGGCAAAGCATCACACTAACCCTATCCTGTTTGAGGCCACTGCTGCCTGTGCAGTCTATTCTGGACACGGACTGAAAACAAAGTAAGTGAGGTGGACCGTGGAACTATTGGATTTAATTTAGGCTATGAAGCTTTAATCCACCCTGGTAAAATGAAGCAACCAACTTGCTTTAGAAAAACTAGGCTACTAATGTGAAAATGTCTGCAACTACTAAACAAACTAATAACTAAAATGATCCTGACAGTGTGGAAAGACGAGAGGTCCACGGTGTGATGTTGCTACATTTACATTCTTAAAAAAAAATTAAACGCTGCTGCACTAGCCAATAGTAGCCAGCAGAGCAGCAAACAGGACAAGATCATCAGATGACTGGCTGGCACACACACACACACACACACACACACACACACACTGTTTTTACAGGGCTGGTGAGTTCTCAATTACCGTACGGTAATTCTCACCGCGAAAACTTTTAATATATTACAACAAGAAACAGTACTGTCTGGACTCTGGAGTCATTAAACTTTTGTGTTCTCGGATCCATCAGACAACGGCGGTTGCGTCGAGCAACATTGACGTACAGTACAGTACATAATCTGCAACTCATTGCTGCTGGACGTTGAGTTGTGAAATCTACACAGCTGCTGGCAGCTGTAAAATTAAAAACGACGTGGGTATGTTAGCTGTAAACACGTGACCAAGCGGCCGGAGACACGTCCCGTTGTTTTGTAGTGTTTGGAGTTGAAATATACATGAAACCGTTTTTAGTTATACTTAACGCGCTAGAATAAAAGTACACGAATGTCGTTCCACCGTTCCACCCGCCATTTTGTACTGTTATCAAAGACTTGACATCGCCATAACAACGGGAAAGCAGCTGGCTGCCACGGCGCCGCCACAGGCTGGCTGCCACTTTGATCAGCGACAGCGACCGCCACGCGCTGCTACTTCACTTTCACCGTTTGACGACAACGGCAAAAATAATAATAATAATAATAATAAAAATATTCACACGTAGGCCTACTACATTTCAGAGATATGAGACGATCACTTTAAAATAACTTTATCACCTCTGCTTTCCGTCAGCAATGTCCCTTGTTTTGTCGTTAAAGTTTTCCTTTTAGTAATTTTAGGCAGGTTGTTGTTGTTGTTGATTCTTGTTGCTTGGCTCTTGTCGCCAGGACTACCGTGGCTATGGCGCCCGGTCTTCACCGAGGCAACTGTTGCTACCCACCCGACATCGCCCCGCCCTCCTCGTCGTTCTCATTGGATAACTTGGGAGGTTGCTCGCGCTGTCATCAAAATTCCAGATCAATGATTCGTAGTCAATCGTTGTCTCTCATTTTTCACCACCCATTTTCAGTCAAATATAACTTCTTATTTTACTTTTTAGTAAACTTTCATACTTGACATGTTCTAAATGGATGACATTTATTTTCTATTGCAGACATTGTGATTGTGAATATCTTTATCAGTCAGTAGGTGACTGGTGACCGGAAATTAACTTGGATCTAATTAAGCTGTTCCCTAGCAACGCAATTCCATGGTCTTTCTTAAGGCCAACTGTTGCTCATTCTTCATCTGATGTTTCTTTCTACCACTACTGTATAGCACATTTGGTGACTAGTTTAGTAGTTTTTGAATTTTGGCGTGGTGTTAGCTGTTAGCTATGGGTATAATGATTTCAAAAATCTGTGCAAACGTATTGGGAGCGCCCCCTAGTGTTCTATTTACACAGACTCAAATATTAGACACTTCTGGGTATGGTTGAGGGTATGGTTGAAAACCAAAATAATTGATGAGATTTTACAATTCTGTTACTATTGGGTGTGCTAAATAACATACTAAAATCTTAGGAAAAACGAACAACCAGAAAGGCCTCGTTTTCAAGATGGCGTCCATTTTATCCCCGGTGCAGGTACAGACACTGGAGCAGTGAGCAATTGTTTAGCCTCTGAAAGGAAATTTTGTGTGTGAAGAATGAGATATTTTTGTGAATGTGTGAATCATCCCAGACAGTTAATCAAGGGGTCCAGGGGATATGTCGTCATTTCCTTGTTTGATCCATCCATTGCCAGCCAGAGAAGATAGCAAGACAGACGGTGCCACGGTGGTGACCAAACTGATGTGAAGACAACATGCAGAAAATGTCAGCCAAAGGTCGCATGTGATTAGATTAGCTGACATCTCCAAGTTCCAACCACATACACATTTTATCATAAAACTTCACTTTCTCAGGGCATTGTTGTCCGTAAAGGTCTCATGCCTTATCACTGGCAATTAATTTCCCTCCAGGGATCAAGGTTTATCTTATCTTTATCTAATATTAATAGGAGGATGGAGGATGTCAGTCTTTGGGATATTAAGGGGTATGATATAAGGGGGGAGAAACTCACAGCACTTGCAAGAGAAGTCACAGAGACTCATACACCCAGAACTATCACATTCAAGCTTTCTACTCATCCTTTTCTCATGTGGAAGGCTGTATTGTTAACGTTTGGCCTGTTGTTGGCAACACTTGTAGACGGGACACGATCAAATGAAGACCACCTGCCTTACGGAATGAAACTGTGTGGAAGAGAGTTTATACGAGCTGTCATCTTCACCTGCGGAGGCTCTCGATGGCGAAGAAATGTAGACGACTCAGGTGAGAATTTAATTGACATAGCCTATGTGTCTACGCTTGTGCATGAGTTTGCCTTTGTGTTTAGGGTCTAGTGTCTACTGCACTGGTGGGATTCAGTCAGTGACCCTCAGGGGTCCGTGAGGGGGTTCCAGGGGGTCCCTGGATAAATGATTGATAGTTGGGAACCAAATGGACAGTTACAGGTCTGTAATTAAAACAGGGTATTTGTCCAAATGGACCCATTTATACACTGAGGAATTTACAGTGTAGATTGGGTTAGCATATACTGTAGATATGCATATAAAACTGGGGGTCCTTGAAATTATACAGTTCAAGAAACACTGGTCTGGTGAATCAGGCTGTCTGGTTACAAAATCTAAAACAGGATTTTCTGATATACAATGTACAATCTCTTTGGACCGCATATATGCTAAATCAATATGTTTTCTCATTTTTGTACAAGGTGTCATTGGGGAGGCAACCTTTGACCCATGGAACACCATCTCTGCCCCTGAACTCAACGGTGAGCATCAACCCTCAGAATATCAAGTCTGGAAAAGAGAACCAGTGGATGTGGGGTCCAGTGCTACTGGATTCAGTCGCTTTACTCGCTTGCCCATCTCTCTAGGGAGAGTGGAGAGGGAAGGGCGAGACATAGTGGTGGGACTGTCCAATGCTTGCTGCAAAATGGGCTGCAGTAGGGGTGACATCAGCTCTTTATGTTGAATCAAACTACCACTTCATTTTAACTTTCATGTCAGCTTAATAAAACTTGTAACTGTATAAACATTTATTCTTTGTGTCAAAGATTTTTTAAATATTGTAATTGTTTCATTACTGTCTCTATGTTGGGTGTGAAAAGTATTTTTTTATAGGAAAAGGTAAACTATTTTCTTTCTATAAGTGCCCTATCACCCCACGGGGTCACTGTACTGTACTGTACTGTACTGTACTGTACTGTACTGTACTGTACTGTACTGTACTGTACTGTACTGTACTGTACTGTACTGTACTGTACTGTACTGTACTGTCACACCCCAAATCATCATATATACAGTTAATATGTTGTGAAAACCAATCAAAAGCTATTTTGCATGCTCGGACAGACCCAGCCAGCCAGGGACAGACCCATGGGACACACATAGCCGTCTATAGGAGTGTTTACACCACTCAAAAAATAAATACTGTATATTTGCCCTGGGGACATATTGGCTGAGCACGAATGCCCTTTTTCAGCAACACCCTGCTTCACATTCACAGTTCACACAGACATACAATTCTTTCAAACGGTCTGAGTTGCTCCAATGCCGTGCTGATGACTTGACTGGTCAATTGAAAGCAGGTGGCTGCAATCATGACGGGTCCTACCTGGACCTGCCCCTTATTCCTCATTGGTTCCCAGCAGCTGGGTAATGGCCCTGCTGTCTATAAATGTGCTCAGTCTGTCCTGACTGCCACAAGCCAAGCATTGCTTCAGCTATGGACCATTCCAATCGATCAAGTGATCGAATCAAAGACAGGGAAAGAAGACAGAAAGAGGCGGACGATCCTTTTGTTCTGGCGATGAATTACTTTTCTAATTGTGAGTTGGGACACGATGGTTGCTTTATAACTATTACTAATAGTCTTGGTCTCATTTATTTAAAAGATAAGCATTGAAGCAACAACTGTTGCAGCCTTCATGAAAGCAGTGACGCACAAATAATTAGGCTTAATAGTACATCCAACTGTAACAAGTCAACTGCCTGACCAGGCATTACCTCTCAAAAAAAAAATAGCCTATAATCAAAGCTTCTCTTCCGATTGAAACTCCGATGTGAAAACACCCAAAAAAACACCAGTCCTGGAGCTCCAGGCGCGCTAATTTGCGCCGCGGTCTACGCCGCTCTCAGACCCTTCCGACGAGGCTCTTTCTTGGGGTAGAAAAGTGTGGATGACCGCGGCTCAAATTAGCGCGCCTGGAGCCCAGGAGGTCAAGGGCTTTTCCCCTGTCCCATGCGTGAAATTTCGCCGATTTTTTTTGCCGATTTTGCCGATTCAAAATTTAAAAATCGATTCCCGTGCGTATCGATTGAACATCGATTAATCGATTTTTTTAGGTCAGCCCTAGTAATTTCCAGTATAGAGGGTGCCTAGCCCCTCTCGGAACCCTCCATAAACCTTTTCTGAAATTTTTATGTCACTTTATGTAGGGTCCCTGTATGTATCTATATTTTCGTATGGGAATTTTGGAACGCGGGCATAAATATGCTCAGTAACATCATATCTGCGGCGTTTGACGGCCTCTTTTTGTTTGAGTTATTCTGAATTCGTGAACTATAAGTACCTACTACCTATACATACCGCTGTGAATATCTCCTGTGGCGCAGAAGCCGTTAAGTATTTTTAATTATGTTTGACCGATTTGGAAGCTTGGATTCTTGTTTATTTACCGTTCATTGTACCGCCTCCCGATGTGCGGTTGGCTTGTGCTGGCTACGTTCCTGCCTCTGATCTGCTCTGTCATAGCTATAGCGCCACTAGCTAGCCAGATAGGCGGTACAATGAGGTGTCAATAAACAAGGAAGGAAAAGAAGAATCAAAGCGACCAAATCGGTCAAACAAAGATTAAAAATACTTAACGGCTTCCGCGCCACAGGAGATATTCGCAGCGGTATGTATAGGTACTTATACTTCACACATTCAGAAGCCCTCACACGAAAACAAGTCCTAAAAGAGCGCAGACGGGCCATATTCACGGTGTTTATGTTTTATTTATGTCCGCGTACCAGGTGGCAGGGTAGAGATGGAACAGGACCCCATGCTATCTGGGTCGTCAAAAATGTCAGAAACTTCAGTAGCATTGGGTTCTGCTTGTAGGGCTAGAGGGTGCCCAGCATTGTCAAAGAAGTTTGGTGCAAGTAACGTTCCAATTTCTGAAACTCATTTTGTTGCCCAACATGTTTGTTGTTAACTCACACCTCAACCAAATGTCAAATGACCTATGTGACGTAATGTGTTTCCCTTTGCTCCCCCATAGTTGAAGCAGGTACTGTAATCTACGGAAATCATGTGCTGGAAAATAACCTGGCCCTGGTGGAGAGTGTGGCCTACAATAAAGGACTCCCCCCAGAGGCAATCTCAGTCATGCTGGAGTTGACCATGAGCTCCCGCATCGGTATGCTGCTCTTCTGTGTTGAATAGTTGTTGTTTTTAAATGGGGTTTTCTCACAGCTGGTGCCATATTTTACACAGCTTCATTCTGTATTCTGATTCTGTATTAATTTGGCACCGGAGCTACAGCAAAGTGGGAGGTCAAATTGTCTGTATACTAGGGATGGGACTAAAATAAATGACTTAACAAAATTGAAGGGTTAAAAAAATGCCTCTTTTGTTAACCACAATTTAAATATCCACAATATGATTATTGTGAGCGTTATTAATCATGATAAACTATAATTACTATCATCCTATCCCAATTCCCAAGTAGTACTGTATACACAAATTTCTTGAATGTTGTGTACATATTAGTAATATGTGTTCTCAGGAGGTATCTTTATCGTTCTCTCTGCTTGTGTATTTCTCTGTGGTGTGCCCTGTGTAGGTTCCCGTTCAAGTTTATTGGTACGTGTGCTGAATTGTCTCATCCCTGCCACTGTGGTGCCACAGGATGCTGTTTGTCGTGCCGTGGTTTGGATATTTATTGGGAAAATACCAATTTCTACACGGGTAAAAAAATTGGCAATTGTTTTCTGATTCTCTTAATGTTAAGTGCAATAAAATGTTCACACTTTTAGACCATACCCGTGGTCATAATGAAAACAATTGTCCATCAATGGATGCCACAATAAAAATTCACACTCGTGTGAACTGTGAAGTGAGGGGCACTCTTATCATCATACATCTACATCATCACATTCCGGCCAATCTCTTTTTGCGTCCTCACTTTTTATCTTCACTTTTTAAGCCTACACACGCACACACAAAGCTAAGCATAGGAGGGGCTAGCAGCCCGCAAAAATGTACGTCATAATGTGCCGTCAGCGCCCCTCAAAAATGTAGGTCATAATGTGCCGTCATAATGAAGCACAATGTACTCTAAAATACTCTAAATGTGTTGAAACATTACGTTTTCACTGACAGTGGATCGACACCATAGCAGATAACATGGCCTGCCCTAAATCATTACTGTGTTTTGTCATGTCCAGAGTCTCAACACATGCTGCTGGAAAAGGAGGATCAGCATCAACATAAAGCTTGTCAATGTTTGGTGCTGTAAAATATCATAATAGATGGTTGTGTTGCGACTCTAGACATGACAAAACACAGTGATGATTTAGGCCATGTTATCGGCTGGTGTTGATCCACTGACAGTGAAAACTTAACAATGGTTTCAACACAGCCATCTTTTTAGTACACTGTGCTATGTTATGTTTGTAGAACAGGCAAACTAATATTTTTTATGCGGTTTGCTTTGATTGAATAATTGAGTGAACACGCATGATTCAATTTGCCGTAATATGATTTGATTTGGGTGTGTTATAAATAATAATAAAGTGTTTGTGTTGATTATCGTGTATTAATCTAATTATAGTAAACTAATACTATTATACTAAAATGGATACAGATGAAGGGAAAAGAGACATTTTTACAGTACAATAAGTTTATTTTGATCAAACATCTGCTAGCGTGCTTGCCTTTGGTTGTGGCCTGTGGGCTTGGCGTCCTCACTGTTTGACATAGCCCTGGCCTCTACCATATACTGTAAGTTTGACATAGCCCTGGCCTCTACCATATACTGTAAGTTTCCAAGAATACCGACTGCACGGGCCACGGTTATGCCAGAACTGCATTTTTTGGGCAGAAGAAGAAATAAAACGGTCAAATACAAGCATTGAAGTGTAATGCTTAATTGGGTCGTCCACTCACAGTTAACAGTCTTTGTATTGAGTTTGTGCTTAAAATGGACTGTAAATTCTACAAACTGTTAATAAATATTTCAATCAATTGACTGAAAGAACCATAGGCCCTTCAGGCTTGGCCCCTTAATTACTTGGACAAAAACCAGAGATCTTTGAGTTTCATCCTGCCACATGTTTGTGTCAATGTTTCGTAGTTCCCCTTCAATGCATAGGTTATTAGAAAATCCATCATCCTTTATTATATAGAATTTGCATAAAAGGTGGGTGGAAACTGGAAACCTCTATATATTTCTTTACACACAAGCCGTATCTGTGTGTATCTGTCGTAAACTGTTTATGCTTGTGGTTTCCAGGTTATTTTCTTGAAATGGGTGCTGACCATGTATGACATGATTGATTCTACGGATCATCTTCGATCTATGTACGGCTTCCTGTTCAGCTTGGTGACGGATTCAGATCTGGTATGTGAATTAAGATTCTGGAGTATGAAATGACTAAAATGTATTAAAGCACAGACACTTTTGTAAAAGTTTTGGTTGTGTAGTTACCATGCCATGATGTACTGTAACTACTGTAACAACAAATCTTGGCAAGATCTTGCTCCGTTGACTAAGAATTGATATAGGACAAAATGGTCTCATTGACTTATGTTGCCCAGTAAAACGGCTCTCAAAGTCACCTGTAGCATATAAACAAATGAAAATTCATGTCAATGTCAATTCTGTACGGCAAATCTCAACTTTGTGTTGGTTTTACTGTTTGAAGATCCAGTCCAGCTCTTCTTCCTAATACAAAAATGGCTAAATCAACAGTTTTTTTTATTCGTTTAAAAACTGCTTTAGTGTAACTGCTTTTTGAGAAGCAGGAAGTTATCGATATCGGTTTCAAAAAATCTATCGTGCATCCCTAGTGTATAGTTAATGTTTAATAATACAATTTAGTTTTGCATGGTTTGAAAATCAGATTGATCAGATTGGGGAACCTATCCAGCTTTACATGTACTGTGTGTGTGTGTGTGTGTGTGTGTGTGTGTGTGTGTGTGTGTGTGCGCCATATGCAAGGCATAGGCATACAGACACTGTCAATGGCACTGACTGGAATGCTAGGCCATTGATGCATGTTGTTCAACTTATTAACCAACCAGGAATCCGGAATGGCCGACAGCAAGCATTGACTATGACTGCCTTCCAAATGTTGCAGGTCCTGTAGTAGGCAACCTGGCCTGGCGGGAGTATGCACTTCTCGGAGTGCACTTTTCTTGTTAGTTTATATACTGTATAATGTATAGACGACAAAAGTATATCAAACCTCCAAATAATATGGGTAGTTAGTGTTTATCACTTGTAGCAACCAGATAGACCAATTCAGTCCTGTGTCAATTGTAATTTCATGAGTCATGACTATTGGTCTCCACGACTCAAACTCGATCAGATGAAAACAAAGCAACCTTTTCAGATACTAAAAGGTGGACTAATTAATATAAAGGTGTGCTGTTTTTTTCACAGTGGCCTTATGTCTGTCACCTGCTCTGCCTTTTGACGAGAAAAGAATGTGGTAAGTCTGCCCTGTTTTGTTTATCTCATCTCCCCACAGCAATTTTGTAAACTAAGATACCGTAATTCACGTTTTATTTTCTTTATTTTTGTCCTGAACATAGTGCGGCTCTTCAGAGTAAGGAAGTTATTGGAGCTACAGAATAAAGTGGTAAGCATCTTGTCATCATATTGACTTTTCATAATCGGATGTAATTTTCAGCTCTTATCTTCAGCATCCAAGTAAATGCAGTATATGCGCTGCATGCAGTGTGTTCTGCTTGCAGCCATATCTATCAAACGTAGCCCATTACTCCTTTTAATCAGTGCTGGCATTAATTCGGTGGTAATTCAAAGTACAGTAAAATGTTATATTGCCATACTGGTTTGATATAATGTATGTTAGTAAGTAGTTTTATCCTGCCATGCAATTATGTAATTATTACAGACATCAATCACACTGGCAGTTACATGCAGGAATGTGTAGCAGCTTTTACATATTCTAGTTGCGAACGCAGTGAGCCACTTACTATGACAGCAGGGGCTGAGTGTCTGTGTGTGTGTGTGTCACGCTGTGTGGTGTCACGCTGTTACACCACCGGCCCGCCACCAGAGGGCGCAGCTGTGGCACGCACGCACGCACACACACACACACACACACACACACACACACACACACACACACACACACGGCGCAGCTGTAGCACACACACACACAACCACACACACACGAGCTGCGTTCGCTTCACGCGTTTGCGCGTCTTACTTGTATATTCTACACTTTTTCCTCAGGGTCAGCAGCCAGTCCTCTTACACCTTCTAGCGTGCTACAAAATGCTTTGCCCTGAGCTAGTGCCATGCCCCATTTCGTTAAAAAAGGTTTGTACATTGACTGCATTACAATGTTATTTTTCCATTTCAATCATTATCTTTGGACCATCTTTGAATCTAATCCTGCTTGGTCCGTCAGGCTCCTTTTAGGAACTACAATTCTGCTTGGAAAACGTCACTGGCCGCTGTCCAGAAGAGCAATGCCTGTACAGTCGCCTCTGTCTCTCTCTGGGTATGGAGGCCAGATTGTTTTTCTGTTTTGACTGGAAGAACCGAGGGTGGGTATTCAAAACTGTACAGAGTTCCTAGCCTTTAACGGTGCTGTTTTTCTATCAGAAACATCGAGCACACCTGGAGTTGCCTGTGCTATGTGCCGCAGCTCAGATGGAGACACAGAACGATCCCGTCTACAGGAAGAAGTTTGTCCCTATGATACAGATACAGTCCTTCTCTGAACTACTGAATAATTTGGGCAACATTGAAGTAAGTTCTCTCTCTTTTCTGTTTCTCAGTTCCTCACTCATTTTCTCCATGCTTATTGCCTATGATACTTTCTCAGTTGCTGCATCTCATTCTCTCTTGCCTTTTGCGTGCGATACCTTTCCTCTCTATCCACCTTAATTAATTAATCCACCATTAATATGACAGCCCTGAGCCCTCCCAGTCCATTAGAAGGCATGACCCCTGTCAATTGTAGTTGTGGTGGCTCACCATGGCCACATGGGGGCACTGTGCTACTTGCAGTCAATGCTAAATACTAGTAAATAGCAGACCCATCAACAATCTTCTGCCACACAAACTACTAGGTGGCCTGGGAGGCTTATTTGTTTATTAGAGTCAACACTAAACCTGCCCCATTATGCTTAGCTTGTTGTCTCTACCAGGCCGAAGGCGTGGGGAGAGAGTATGTTTTGCACTACGTCCGTGTGTGTGTCTGTCCGTGTGGGTGTCTGTCCGTCTGTTTACAGCTAATCTCCGGCACAGTTAACCCGGTCGATGCCAAACTTTGCACACACACTTCCTGGATGCCAACGATGAACCCCCCAAATTTTCCAGAACGACCCGTTATAGTGCCAGGAGGCCAACTTTTGTAAAACATGTTTTTTGATATTACTCGTCCATATTCAAAAATCCCACAAATTGTTACACAGTATCTCTATAGTCATGTGTTCAAGACAGATCTGTCCAATATTTTATATTCCATCCTGAACATTGGCTTTCAAAGTTTGCAGGATTGGCCCGTTTTGAACAAAAATATATATATAATACATATATCCCACCCTTTTCACATTGGCCTGTTATAGCGCCACCAACAGGTGGAATTTGCAACAATCATCCAATTGCCATCCAAGGCTTAAGAAGAAATGGCACCCTTTCTCACATTGGCTTATTATAGCGCCACCAGGAGGCCACAACCTGACCTGCCCTGGTGGAGACCTGTGCCCAGAGGGGCACTTCTTCTAGTTTGTTCTGTAAATGTGCCATTGCTCAGTTTACAGACTTTGTTTATGATCTGCCGTAAGTAGAGAATATACAAATGGCCATTAACCCGCTGATAATATTATGAAGTGAACCACATGATAAAAGGTCTCCACATAAATGTGTGTTTACTCAGCAGATGCATCAACCCGATAAATGAATCTTCTCAAGCGGTATGACGTTTGTGCCTTGTGCTGTGTTATTATTAACTCGCCACCATTTGGCCGTTTCCATGGCTGATGAGAAAGGTTTGTCTAATGGGATAGGAGACTAATGGGTGGGCTGTGCGCGGTTGATCATCCACCTGGAATTGTGCAGCCACGACATGACAGGAACAAGGGTGCAGGATGACGGAACAATGATTCCTCCAATCATTGTTCTGTCATCCTGCACCCTTGTTCCTGTCAATAAAAGCACATGTTGCTCCCATTTTAGATGAATGATGCTTCTGCTGCACACTATTATTGAGAGGACTGTGTGTCTGACATACACAAAAAATACTATACAATGTACAATGTCCCCAATGCGAGACAGCTTGTCATACATAAGCAAATGTATTCTCTCATGACAGATTCAGACTAGAGCTCCGCAGCAGAATCTGTCGACAGCTCCTATTACAATGTGTCGAGTTAGGAATGTAAACAGAAAGACTGTGCAACTGGAAGAGGAGGGACCAAAACGGGCCAACATCCTGTTATCCAATCCTATACAATCCAACTTTATTTATGGAGCACATTTAAAAACAACAGAGTTGACCAAAGTGCTTTACATAACATAAACACAAATAAAAGTGCACAAAATCGTCAAAGATAGTACCGGTATAGATACAAATATACATCAAGGTGGGAAAAAAACAGTAAAACATGGAAAAGCTTTGTGCTCTGGCCTGTGCATGTTCCGTATGTGTGTTTATCTATGTGAGCTCCAGAGCGAGAGTTTTTTAAAAATGTGATCTTTGTGGATGCTCTGCGTCGACTGTACTGGCTAGCTTTTTAACAGCATTCATGGTGTTTGTTTATACTACATGCGCGTTTCTTCCTTCCGTCAGCTGCCAGCTCAGATCGGCTCTCTACTGGGCTCCCATCTGGCGCTGCATTACCTGGATTGCGTACAGGATGATTCAGCCTACTTACGCCTCAACGCCTGGGTAGGGAATGCCCTTACTGAAAGTAAGTAGTAGCTCAGAGAGGGAGTACTGGGGACAGACTTGCAAAACGTAACATAACATTCTCTGTCAGAAAGTGAAACACCAATGCAATCTCACCCTGAGATGAACCCCAGACAACATTACCTGTGCTTGGCATATATAAGAAACTCTGATGGAAGGGGTTCACTTTAGGGGGCGGGGGGGCTCACACTGTCGAGCAGTTTACAGAATCAATGACTGACTGCTGTTTTCTTTCATTTAATTGTATAGTTTTTCTTTTATATATAAATATAATTTCCCTCCACAATTTAACCTTTAAAAACCTTTATTTCCCTATATTTTTAGAGGTTTTATGCTGTAGCAATGAAGATCCCTCCAGTTCAGAAGATGCTGTGCATTTTTTAGAGCGGTTGCTGAGCGCGCAGAGCTTCCTCCAGGTGAGCAGTGGTTCCCAAACGTTTAGTTAAGCTTGAGACCCCAAAGGGAGTCTCCCAGGGACACAAAATGGCTCACAACTTGTTGTGATGCGATATGTTGTAATGTTGTTCTTTTTTTTTTTTTAAATAGATTTTCTTTCTAAAACATTTTGATTTGTTTCCCTTCCGTTTAAAATAATTACATAAATTGTAGGAAACGGAAATAAAGGAATATTTATTCGACCCACAAATCATTCACCAAAATTAAAACAAAATACCCCCAATATTTTGCTGTAAAACTGGCTACTGCATTAGTGCGCTATTATTACTATTATTACTCTTTCTTTATTGTTCATCTCTCTACTGTGATTTTATAGAGCACATTGTGAAATGTTTTGCTGTAAAACTGCATTAGTGCACTACTGGCTACTAGTGGCTGCATTCATTCGGCGACTAGTCTGTCTGCTTGCCTCTCTTTTTGGGGGGGCTGGGTACCCCAAAAGTACAGCGAAATTAAAACATAATACCGGGTATTATGTCAATGAACGTGTCCCGTCTCCGTCAGCAGTCATGGCAATGTTGACACTATGTGTCAGGAGACAAATTGAAACTTTCACACCCATGTCTCTTTTCATCCCCTGTCTTTTTACTCACCCAGGAGGGTCTCTCCAGCACAGAGATCTTTCTCAACCGTTTTCTCAGCGTTTGGGATGGTTCCCACCTCCGCCCACAGATCCTGCGTCTGCTGAGCTTCTACCCTGTGGTTCCCATGTCCCGTGAGTTGCTGCCCTACTCCACCACTCTTACCTGTTGTCTTACCTCTGTGTCACGCACATGTATGCTCTATAGTGTTTGGGGCGGCTGTGGCTCAGGAGGTAGAGCATGTCGTCCAATGATTCCTGGGGCGGCGGTTCGAATCCCGGCTCCTCCTGTCCACATGCCGAAGTGTCCTTGGGCAAGACACTGAACCCCACTTGCCTCCAATGAGTTGGTCGGTGTGAGCTTGCCACCATTGGTGTGAATGTGGGAAGTGAGGATGCTGGTGTCGACTGTTCGTCGCTTCACTTCCAAATGTATGAATGAATGAACCATTGTAAAGCGCTTTGAGCACTTGGAAAAGCTCTATAAAAATGCAATTCATTATTATTATTATATGTCCACATATCTACGTATCTATCACATATCTACTAAGTTATGACTTTGTGTTTACATATACAGTAATTGAGCATGCTCACAGACATAGAGCATCTAAGGACTAAATTAATGCTATACTTCGTCATACTGCAGTGTCACACAAAAGTAGCAAAAGGAGAACTGTAAGCCGCCTCCCAACGCTGTGACGTGTTGTGACCTTGTAAATCAGCTCTTTTGTTTTACTATTTTGAAATCCCAAACTGTTTTGGACATACATGAGGTTCCCACCCGGTGGCTTCGTTTGACATATATATTATATATATTATATTATATATATATATATATATATATATATATATATATGCTGCCACATGCACACTGGGGTTTGCGCATATTGAATTATATTTCATTGCATGCATGTGTAATCCTCTATCCTCTGCCACAGATATGAAGCAGCTTGTGTTTGAGCCCATCATGCAGCTGTTCTGTACCTCCACAGTGTTTTTTAAGGCAAGTAATGGGCAAGGCAAGAAGATGATGCTGGCTGCCATCTTTGAATTCATTAGATACTCATTGTGCCTATTTCCATCTTCTGAGTGTGTGTAACCTGTGATCACTCCTTGTGTGTCTGTCTAACCTGTGATCACTGTATGTGTGTGTGTGTGTGTCTCTAGTGCGGTGTGATTGACAGTCTGAAAAACATGCTTCAGAGGTGGTTGACCTGGCACTCGGTGTACGCTGTCGCCGACAGCAACAGTCTGGACCTCAGCCTCCACAGTCATGATAACCCGAAGTGAGTCATCTCTTAGTCAGAGGAGCTATTCCTTTGTAAATGATTGAACCTGTTGTTTCAGACCTATGCCTTATTACTTGTGCAAGTACTGCAATCGGCTGGGTATGTATGCATGTCAGTGTTCACCGGCCAATAAGGGCCCCACCTCCCCCTGGCCAGCTGGGGCGCCTGATGGAGGGGAAAAGAACTGGTCGGAATAACGTGTCCCTTCCACGCGCTACGTCCTGGCGGGGAAATTCCCCTCTGTCAGGTGAAAAGAAGCAGCTTGGACTCCTCATGCATAGAAGGAGGTATGAGGTCAGTCCGCTGCCCCCCCCCCCCCCCCCCCCCAGGTTGGCAGAGGAAGTGTAGCGCCCAGGATTACATTAGATAATTGGCACTGGGTGAAAAGAAAACTGGGTTACAAAATCGTGGGATAAAAATTTAGAAAAAAAAAAAGAATGGTGGCCCCTTATTGGCTGTTGATGGTGACGCAACTATGGTACGGTTCAAGGTTGGTATGGTATAACTTAAGGTCAATAACGGGTCTAAAGCATTTAGAACAGCAGTTGTAATTGACATTAGTTAGTAGCAGTACTTGTGCGCTCTGCAGTACTTGTGCACAAGTTGGCACTTGCATTTCTAGTTAATTGCTGGGGTTGATTGTTCCTGGCTGCTCAGCATTCAGTCCTCAACAGCACCTATGAAGAAAATAGGAACACAACTAGAACTGCACTCTGTCGAGTGCATACTTGCTTGTTGCACACTAGTAGGCCATAAATGGCCAACTAGTGCGCAAGCAGAGCGCGCAAGTCCTTTCGACCGCTGTAAACTGTCAAATCTCAGTATCTCTGTGAAGGAACGTTTGAAATGTATAATTTTTAGATGTAACTATTTGCTACCTACCTACTTTATGCATATAAACACCTAGTATTATTAAGTATGATTCAAGTTTCTATCTATATAAGTTTGGGTGAAGAGCTAGTCATACATATACACACCACGTACTCTGGTCCCAGCAGATCAGGCACAACTTGCTATTTTATTTTTACTGATTATGTATATAGTATACGTATGACTAGCTCTAAATGATGACGTAAGAGATATGGTCATTTGTGGTCGTTTGGTCCCAGCAAAGCAGGCATATACTATATATAGTATATAGGCATATACTATATACGTATACATATATACTATATAGTGTGTAGTTGTAAGTTGATTAGCGGTATACTGTGGTTACTTTGCGCCAAAAACCGTGACGGCTGTCCCGCCATTTGATGTTTATGCAAGAAAACAGCAAATCTGTGCCTAGTTTGCTAGGACCAAACGACCACAAATGACCATATTTCTTACGTCATCATTAAGAGCTAGTCATACATATACACACCACGTACTCTGGTCCCAGCAGATCAGGCACAATTTGCTATTTTATTTTTACTGATTATGTATATAGTATACGTATGACTAGCTCTAAATGATGACGTAAGAAATATATATAGTATATAGGCATATACGTATACATATATACTCTATACTGTATAAAGTGTGTAGTTGTATGTTGATTAGCGGTATACTGTGGTTACTTTGCGCCAAAAACTGTGACAGCTGTCCCGCCATTTGATGTTTATGCAAGAAAACTGCAAATCTATGCCTGGTTTGCTGGGACCAAATGACCACAAATGACCATATTTCTTACGTCATCATTAAGAGCTAGTCATACATATACACACCACGTACTCTGGTCGCAGCAGATCAGGCACAATTTTCTATTTTATTTTGACTGATTATGTATATAGTATACGTATGACTAGCTCTAAATGATGACGTAAGAAATATGGTCATTTGTGATCATTTGGTCCCAGCAAAACGGGCACAGATTTGATGTTTTTCTGCATAAACATCGAATGGCGGGACAGCTGTCACGGCGGAAGAGACCGGGCGAAAACATTACTTGCGCGCTCTGCTTGCGCAAGTAAATATGCACCCCTGAGCTTCCCCTCCCCCATGACTGTCGTTTTGTCACGTAGTCACACCTTTACAGGGGTGGGGGCCACTGGGGGGTGGGCGCTGCCTGTCCCCTTTTACAGAACAGGCATTCAAATGCGAATATGGTGGTACGTGAATAAGCGACCACCACAATTAATGCTACATGTTTGTTGTGAACTGAAATCGTACCACTGTGTTTATGTTTTTTTTTCTCCCCGATGCGGTGGGAGGGGAGGCACCCATGACAGTTATAAGAAGTATTCGCCTCTGCTCAACAGTATGAGTAATCTGATAATACCGAACCCGTAACCAAGGACACAAAAAGATTTTGTATTCATTCTCACATTTACAAACATGCCCCCGGCTGCCAGTGGCACAACAGCTCAGGCATGAGAAGTGGAAATTGCACAGCTGTGCTCTCCTTAAATGACTCTACTGGTGGTTTGGCATGTTTAGCCTGACTATGATTCACAGTATGCTAGCTACTTAACATTATACTTTTACTGACCATTTATACAGTTTGTTTGGTTATTGAGGAAGCTGTGGAATTGCATTCATTTCAGTGTGGTATGAAATTCATCTGGCAAAGACTTTCTTGAGATGGTTAATCCAAAAAAAGACCATGTCACTGCACCTAAAGAAAGAAAAATGAGTGCGGCAGTGGGTGCAATGCTGTGAAAATACTTTTATTATTGACATAATGGTTAACTTTCTCCCAAAATTGGCACTTCATTGGTAGTTTGAGCACAAGCCTCTTCAACAATACCATTTAGGGCAGGCTATTACCTTCACGTTTTGCTTAAAACAAAACTTTTTATTTTTTTTAAGGTTAAGGCACTATATTCTGATGGTAATCATTGCTATATGTTTGTTCAGTAACGGGTCTCTCCAGCTCTTTAATAAACAGAAAATCTGACTATCCATTCTGCTCTCTTCCAAAGGAACATGACGTTGTCAGCATTCAAGAATTCTGTGATGGAGGTGCTTAACTTTGTGGGCCGCCTGTGCTCATTGGGACTGCAGCTTGAGCACTGTCATGCCCTGCTCCTCAGCATTTCCCTGGACTTCTATGAGATGGTAACTGATTGTTCTCTACTCAGTACGATGCTTCTACATAATTCTGTAAAACCATGCCTATAAAAACAGCTTCAGTGTGATTGGTTTTTATGGTAACATCTTTTTATGTACATGCATGAATCCTGAACATTTTCTTCTCTTCTAGGTGTGTGACATCTTTATGAAGTATGGGCTCCCCCTGGTGGTAATGCCCCCAAAAGGGGTTTTCTATCCAGCCCTGCTTTGTACAGACCCCATCAGCGTGGACAAAATGGCCCACATCATGTACAGGTCAGGACCTGCTGTCACCACACATGTAGGCAGGCCTGAAAAGCATTTTTCAAAAATTGGGAATTAACCCACACAGGTCTGAAAAGATTTTTTTTAATGGGGAATTCCCGCCTTGTGCTTCAAATGGGGATGGATTCATCCACTTTGGGGTGAGAAGAGGTATTACTTGTGAGCTTAACTTAAGGTCATACGTTGCCTTATTATTACCTCTGATTGCATTGCTTTGCGTTGCTCTACTCCAACTCAGGGTTTCTAACTATGCCTCTTTCTACTTTTACCTAGTGGTTCTTATGGTGGCACTCTTTTGTCTTCATGCTTTAATCTTGTACTCTTCATCCTCTGCTTCATGTACAACTTTGTTGAAACATAAGAAAATATAGTCTGCACATTAGATAATATATATGATAATCAAACTCAGGGCTTAAAGTTCTCAGTCCTGGGGATGGATTTCAGTCCTGAGGATTTCATAGGGGTCATTTAATGATATCGGTGCAATTGCAAAAATCATTTTGGCTTTAAGCCCTGCAAACTGCTCACACGACAGCAGTTTTTACTCCCTTGGTTGGCATCAGGAATTTAATTAACTATATTTTAATGTATATTTTACAACGTTCCTGATGGCAAGTGTACACAGACTGATGTAATTTTCTTTTTCATGGTGGCTTTCCACGCTTTACTTTACTTGCAGTCTCCTCCACTCTGCTTCATATTCACCTAATGTTATACAAAAATAAAATGCTCACATGAGATCATCAGTCTTTGCTCACTTGCCATGGATATAATTGTGACCCAGACACCCAGTTAGGCTAAATCTTGTCTTTTGGCTGATTCTTCACCATCGGTAACATTGCTGTCATCTGCTTAGGATCCAGAGCATTGGCACTGTTACTTTAATTTGTGCCATTTACTTTCATTATCTGTCTGATTTTATGCTCTGTTGCAACAAAGTATAAATCGGGCTTCAGGAACCAGGGTTTTAACAATGTTATTGTCATTGTTTTTGCACCAGTGCTTTCTGGGTCTGGTGGTTTTCCGGAGCGGTTCCCCTTTAACCCATTGATGCCTGGTGGTAAATGGTAAATGGTGCATTTATATAGCGCCTTTATCCAAGGCGCTTTACAGAGATTGTGCATTACATTCACCCATTCACACACACATTCATACACCGATGGCAGCGGAAACCATGCAAGGCACCAACTAGCACATCGGGAGCAATTAGGGGTTCAGTGTCTTGCTCAAGGACACTTCGACAGTAACTCTGGGGGAGCCCGGGTTCGAACTGGCAACCTTACGGTTACCATCCAGGCGCTCTACCCCTGAGCCACCGCCGCCGTGGTGCAATGTATACGTTGTTCTACCCTTGATGCCGCTCTCTGTGTCTCATCAGCTATTGCTATACATGTAGCAACATAACTATTTATAATTAAAAAAAATCATCAGAATTAGAAGGTTTTCAGAAACCTTAGGTCAGGCCATAGAAGGCGTTCCCAGATTCGTCCTGAGGCATCAATGGGTTAAAATATGTTAATTTCAACACTTTAAATTTCACACTGAAAACTGCTCGTCATACACTCATAACGATGATCTAGCCAGGGCCACAGCCTTCTGGAATTAACGTGACACTTCGTCCAGTTGTTCCTGCATTCACATTTATATTCATAATTATGTTAATAACATCACTGTAAATGTGTGCGGGAATCACTCGCATGTATTGATTTGGGCGAATCAATAGAAATATGCACAATTCAGGCCACACACACAGGTTCAATGTTGATTCCAGAGCCTGTTGGTTCCATATTGTGCACGAAACACTGCTTGTTAAATACCACTTATGCATGCATATTTGATGCTGAAAAGGATTTGAAATCAGAAATGGCTGTCAAACTTCCTCATCTGACATTTATGATTTATGATGATGAGAGTCCAAGAAGCACTGCACTTTAATATATGCTGAATAAGAGCAGTATTTATGGTGTAACCTTGGTAAAACTATTTTGCATAGATTGTAAACATTTACATGACATTTATCAGAACAAGACTAGCACAAGCACATGTGCTTGTGCTAGTACATGTGCTAGTGCTGAAACTTACTGTATTTTATGGTCGTTCTGACAATGTTGTGTGCCTGAATATGGTTAGTGAGTGGAGGAAAGGCCTGTAAAATCTAGAGTTTAATATGCCTAACAGAGAAAATATGTTGTATTGCTCTTTGTTGATAATAAATGCACTTGGTTTCTTCAGGTACAAGATGAACATGACTGCAGCCAAGGAACAAGAGCGACAGACAAAGGTCATAACTTATTTTCTTTCTGTGTAACTTAATTTCTACATAAACATGCATAGTTTAAGGAAGGCTGAATAAAACCATTTTAATAGGAAAGAACTGTATAAAACCTTTTTAATCAGAGAGAACTGTATTAGGACTTCTGTCACATAATCAAAATGCTGCTTGTTATATTGGCATAGTTGGCTTTAATAATACATCCAATATCTATAGCACATTTCTAGGTAGTCAAAGTCTACACCAACTGAGTGTTTGTGTGTGTGAGTGAGAGAGATACTGGTTTGTAAATGTAAAACCCTCCAAACTGCCTATCGTAGTTCATTTTGTACTGATCTAGACATGCCGTTAATAAATGATTGATGGATAGATATTAGCTTAAGTAGATGCCGCTCAAATGAAAATGTCAGCACTTCTTATGAAGAAAGATGAGCCCAGTAAACGCCATGTAAATTCCAGCGTTATTTGACCTTGGTGAAATTCATAGACACACTAACTTGAGTGGTTTAATTAGAACCTTCTCTGTCTGTTCCCTCACGCTGCTTTCCTCCTCCCTTTCTCACTCCTTTTCTTTTTTTTAAACAGGACGTTCACCTCAGCCGTCAGACGTGGCAGGAGTTCAACTACTATGCCCAATGCATGTTCAACTGCCTGTGGAACATTCAACTGCCTGTGGACTTGCCGATACCACAAGAACAGCTGTCCATAGGCAAAGTGCCAGATTTTGACCTAAGCCACCATCCGGCATTCTTGATTTACGCCATCCACTTTCATCGCCAGGTTGGATGCTTTGGTTTATGTTTGTCACATCACGCGTGAAAGAATTTGCATAATGATCCTGTCTGGTGCGTTGCAGTCAAGAGACCGGTTAACCAAATTGGGGTCACAGCAGTGTATCGCAAAAATGTTTTCCTTGAAAGCCACTCCCTCCAGCTTGGGTAATAAACCCTTTCATTGAAGAACTATTAATAAAGAAGCACTTTTTATTATTCATGCATGGGAGCTGGATGAGACTTGAGTTCTTATCATGTTTAATAATACACATACCTTTTTTTTGGTTAGACTGCAGCAACCAGCAATGTTCTGCTGAGATTTTTACTGGAGAGGGCTGACCATGAATATTTATGTTTCTTTATCAGCACTGGCCAGAGAGCAGAGACACAGACCTCAATTCCATAAAGGTATGGTATCATTTTCACCTTTTCTAACATATTTTCCTGTAGTTGCAGTGATGCAAGTTTTAACTTTGTCATTTAAGTTGTATGACTTGTTGTGTCTTTAAATCTCACACACTCAATAATCGTGTGTGTGTGTGTGTGTGTGTGTGTGTGTGTGTGTGTGGTGCGTGCGTGTCAGTCTCCCAAAGAGTGGAATTGGTACAAGGAGTATCTGTATGCCAACTTTGAGGGCCTTAAGGAGTTTGCGACAAGCATGATCAAGTGTGTCACGAGTGATGACCCCACTGCTGCTGGAAAAGGAAGATCAGCATCAGATGGTGGTCCTATTTAAAAAAGTGCCCATTTGTCATGTCTGTCTGGATCTTGTGTCCTGTTAATGTCTAAGATGAATTAAATGCTTCTAAACATGCCATTTTTTGGTACTTTGTGATTATTATTGTGCCTATAATGTGTTCACTTTACACAAATGTGCTGTTCTTTGCTGGTCTATAAGATGTTCTGTAGTATGGTTCATTATGTTTTGTGAAGTCAACAGATGCCCATCTGTATGGTGCTGCATCGCAACAACAAATTATCTGCATCACTTGTTTGTACTCGCTGTGAATACAACACACATACTTAAACCATTATCTCAGTGGCAACTGTACTCTAGAACAAACTTGAGGGAGAGAGGGAGTTTACAATGTTTTGGTCTAACTTTGTGTATTATACTTACTTTCAGACAGATATGTTTGGCACCTCTTCACGGTTGAGCAGTGGTCATGTGATTGTCGCTGAATTCCTGGTTTCACAGCTTATTTTTGAAGTCGTGGTGTAGTCATGGTTCAGCTTTATAGTTTTGGCTTAGTTAATCTCTATAAAGATGGTAGCCGGATATCATATTAGCGGATATCATGAACGTGTGTGCGCGTGTGTGCGTCTGCGCGTGCACGTGTGCACGCATAATCACTTATTTGACCAGATCATATGGCTTGTACATTGGACTGTACAATGTTAGAACAAAAATCTATTGTAATTTTTCTGCAGTGAACTTTTTCTACATATTTTTTTACCTTTTGTAGGTGTGATATTTTTTGAAGCAATATTTATTTATTAATTGGACAGTCTTATTTGTAGAGTGACTTCTCTAAAAGTGTGCCTCGTTAGTGATCGCATAGGACACTGACAGAAGCCCTGAATAGAAAGCAAAATCTGAACATATCTGTCTAAAAGCCCACTGGCTATTGTATATTTTCTTCAGTTTAGAGTATGGAAAAGTCTAAAATTTAATAGTTTTGTTTGTTTTTCTTTTCTTTAGTTCTACCTAACATTGTTTGTTAAATTGTAACTTGCATTGTTTCTTATGGTATATCGTGCCTATATACTTTGATTGCATTATGGCGCTCTCTCATTTAGTGCTACTACCTGTGTTTTTCTGTCGGGAGAAATGTATTTTCTACCAGTACTTAAAGCAGTCTCTTTATAAAATATACATGGTACATGTGAGACTTGCAAAAAAAAAGAAATTTATTTAGCAATAGTATAGTATTCACATACTTTTTCCTTCTTCTGATCAACCGCTGGTTGAAAGGAAAGGACATGTGGTGACAATGACTTTTACCTCTTTACTGATCCATAACCTGTGCTGGGCAGAGCCCTCTGATTGTAGTCAATAGGGTGTTCAATATGGGAAACCTGATTCGAGATAAACCCCACATGTTAACTCCTGGATTTGAAACTGGGTCTCCCACATGGGAAACCATGTGGGATACCGGATGCTACCGGTATAGTAATAATACTGTATGTGTATGTCTCACTACTGTGACAGGTGTTAATTAAATCAAAAACAAAACATTCAATCCTATGACTGACGAAAATAACTGTAGTAGAATCAACAACACTGAGGGCTGGGACTAATTCAAATTAGCTAATTCAAATGTAGTCGTGTAGGTGAAATACCCCTTTAATCTCTCACCTTTTCGGCAGCAGTATGCACCCGTTGTGTCTGCAACTTTGTTTTGTCTGATATGTGACTGTTGGCTTGTTATTATGACTTCTAAGGACTGTTCCCTTCAACTTAACTAGATAATATTTACTCTATATTTGTACTGACATCATTTTCTATTGCTTAGAAACAAGCAGAAGCATAAAAACACCACGGATAGAGCCCACATTGCTTTTCTTGAACTATTGTGTGCAGAAAAAATTAATGATCCCTGTTGCATCAAGATTTTTCAAGAATGTTTACGACTGGTAACAAACAAACAAAAATAGTTTACCTTTGACTTCCATATCTGCCATGGCAAAGACAGCAAGACTGTATATGTGGTTGTAAAGTGGAGTAGTTCATATGACTATTATTTGCAAAAAGAAAGTGTTGTTTTTCTAAAGGGTGTTCTACTGTATAATTCTTACCTGGAGCTCTTCTTTGTGTAGTACGCATGTATGAGAGTTCTTGTCAGCTTTATTGCTGTGGTGTTTAGTCATAGCCTCGCAGTGGCCAGACGTGAATCTGCCGGTGGTAAAATAAATTGCCTTCGGCAGATAGTGTGATATGAGTCTGGCCAAGAAGCCAGGCTAGTTTAGCCATAGACCTTGGTATGTGCCGTAGGCCTACTCTATATGGGAGGAGAATTATCAAATGGTATACAGGAATATGATGCCTGAACATGGTGTAGCGGTTTATCGGCAGAACACACTGTAGATCATACTATATGACCTACTGTAGGGGTTTAATAATATTTTTTGTTACAGTGTACTTGTATTTAGAAAATCCCCTGTCATTTTGTTCTGCGATATTTCCGATAAGAAAACACCACATTGAAATGCTAGATTTCCCTAAAATTCCCTGTAGAGTTGAGCGTGACGTTCACTCCAGAGAGCTTATCATGAGGCCAAAGTTGATTGTTGTTGGTCTTTGTTATAACATGAAAATATCTGTTAATATGAATATCCAAGCCTTTTTACATATTTTGCCATACAGATTTTTTTTGTATAGTTTGTATCCTTATGCACTGCATGGCCAGTTAATTTATGCACAAACTGATACATGTTCACAATGAGATGCTGTCACATTATGTATTTTGTTTTCTTTTGTTAGGTAATTATTTAGTTTCATACTTATATTATATTTTATGTTTTAGCTGCATTATAATTAGGTTAAGCTCTGCCATTCTTTATTTCCTCCCAGGATATATCACTGCTTTTTCAGTTTTCCAACCATGTTGGACATATCAATCAACAGCTGTGGAAATGTGTCAAAAATAAATGTTACCAAGTACTACACAATTAAGCGTATATTGTTTGTGTTTCCAATGCATGATTTGATGTTTGACAAATTACATATGGGACTAGGACTATACAATACAATTATCTTTGTAAAGATCGTTTTAGCCAGTGTACAGACAATCGTATGACTCTCAAACTGATCTCACTGTGGGATGAACTGTATGAGTTTATGTTTAAGAACTAACAATACATTGAAAAATACATTCTGGATTTGTCACTTACAAGCAAACAAACAAACAAAAAAGCAGTGTTAATTGTCTGGAGCCAGTGGCTCAGTGTGTTAGAACACTGTCCACATGTTTGGGAGATGGTGAGTTCAAACCCCAAATAATTATTTATTTTCAAGACCAATTTCAGAAGAAGAAAACAAACAAAAAAGCATTGTGAATTGTCTCGAGCCAGTGGCTCAGTGTGTTAGAACGCTGCCACATGATCGGGAGATGGTGAGTCTGCAGTAGAAATGAGGTACAGACAACCGTATGACTCTCAAGCTGATCTCACTGAGGGATGAACTTTGAGTTTATGTTTAAGAAATAACAATTCATTGAAAAATACATTCTGGATGTGTCACTTACAAGCCGAAATAGCTCAGTTGGAAGAGCATTAGACTGAAGATCTAAACGTCCCTAGTTCAATCCTGGGTTTCGGCAGTTGAAATGAGTTACAGAAAACTGTTTATAGTTTCGGAAGACTTACTATAATATGTTGTTTTTCATGATTTTGAAGGATAAAAAAAGACATACTATAGTTCATGGGTTTGGAAGACATACATGTGTACTTCATGATTTGGAGGATTAAAAAATATCAGCCAAAATCTAACTCACAGGCAAAGGAAGACTGTTGTTGCAGATAGCAATAGGTAACTGAGTTAGGGCGCTGTCGTGGTTTTTGACGTGCCAATCATTCTGATTGACAGATTCCTTGGCCAATCAGATCGGTCTGCCTTCAGCCAATCCTAGGGCTCCTTACATTGTCTCCTCCAATCAAATGGTCGCAGACCCGGACCACTTCCTTGTTTATAACAAGAAAGCTTAGAGAAGGAAAAGACACCAGCGTCATGGTGTCACGTGACTGGACGCCAGGGCTGCGCCATGACACCCCACCACGCCCCCATGTGCAAGAACTCGCAGCGGAAGTTCGATGAATACATTGGAGTGGATGGGAGCCCGCTGGACATCTTGTAAAGAAACATTATTTATGAACGATAGCGACCTTTGTCATATAATCGGTCCAGGAATATAATAGAAGACATATCACAGATTGTTTTCCGACTGGGTGTTTTTCGACTTGCTAACTGTTTCATTTTATTCAGAAATTTAAAGAGCACAGGGTACGTTTCTGGGCTGCATGGGCTTAGCCTGCTGGTGGCAGTATTGGGTTCACATCACAATCCTGCCTTCAAAAGCCTATATTGTTTTTAATTCATCAACATTACAAACTATAACGCTTTAAAAATGTTGAGAATAAAGGATTTTGCAATATTACAAGTCAGTGGTGTTTGATGAAATACTTTTTTTCATATTAACAGTAGCCTTAGGACCAACCCGCCCACCTCCCCCTATTTTCACACCGTGTAAAGTACCGTGCCGAATTCAAATAGCCACTACTTTGCATAACAACAGCTTTAACTGTTTATATACCTGAGCTGACTGTGAGCGCACGTAGCCGGTAAGCATGCCATGCACACTTGACTTAAGTTACAGGAGTGTGACTGCTATGGCTCCAGTAGGCTACTGCTGCTGTGTGGTGTTCTCCTCCATCAAATAACAGTTACAGATATATTCGTCCAAAGCAAACCTTTTAGTTTCGCTAGTGTCCAGTAAGGATGTTTGTCTGACCATTTTAAGTCTACTTTTGTGTTTTAGGCTTAGGCTATAGCCTACAGCTGTTCTGTGTGCATGCCGCGATGCGTGCGTGCGTGCGTGCGCGTCACGTTCCGTGGTACCAGTACAATTTCATTTATCCAGTCATTCATTCATATTTAACTTGAAACTGAATAAGGCAATGTCTGGAGTTGATAGAGCAAGCATTAACTTCTTTAAGGTATGCCTATGCCTACTATATTTTGAGGGACACATGACTCTTAAATCGTTTAATTACCTCTACATTTCACATGCAAATATTATACTTTCACTACAATTATTAGTTATTACTGGACTACTATTAAGTTGTATTGTACTACTTAAAACTACTGTTGTATTATACTAGGTGGGTTGGTCCCAAGGCTACTGTTAATTTGCGTATTTATTCTGAAACTTAACCACTTGTAGAGCATATTACATTGTGATACTGCTAGGCAACTTTTACTTTAGTGAAAAAAAGTATTTCATCAAACACCACTGACTTGTAATATTGCAAAATCCTTTATTCTCAACATTTTTAAAGCGTTATTTAGTTTGTAATGTTGATGAATTAAAAACAATATAGGCTTTTGAAGGCAGGATTGTGATGTGAACCCAATACTGCCACCAGCAGGCTAAGCCCATGCAGCCCAGAAACGTACCCTGTGCTCTTTAAATTTCTGAATAAAATGAAACAGTTAGCAAGTCGAAAAACACCCAGTCGGAAAACAATCTGTGATATGTCTTCTATTATATTCCTGGACCGATTATATGACAAAGGTCGCTATCGTTCATAAATAATGTTTCTTTACAAGATGTCCAGCGGGCTCCCATCCACTCCAATGTATTCATCGAACTTCCGCTGCGAGTTCTTGCACATGGGGGCGTGGTGGGGTGTCATGGCGCAGCCCTGGCGTCCAGTCACGTGACACCATGACGGTGGTGTCTTTTCCTTCTCTAAGCTTTCTTGGTTTATAACTGGATGAAATACTCTGACCTGTTTTAGTTTTATAGTGATTATTCAACTTCATTTTCTTCATTTTCACAGTTTTTGACGTTTTATTAATATAATTGATCATTCTAGATCACTGCTAGATCTGTAACAATCTTCTCTTATGGGGTTAGGGTTAGGGTTAGGGTTAGGTTCAGGTTCCACAGGTTAATAAAGTGTAAATGTGGGGGTCCTTGACAAGAAAAGGTTTGGTATGGGAACCACTGTTGTAGAGGGACTATAGAATAGATAGATGTTGATAGTATTAAGTTAGTTACTTTGACAGTGTACAAATGGAACCGGTTTTCAGCAGGTCAAATGAGGTACAGAAAACCGTATGACTCCCAGGCTGATCTCACTGGGGGAAAACTCTGAGTGTATTTGTTTAAGAACTAACAATTAATCAATTGAAAAATATATTCTGGATGTGACACTTACAAGCCAAATTAGCGCAGTTGGTAGAGCATTAGACTGAAGATCTAAAGGTCCCTGGTTCAATCCAGGCTTTCGGCAGTTGAAATGAGGTACAGAAAGTCCTATGACTCTTAGGCTGATCTCACTGGGTGAAAAACTTCATGAGTTTTTTTGTTTAAGAAGTAACAAGTAACAGTCAATGTAAAAATAAATACTGGATGTGTTACTTTCAAGCCGTAATAGCTCAGCTGGGAGAGTGTTAGGCTGTAGATCTGAAGGTTCCTGGTTCAAACCTGAGATTCGGCAGTTGAAATGAGGTACAGACAACCGTATGACCCTCAAGCTGATCTCACTGTGGGATGAACTGTATGAGTTTATGTTTAAGAACTAACAATACATTGAAAAATACATTCTGGATTTGTCACTTACAAGCAAACAAACAAAAAAGCACTTTGCTTTCCACACTTACATCAAATAGCACAAAAAAGCTGTGTAGTACTATCCAGCAGTTAGCTCAGTGTGATGAGAGGCTGTCCTTGGGAGCCACAGGTCAAGGGTTCAAATCCCACATTAGTCATAACTGTGACACTTTGCTTTGCACACTGATTTCCAGAAGGACAACTTTAAAGCAGCCCAGAAATTCACCATGTTTGTGTGCCTCAGTGGCCCAACGGATAAATCACAAGTTATCTGTAGAGTACCTTGTAGAATTATGCTTGTTCAAACCCAACACACTCAGTAGGAAGGTGCTTTTTTTTGACGTGCCAATCATTCTGATTGACAGATTCCTTGGCCAATCAGATCGGTCTGCCTTCAGCCAATCCTAGGGCTCCTTACATTGTCTCCTCCAATCAAATGGTCGCAGACCCGGACCACTTCCTTGTTTATAACTGGATGAAATACTCTGACCTGTTTTAGATTTATAGTGATTCTTCAACTTCATTTTCTTCATTTTCAGTTTTTGACGTTTTATTAATATAATTGATCATTCTAGATCACTGCTAGATCTGTAACAATCTTCTCTTATGGGGTTGGGGTTAGGGTTAGGGTTAGGGTTAGGGTTAGGGTTAGGGTTAGGGTTAGGGTTAGGGTTAGGGTTAGGGTTAGGGTTAGGTTCAGGTTCAGGTTCAGGTTAATAAAGTGTAAATGTGGGGGTCCTTGACAAGAAAAGGTTTGGGAACCACTGTTGTAGAGGGACTATAGAATAGATAGATGTTGATAGTATTAAGTTAGTTACTTTGACAGTGTACAAATGGAACCGGTTTTCAGCAGGTCAAATGAGGTACAGAAAACCGTATGACTCCCAGGCTGATCTCACTGGGGGAAAACTGTATGAGTTTATTTGTTTAAGAACTAACAATCAATTGAAAAATATATTCTGGATGTGACACTTACAAGCCAAATTAGCGCAGTTGGTAGAGCATTAGACTGAAGATCTAAAGGTCCCTGGTTCAATCCAGGCTTTCGGCAGTTGAAATGAGGTACAGAAAGTCCTATGAATCTTAGGCTGATCTCACTGGGTGAAAAACTTTATGAGTTTTTTTGTTTAAGAAGTAACAAGTAACAGTCAATGTAAAAATAAATACTGGATGTGTTACTTTCAAGCCGTAATAGCTCAGCTGGGAGAGCGTTAGGCTGTAGATCTGAAGGTTCCTGGTTCAAACCTGAGATTCGGCAGTTGAAATGAGGTACAGACAACCGTATGACCCTCAAGCTGATCTCACTGTGGGATGAACTATATGAGTTTATGTTTAAGAACTAACAATACATTGAAAAATACATTCTGGATTTGTCACTTACAAGCAAACAAACAAAAAAGCACTTTGCTTTCCACACTTACATCAAATAGCACAAAAAAGCTGTGTAGTACTATCCAGCAGTTAGCTCAGTGTGATGAGAGGCTGTCCTTGGGAGCCACAGGTCAAGGGTTCAAATCCCACATTAGTCATAACTGTGACACTTTGCTTTGCACACTGATTTCCAGAAGGACAACTTTAAAGCAGCCCAGAAATTCACTATGTTTGTGTGCCTCAGTGGCCCAACGGATAAATCACAAGTTATCTGTAGAGTACCTTGTAGAATTATGCTAGTTCAAACCCAACACACTCAGTAGGAAGGTGCTTTTTTTTGACGTGCCAATCATTCTGATTGACAGATTCCTTGGCCAATCAGATCGGTCTGCCTTCAGCCAATCCTAGGGCTCCTTACATTGTCTCCTCCAATCAAATGGTCGCAGACCCGGACCACTTCCTTGTTTATAACTGGATGAAATACTCTGACCTGTTTTAGATTTATAGTGATTCTTCAACTTCATTTTCTTCATTTTCAGTTTTTGACGTTTTATTAATATAATTGATCATTCTAGATCACTGCTAGATCTGTAACAATCTTCTCTTATGGGGTTGGGGTTAGGGTTAGGGTTAGGGTTAGGGTTAGGGTTAGGTTCAGGTTCAGGTTCAGGTTCCACAGGTTAATAAAGTGTAAATGTGGGGGTCCTTGACAAGAAAAGGTTTGGGAACCACTGTTGTAGAGGGACTATAGAATAGATAGATGTTGATAGTATTAAGTTAGTTACTTTGACAGTGTACAAATGGAACCGGTTTTCAGCAGGTCAAATGAGGTACAGAAAACCGTATGACTCCCAGGCTGATCTCACTGGGGGAAAACTGTATGAGTTTATTTGTTTAAGAACTAACAATCAATTGAAAAATATATTCTGGATGTGACACTTACAAGCCAAATTAGCGCAGTTGGTAGAGCATTAGACTGAAGATCTAAAGGTCCCTGGTTCAATCCAGGCTTTTGGCAGTTGAAATGAGGTACAGAAAATCCTATGACTCTTAGGCTGATATCACTGGGTGAAAAACTTTATGAGTTTTTTTGTTTAAGAAGTAACAAGTAACAGTCAATGTAAAAATAAATACTGGATGTGTTACTTTCAAGCCGTAATAGCTCAGCTGGGAGAGCCTTAGGCTGTAGATCTGAAGGTTCCTGGTTCAAACCTGAGATTCGGCAGTTGAAATGAGGTACAGACAACCGTATGACCCTCAAGCTGATCTCACTGTGGGATGAACTGTATGAGTTTATGTTTAAGAACTAACAATACATTGAAAAATACATTCTGGATTTGTCACTTACAAGCAAACAAACAAAAAAGCACTTTGCTTTCCACACTTACATCAAATAGCACAAAAAAGCTGTGTTGTACTATCCAGCAGTTAGCTCAGTGTGATGAGAGGCTGTCCTTGGGAGCCACAGGTCCAGGGTTCCAATCCCACATTAGTCATAACTGTGACACTTTGCTTTGCACACTGATTTCCAGAAGGACAACTTTAAAGCAGCCCAGAAATTCACCATGTTTGTGTGCCTCAGTGGCACAATGGATAAGTCAGATGATATCCGTAGTATACCTAGTAGAAGTGTGCCGGTTCAAACCCGACATACGACATGCGGTGTTCAAATCACCAACACCTAGACTAGGCGTGTCCAAGCGCTCTTTCTTTACTGTGACACTTTGCTTTCCACACTTACATCAAATAGCACAAAAAAGCTGCGTAGTAGTATCCAGCAGTTAGCTCAGTGTGATGAGAGGCTGTCCTTGGGAGCCACAGGTCCAGGGTTCAAATCTCACGTTAGTCATAACTGTGACACTTTGCTTTGCACACTGATTTCCAGAAGGACAACTTTAAAGCAGCCCAGAAATTAACCATGTTTGTGTGCCTCAGTGGCCCAACGGATAAGTCAGATGATATCCGTAGTATACCTAGTAGAAGTGTGCCGGTTCAAACCCGACATAAGACATGCGGTGTTCAAATCACCAACACCTAGAGTAGGCGTCTCCCAGTGGTCTTTCTTTACTGTGACACTTTGCTTTCCACACTTACATCAAATAGCACAAAAAAGCTGTGTAGTAGTATCCATCAGTTAGCTCAGTGTGATGAGAGGCTGTCCTTGGGAGCCACAGGTCCAGGGTTCAAATCCCACATTAGTCATAACTGTGACACTTTGCTTTGCACACTGATTTCCAGAAGGACAACTTTAAAGCAGCCCAGAAATTCACCATGTTTGTGTGCCTCAGTGGCCCAACGGATAAGTCAGATGATATCCGTAGTATACCTAGTAGAAGTGTGCCGGTTCAAACCTGACATACGACATGAGGTGTTCAAATCACCAACACCTACAGTAGGCGTGTCCCAGTGATCTTTCTTTACTGTGACACTTTGCTTTCCACACTTACATCAAATAGCACAAAAAAGCTGTGTAGTAGTATCCAGCAGTTAGCTCAGTGTGATGAGAGGCTGTCCTTGGGAGCCACAGGTCCAGGGTTCAAATCCCACATTAGTCATAACTGTGACACTTTGCTTTGCACACTGATTTCCAGAAGGACAACTTTAAAGCAGCCCAGAAATTGTTTGTGTTTGTGTGCCTCAATGGCCCAACGGATAAGTCAGATGATATCCGTAGTATACCTAGTATAAGTATAAGTGTGCCGGTTCAAACCCGACATGCGGTGTTGGTTCAAATCACCAACACCTAGAGATAAATCAGATAATATCCATAGGATGGTGCTGTTTCAAATCAGGTAGGAGGAGATTAGTGTGGTCAGGTAGGAGGAGATTAGTCGGGTCAGGTAGGATTTGAGTAGTGGCTCAGGTAGGAGGAAATTAGTGGTGTCTGGTAGGAGGAGAGTAGTGGGTCAGGTAGGAGGAGAGTGGCGGGGTCAGGTAGGAGGAGAGTAGTGGGTTCAGGTAGGAGGAGAGTAGGAGGAGTTCAGTCCGGGCTGTGTAGGAGGAGAGTAGGAAGGGGAGGGGCCAGGCAGGAGGAGAGTAGGAAGGGGAGGGGCCAGGCAGGGGGAGAGTAGGAAGGGGAGGGGCCTGGCAGGGGGAGAGTAGGAAGGGGAGGGGCCTGGCAGGAGGAGAGTAGGAAGGGGAGGGCCAGGCAGGTGGAGAGTAGGAAGGGGAGGGGGAGAGTAGGAAGGGGAGGGGCCTGGCAGGAGGAGAGTAGGAAGGGGAGGGGCCAGGCAGGGGGAGAGTAGAAGGGGAGGGGCCAGGCAGGGGGAGAGTAGGAAGGGGAGGGGCCAGGCAGGGGGAGAGTAGGAGGGGGAGGGGCCAGGCAGGGGGAGAGTAGGAAGGGGAGGGGCCAGGCAGGGGGAGAGTAGGAAGGGGAGGGGCCAGGCAGGGGGAGAGTAGGAAGGGGAGGGGCCAGGCAGGGGGAGAGTAGGAAGGGGAGGGGCCAGGCAGGGGGAGAGTAGGAAGGGGAGGGGCCAGGCAGGGGGAGAGTAGGAAGGGTAGCGGCCTGGCAGGAGGAGAGTGGGAGGGGCCAGGCAAGGGGAGAGGAGGGCCCTAGCCCTTCCTACTCTCCCCCTGCCTGGCCCCTCCCCTTCCTACTCTCCCCCTGCCCGGCCTCTCCCCTGCCTGGCCCCTCCCCTTCCTACTCTCCCCCTGCCTGGCCCCTCCCCTTCCTACTCTCCCCCTGCCTGGCCCCTCCCCTTCCTACTCTCCCCCTGCCTGGCCCCTCCCCTTCCTACTCTCCCCCTGCCAGGCCTCTCCCCTTCCTACTCTCCCCCTGCCTGGCCCCTCCCCTTCCTACTCTCCCCCTGCCTGGCCCATCCCCTTCCTACTCTCCCCCTGCCTGGCCCATCCCCTTCCTACTCTCCTCCTGCCTGGCCCCTCCCCTTCCTACTCTCCTCCTGCCAGGCCCCTCCCCTTCCTACTCTCCCCCTCCCCACTCTCCACCTGCCTGGCCCCTCCCTACTCTCCCCCTGCCTGGCCCCTCCCCTTCCTACTCTCCCCCTGCCTGGCCCCTCCCCTTCCTACTCTCCTCCTGCCTGGCCCCTCCCCTTCCTACTCTCCTCCTGCCTGGCCCCTCCCCTTCCTACTCTCCTCCTGCCTGGCCCCTCCCCTTCCTACTCTCCTCCTGCCAGGCCCCTCCCCTTCCTACTCTCCCCCTCCCCTTCCTACTCTCCACCTGCCTGGCCCCTCCCCTTCCTACTCTCCTCCTGCCTGGCCTCTCCCCTTCCTACTCTCCCCCTGCCTGCCCACCCTACTCTCCTCCTACACAGCCCGGACTGAACTCCTCCTACTCTCCTCCTACCTGAACCCACTACTCTCCTCCTACCTGACCCCGCCACTCTCCTCCTACCTGACCCACTACTCTCCTCCTACCAGACACCACTAATTTCCTCCTACCTGAGCCACTACTCAAATCCTACCTGACCCGACTAATCTCCTCCTACCTGACCACACTAATCTCCTCCTACCTGATTTGAAACAGCACCATCCTATGGATATTATCTGATTTATCTCTAGGTGTTGGTGATTTGAACCAACACCGCATGTCGGGTTTGAACCGGCACACTTATACTTATACTAGGTATACTACGGATATCATCTGACTTATCCGTTGGGCCATTGAGGCACACAAACACAAACAATTTCTGGGCTGCTTTAAAGTTGTCCTTCTGGAAATCAGTGTGCAAAGCAAAGTGTCACAGTTATGACTAATGTGGGATTTGAACCCTGGACCTGTGGCTCCCAAGGACAGCCTCTCATCACACTGAGCTAACTGATGGATACTACTACACAGCTTTTTTGTGCTATTTGATGTAAGTGTGGAAAGCAAAGTGTCACAGTAAAGAAAGACCACTGGGAGACGCCTACTCTAGGTGTTGGTGATTTGAACACTGCATGTCTTATGTCGGGTTTGAACCGGCACACTTCTACTAGGTATACTACGGATATCATCTGACTTATCCGTTGGGCCACTGAGGCACACAAACATGGTTAATTTCTGGGCTGCTTTAAAGTTGTCCTTCTGGAAATCAGTGTGCAAAGCAAAGTGTCACAGTTATGACTAACGTGGGATTGGAACCCTGGACCTGTGGCTCCCAAGGACAGCCTCTCATCACACTGAGCTAACTGCTGGATAGTACAACACAGCTTTTTTGTGCTATTTGATGTAAGTGTGGAAAGCAAAGTGCTTTTTTGTTTGTTTGCTTGTAAGTGACAAATCCAGAATGTATTTTTCAATGTATTGTTAGTTCTTAAACATAAACTCATACAGTTCATCCCACAGTGAGATCAGCTTGAGGGTCATACGGTTGTCTGTACCTCATTTCAACTGCCGAATCTCAGGTTTGAACCAGGAACCTTCAGATCTACAGCCTAACGCTCTCCCAGCTGAGCTATTACGGCTTGAAAGTAACACATCCAGTATTTATTTTTACATTGACTGTTACTTGTTACTTCTTAAACAAAAAAACTCATAAAGTTTTTCACCCAGTGATATCAGCCTAAGAGTCATAGGATTTTCTGTACCTCATTTCAACTGCCAAAAGCCTGGATTGAACCAGGGACCTTTAGATCTTCAGTCTAATGCTCTACCAACTGCGCTAATTTGGCTTGTAAGTGTCACATCCAGAATATATTTTTCAATTGATTGATAGTTCTTAAACAAATAAACTCATACAGTTTTCCCCCAGTGAGATCAGCCTGGGAGTCATACGGTTTTCTGTACCTCATTTGACCTGCTGAAAACCGGTTCCATTTGTACACTGTCAAAGTAACTAACTTAATACTATCAACATCTATCTATTCTATAGTCCCTCTACAACAGTGGTTCCCAAACCTTTTCTTGTCAAGGACCCCCACATTTACACTTTATTAACCTGTGGAACCTGAACCTGAACCTGAACCTGAACCTAACCCTAACCCTAACCCTAACCCTAACCCCAACCCCATAAGAGAAGATTGTTACAGATCTAGCAGTGATCTAGAATGATCAATTATATTAATAAAACGTCAAAAACTGAAAATGAAGAAAATGAAGTTGAAGAATCACTATAAATCTAAAACAGGTCAGAGTATTTCATCCAGTTATAAACAAGGAAGTGGTCCGGGTCTGCGACCATTTGATTGGAGGAGACAATGTAAGGAGCCCTAGGATTGGCTGAAGGCAGACCGATCTGATTGGCCAAGGAATCTGTCAATCAGAATGATTGGCACGTCAAAAAAAAGCACCTTCCTACTGAGTGTGTTGGGTTTGAACTAGCATAATTCTACAAGGTACTCTACAGATAACTTGTGATTTATCCGTTGGGCCACTGAGGCACACAAACATGGTGAATTTCTGGGCTGCTTTAAAGTTGTCCTTCTGGAAATCAGTGTGCAAAGCAAAGTGTCACAGTTATGACTAATGTGGGATTTGAACCCTTGACCTGTGGCTCCCAAGGACAGCCTCTCATCACACTGAGCTAACTGCTGGATAGTACTACACAGCTTTTTTGTGCTATTTGATGTAAGTGTGGAAAGCAAAGTGCTTTTTTGTTTGTTTGCTTGTAAGTGACAAATCCAGAATGTATTTTTCAATGTATTGTTAGTTCTTAAACATAAACTCATACAGTTCATCCCACAGTGAGATCAGCTTGAGGGTCATACGGTTGTCTGTACCTCATTTCAACTGCCGAATCTCAGGTTTGAACCAGGAACCTTCAGATCTACAGCCTAACACTCTCCCAACTGAGCTATTACGGCTTGAAAGTAACACATCCAGTATTTATTTTTACATTGACTGTTACTTGTTACTTCTTAAACAAAAAAACTCATAAAGTTTTTCACCCAGTGAGATCAGCCTAAGAGTCATAGGACTTTCTGTACCTCATTTCAACTGCCGAAAGCCTGGATTGAACCAGGGACCTTTAGATCTTCAGTCTAATGCTCTACCAACTGCGCTAATTTGGCTTGTAAGTGTCACATCCAGAATATATTTTTCAATTGATTGTTAGTTCTTAAACAAATAAACTCATACAGTTTTCCCCCAGTGAGATCAGCCTGGGAGTCATACGGTTTTCTGTACCTCATTTGACCTGCTGAAAACCGGTTCCATTTGTACACTGTCAAAGTAACTAACTTAATACTATCAACATCTATCTATTCTATAGTCCCTCTACAACAGTGGTTCCCAAACCTTTTCTTGTCAAGGACCCCCACATTTACACTTTATTAACCTGTGGAACCTGAACCTGAACCTGAACCTGAACCTAACCCTAACCCTAACCCTAACCCTAACCCCAACCCCATAAGAGAAGATTGTTACAGATCTAGCAGTGATCTAGAATGATCAATTATATTAATAAAACGTCAAAAACTGAAAATGAAGAAAATGAAGTTGAAGAATCACTATAAATCTAAAACAGGTCAGAGTATTTCATCCAGTTATAAACAAGGAAGTGGTCCGGGTCTGCGGCCATTTGATTGGAGGAGACAATGTAAGGAGCCCTAGGATTGGCTGAAGGCAGACCGATCTGATTGGCCAAGGAATCTGTCAATCAGAATGATTGGCACGTCAAAAAAAAGCACCTTCCTACTGAGTGTGTTGGGTTTGAACTAGCATAATTCTACAAGGTACTCTACAGATAACTTGTGATTTATCCGTTGGGCCACTGAGGCACACAAACATGGTGAATTTCTGGGCTGCTTTAAAGTTGTCCTTCTGGAAATCAGTGTGCAAAGCAAAGTGTCACAGTTATGACTAATGTGGGATTTGAACCCTTGACCTGTGGCTCCCAAGGACAGCCTCTCATCACACTGAGCTAACTGCTGGATAGTACTACACAGCTTTTTTGTGCTATTTGATGTAAGTGTGGAAAGCAAAGTGCTTTTTTGTTTGTTTGCTTGTAAGTGACAAATCCAGAATGTATTTTTCAATGTATTGTTAGTTCTTAAACATAAACTCATACAGTTCATCCCACAGTGAGATCAGCTTGAGGGTCATACGGTTGTCTGTACCTCATTTCAACTGCCGAATCTCAGGTTTGAACCAGGAACCTTCAGATCTACAGCCTAACGCTCTCCCAGCTGAGCTATTACGGCTTGAAAGTAACACATCCAGTATTTATTTTTACATTGACTGTTACTTGTTACTTCTTAAACAAAAAAACTCATAAAGTTTTTCACCCAGTGAGATCAGCCTAAGAGTCATAGGACTTTCTGTACCTCATTTCAACTGCCGAAAGCCTGGATTGAACCAGGGACCTTTAGATCTTCAGTCTAATGCTCTACCAACTGCGCTAATTTGGCTTGTAAGTGTCACATCCAGAATATATTTTTCAATTGATTGTTAGTTCTTAAACAAATAAACTCATACAGTTTTCCCCCAGTGAGATCAGCCTGGGAGTCATACGGTTTTCTGTACCTCATTTGACCTGCTGAAAACCGGTTCCATTTGTACACTGTCAAAGTAACTAACTTAATACTATCAACATCTATCTATTCTATAGTCCCTCTACAACAGTGGTTCCCAAACCTTTTCTTGTCAAGGACCCCCACATTTACACTTTATTAACCTGAACCTGAACCTGAACCTGAACCTAACCCTAACCCTAACCCTAACCCTAACCCTAACCCTAACCCTAACCCTAACCCTAACCCTAACCCTAACCCTAACCCCAACCCCATAAGAGAAGATTGTTACAGATCTAGCAGTGATCTAGAATGATCAATTATATTAATAAAACGTCAAAAACTGAAAATGAAGAAAATGAAGTTGAAGAATCACTATAAATCTAAAACAGGTCAGAGTATTTCATCCAGTTATAAACAAGGAAGTGGTCCGGGTCTGCGACCATTTGATTGGAGGAGACAATGTAAGGAGCCCTAGGATTGGCTGAAGGCAGACCGATCTGATTGGCCAAGGAATCTGTCAATCAGAATGATTGGCACGTCCAAAAAAAGCACCTTCCTACTGAGTGTGTTGGGTTTGAACTAGCATAATTCTACAAGGTACTCTACAGATAACTTGTGATTTATCCGTTGGGCCACTGAGGCACACAAACATGGTGAATTTCTGGGCTGCTTTAAAGTTGTCCTTCTGGAAATCAGTGTGCAAAGCAAAGTGTCACAGTTATGACTAATGTGGGATTTGAACCCTTGACCTGTGGCTCCCAAGGACAGCCTCTCATCACACTGAGCTAACTGCTGGATAGTACTACACAGCTTTTTTGTGCTATTTGATGTAAGTGTGGAAAGCAAAGTGCTTTTTTGTTTGTTTGCTTGTAAGTGACAAATCCAGAATGTATTTTTCAATGTATTGTTAGTTCTTAAACATAAACTCATACAGTTCATCCCACAGTGAGATCAGCTTGAGGGTCATACGGTTGTCTGTACCTCATTTCAACTGCCGAATCTCAGGTTTGAACCAGGAACCTTCAGATCTACAGCCTAACACTCTCCCAACTGAGCTATTACGGCTTGAAAGTAACACATCCAGTATTTATTTTTACATTGACTGTTACTTGTTACTTCTTAAACAAAAAAACTCATAAAGTTTTTCACCCAGTGAGATCAGCCTAAGAGTCATAGGACTTTCTGTACCTCATTTCAACTGCCGAAAGCCTGGATTGAACCAGGGACCTTTAGATCTTCAGTCTAATGCTCTACCAACTGCGCTAATTTGGCTTGTAAGTGTCACATCCAGAATATATTTTTCAATTGATTGTTAGTTCTTAAACAAATAAACTCATACAGTTTTCCCCCAGTGAGATCAGCCTGGGAGTCATACGGTTTTCTGTACCTCATTTGACCTGCTGAAAACCGGTTCCATTTGTACACTGTCAAAGTAACTAACTTAATACTATCAACATCTATCTATTCTATAGTCCCTCTACAACAGTGGTTCCCAAACCTTTTCTTGTCAAGGACCCCCACATTTACACTTTATTAACCTGAACCTGAACCTAACCCTAACCCTAACCCTAACCCTAACCCTAACCCTAACCCTAACCCTAACCCTAACCCTAACCCTAACCCCAACCCCATAAGAGAAGATTGTTACAGATCTAGCAGTGATCTAGAATGATCAATTATATTAATAAAACGTCAAAAACTGAAAATGAAGAAAATGAAGTTGAAGAATCACTATAAATCTAAAACAGGTCAGAGTATTTCATCCAGTTATAAACAAGGAAGTGGTCCGGGTCTGCGACCATTTGATTGGAGGAGACAATGTAAGGAGCCCTAGGATTGGCTGAAGGCAGACCGATCTGATTGGCCAAGGAATCTGTCAATCAGAATGATTGGCACGTCAAAAAAAAAGCACCTTCCTACTGAGTGTGTTGGGTTTGAACTAGCATAATTCTACAAGGTACTCTACAGATAACTTGTGATTTATCCGTTGGGCCACTGAGGCACACAAACATGGTGAATTTCTGGGCTGCTTTAAAGTTGTCCTTCTGGAAATCAGTGTGCAAAGCAAAGTGTCACAGTTATGACTAATGTGGGATTTGAACCCTTGACCTGTGGCTCCCAAGGACAGCCTCTCATCACACTGAGCTAACTGCTGGATAGTACTACACAGCTTTTTTGTGCTATTTGATGTAAGTGTGGAAAGCAAAGTGCTTTTTTGTTTGTTTGCTTGTAAGTGACAAATCCAGAATGTATTTTTCAATGTATTGTTAGTTCTTAAACATAAACTCATACAGTTCATCCCACAGTGAGATCAGCTTGAGGGTCATACGGTTGTCTGTAGCTCATTTCAACTGCCGAACCTCAGGTTTGAACCAGGAACCTTCAGATCTACAGCCTAACACTCTCCCAACTGAGCTATTACGGCTTGAAAGTAACACATCCAGTATTTATTTTTACATTGACTGTTACTTGTTACTTCTTAAACAAAAAAACTCATAAAGTTTTTCACCCAGTGAGATCAGCCTAAGAGTCATAGGACTTTCTGTACCTCATTTCAACTGCCGAAAGCCTGGATTGAACCAGGGACCTTTAGATCTTCAGTCTAATGCTCTACCAACTGCGCTAATTTGGCTTGTAAGTGTCACATCCAGAATATATTTTTCAATTGATTAATTGTTAGTTCTTAAACAAATACACTCAGAGTTTTCCCCCAGTGAGATCAGCCTGGGAGTCATACGGTTTTCTGTACCTCATTTGACCTGCTGAAAACCGGTTCCATTTGTACACTGTCAAAGTAACTAACTTAATACTATCAACATCTATCTATTCTATAGTCCCTCTACAACAGTGGTTCCCATACCAAACCTTTTCTTGTCAAGGACCCCCACATTTACACTTTATTAACCTGTGGAACCTGAACCTAACCCTAACCCTAACCCTAACCCCATAAGAGAAGATTGTTACAGATCTAGCAGTGATCTAGAATGATCAATTATATTAATAAAACGTCAAAAACTGTGAAAATGAAGAAAATGAAGTTGAATAATCACTATAAAACTAAAACAGGTCAGAGTATTTCATCCAGTTATAAACAAGGAAGTGGTCCGGGTCTGCGACCATTTGATTGGAGGAGACAATGTAAGGAGCCCTAGGATTGGCTGAAGGCAGACCGATCTGATTGGCCAAGGAATCTGTCAATCAGAATGATTGGCACGTCAAAAACCACGACAGCACCCTAACTCAGTTACCTATTGCTATCTGCAACAACAGTCTTCCTTTGCCTGTGAGTTAGATTTTGGCTGATATTTTTTAATCCTCCAAATCATGAAGTACACATGTATGTCTTCCAAACCCATGAACTATAGTATGTCTTTTTTTATCCTTCAAAATCATGAAAAACAACATATTATAGTAAGTCTTCCGAAACTATATACAGTTTTCTGTAACTCATTTCAACTGCCGAAACCCAGGATTGAACTAGGGACGTTTAGATCTTCAGTCTAATGCTCTTCCAACTGAGCTATTTCGGCTTGTAAGTGACACATCCAGAATGTATTTTTCAATGAATTGTTATTTCTTAAACATAAACTCAAAGTTCATCCCTCAGTGAGTACAATATACGCTTAATTGTGTAGTACTTGGTAACATTTATTTTTGACACATTTCCACAGCTGTTGATTGATATGTCCAACATGGTTGGAAAACTGAAAAAGCAGTGATATATCCTGGGAGGAAATAAAGAATGGCAGAGCTTAACCTAATTATAATGCAGCTAAAACATAAAATATAATATAAGTATGAAACTAAATAATTACCTAACAAAAGAAAACAAAATACATAATGTGACAGTATCTCATTGTGAACATGTATCAGTTTGTGCATAAATTAACTGGCCATGCAGTGCATAAGGATACAAACTATACAAAAAAAATCTGTATGGCAAAATATGTAAAAAGGCTTGGATATTCATATTAACAGATATTTTCATGTTATAACAAAGACCAACAACAATCAACTTTGGCCTCATGATAAGCTCTCTGGAGTGAACGTCACGCTCAACTCTACAGGGAATTTTAGGGAAATCTAGCATTTCAATGTGGTGTTTTCTTATCGGAAATATCACAGAACAAAATGACAGGGGATTTTCTAAATACAAGTACACTGTAACAAAAAATATTATTAAACCCCTACAGTAGGTCATATAGTATGATCTACAGTGTGTTCTGCCGATAAACCGCTACACCATGTTCAGGCATCATATTCCTGTATACCATTTGATAATTCTCCTCCCATATAGAGTAGGCCTACGGCACATACCAAGGTCTATGGCTAAACTAGCCTGGCTTCTTGGCCAGACTCATATCACACTATCTGCCGAAGGCAATTTATTTTACCACCGGCAGATTCACGTCTGGCCACTGCGAGGCTATGACTAAACACCACAGCAATAAAGCTGACAAGAACTCTCATACATGCGTACTACACAAAGAAGAGCTCCAGGTAAGAATTATACAGTAGAACACCCTTTAGAAAAACAACACTTTCTTTTTGCAAATAGTCATATGAACTACTCCACTTTACAACCACATATACAGTCTTGCTGTCTTTGCCATGGCAGATATGGAAGTCAAAGGTAAACTATTTTTGTTTGTTTGTTACCAGTCGTAAACATTCTTGAAAAATCTTGATGCAACAGGGATCATTAATTTTTCTGCACACAATAGTTCAAGAAAAGCAATGTGGGCTCTATCCGTGGTGTTTTTATGCTTCTGCTTGTTTCTAAGCAATAGAAAATGATGTCAGTACAAATATAGAGTAAATATTATCTAGTTAAGTTGAAGGGAACAGTCCTTAGAAGTCATAATAACAAGCCAACAGTCACATATCAGACAAAACAAAGTTGCAGACACAACGGGTGCATACTGCTGCCGAAAAGGTGAGAGATTAAAGGGGTATTTCACCTACACGACTACATTTGAATTAGCTAATTTGAATTAGTCCCAGCCCTCAGTGTTGTTGATTCTACTACAGTTATTTTCGTCAGTCATAGGATTGAATGTTTTGTTTTTGATTTAATTAACACCTGTCACAGTAGTGAGACATACACATACAGTATTATTACTATACCGGTAGCATCCGGTCTCCCACATGGTTTCCCATGTGGGAGACCCAGTTTCAAATCCAGGAGTTAACATGTGGGGTTTATCTCGAATCAGGTTTCCCATATTGAACACCCTATTGACTACAATCAGAGGGCTCTGCCCAGCACAGGTTATGGATCAGTAAAGAGGTAAAAGTCATTGTCACCACATGTCCTTTCCTTTCAACCAGCGGTTGATCAGAAGAAGGAAAAAGTATGTGAATACTATACTATTGCTAAATAAATTTCTTTTTTTTTGCAAGTCTCACATGTACCATGTATATTTTATAAAGAGACTGCTTTAAGTACTGGTAGAAAATACATTTCTCCCGACAGAAAAACACAGGTAGTAGCACTAAATGAGAGAGCGCCATAATGCAATCAAAGTATATAGGCACGATATACCATAAGAAACAATGCAAGTTACAATTTAACAAACAATGTTAGGTAGAACTAAAGAAAAGAAAAACAAACAAAAAAAAACTATTCAATTTTAGACTTTTCCATACTCTAAACTGAAGAAAATATACAATAGCCAGTGGGCTTTTAGACAGATATGTTCAGATTTTGCTTTCTATTCAGGGCTTCTGTCAGTGTCCTATGCGATCACTAACGAGGCACACTTTTAGAGAAGTCACTCTACAAATAAGACTGTCCAATTAATAAATAAATATTGCTTCAAAAAATATCACACCTACAAAAGGTAAAAAATATGTAGAAAAAGTTCACTGCAGAAAAATTACAATAGATTTTTGTTCTAACATTGTACAGTCCAATGTACAAGCCATATGATCTGGTCAAATAAGTGATTATGCGTGCACACGTGCACGCGCAGACGCACACACGCGCACACACGTTCATGATATCCGCTAATATGATATCCGGCTACCATCTTTATAGAGATTAACTAAGCCAAAACTATAAAGCTGAACCATGACTACACCACGACTTCAAAAATAAGCTGTGAAACCAGGAATTCAGCGACAATCACATGACCACTGCTCAACCGTGAAGAGGTGCCAAACATATCTGTCTGAAAGTAAGTATAATACACAAAGTTAGACCAAAACATTGTAAACTCCCTCTCTCCCTCAAGTTTGTTCTAGAGTACAGTTGCCACTGAGATAATGGTTTAAGTATGTGTGTTGTATTCACAGCGAGTACAAACAAGTGATGCAGATAATTTGTTGTTGCGATGCAGCACCATACAGATGGGCATCTGTTGACTTCACAAAACATAATGAACCATACTACAGAACATCTTATAGACCAGCAAAGAACAGCACATTTGTGTAAAGTGAACACATTATAGGCACAATAATAATCACAAAGTACCAAAAAATGGCATGTTTAGAAGCATTTAATTCATCTTAGACATTAACAGGACACAAGATCCAGACAGACATGACAAATGGGCACTTTTTTAAATAGGACCACCATCTGATGCTGATCTTCCTTTTCCAGCAGCAGTGGGGTCATCACTCGTGACACACTTGATCATGCTTGTCGCAAACTCCTTAAGGCCCTCAAAGTTGGCATACAGATACTCCTTGTACCAATTCCACTCTTTGGGAGACTGACACGCACGCACCACACACACACACACACACACACACACACACACACACACACACACACACACACACACACGATTATTGAGTGTGTGAGATTTAAAGACACAACAAGTCATACAACTTAAATGACAAAGTTAAAACTTGCATCACTGCAACTACAGGAAAATATGTTAGAAAAGGTGAAAATGATACCATACCTTTATGGAATTGAGGTCTGTGTCTCTGCTCTCTGGCCAGTGCTGATAAAGAAACATAAATATTCATGGTCAGCCCTCTCCAGTAAAAATCTCAGCAGAACATTGCTGGTTGCTGCAGTCTAACCAAAAAAAAGGTATGTGTATTATTAAACATGATAAGAACTCAAGTCTCATCCAGCTCCCATGCATGAATAATAAAAAGTGCTTCTTTATTAATAGTTCTTCAATGAAAGGGTTTATTACCCAAGCTGGAGGGAGTGGCTTTCAAGGAAAACATTTTTGCGATACACTGCTGTGACCCCAATTTGGTTAACCGGTCTCTTGACTGCAACGCACCAGACAGGATCATTATGCAAATTCTTTCACGCGTGATGTGACAAACATAAACCAAAGCATCCAACCTGGCGATGAAAGTGGATGGCGTAAATCAAGAATGCCGGATGGTGGCTTAGGTCAAAATCTGGCACTTTGCCTATGGACAGCTGTTCTTGTGGTATCGGCAAGTCCACAGGCAGTTGAATGTTCCACAGGCAGTTGAACATGCATTGGGCATAGTAGTTGAACTCCTGCCACGTCTGACGGCTGAGGTGAACGTCCTGTTTAAAAAAAAGAAAAGGAGTGAGAAAGGGAGGAGGAAAGCAGCGTGAGGGAACAGACAGAGAAGGTTCTAATTAAACCACTCAAGTTAGTGTGTCTATGAATTTCACCAAGGTCAAATAATAACGCTGGAATTTACATGGCGTTTACTGGGCTCATCTTTCTTCATAAGAAGTGCTGACATTTTCATTTGAGCGGCATCTACTTAAGCTAATATCTATCCATCAATCATTTATTAACGGCATGTCTAGATCAGTACAAAATGAACTACGATAGGCAGTTTGGAGGGTTTTACATTTACAAACCAGTATATCTCTCACTCACACACACAAACACTCAGTTGGTGTAGACTTTGACTACCTAGAAATGTGCTATAGATATTGGATGTATTATTAAAGCCAACTATGCCAATATAACAAGCAGCATTTTGATTAAGTGACAGAAGTCCTAATACAGTTCTCTCTGATTAAAAAGGTTTTATACAGTTCTTTCCTATTAAAATGGTTTTATTCAGCCTTCCTTAAACTATGCATGTTTATGTAGAAATTAAGTTACACAGAAAGAAAATAAGTTATGACCTTTGTCTGTCGCTCTTGTTCCTTGGCTGCAGTCATGTTCATCTTGTACCTGAAGAAACCAAGTGCATTTATTAACAAAGAGCACTACAACATATTTTCTCTGTTAGGCATATTAAACTCTAGATTTCACAGGCCTTTCCTCCACTCACTAACCATATTCAGGCACACAACATTGTCAGAACGACCATAAAATACAGTAAGTTTCAGCACTAGCACATGTACTAGCACAAGCACATGTGCTTGTGCTAGTCTTGTTCTGATAAATGTCATGTAAATGTTTACAATCTATGCAAAATAGTTTTACCAAGGTTACACCATAAATACTGCTCTTATTCAGCATATATTAAAGTGCAGTGCTTCTTCTTCATCATAAATCATAAATGTCAGATGAGGAAGTTTGACAGCCATTTCTGATTTCAAATCCTTTTCAGCATCAAATATGCATGCATAAGTGGTATTTAACAAGCAGTGTTTCGTGCACAATATGGAACCAACAGGCTCTGGAATCAACATTGAACCTGTGTGTGGCCTGAATTGTGCATATTTCTATTGATTTGCCCAAATCAATACATGTGAGTGATTCCCGCACACATTTACAGTGATGTTAACATAATTATGAATATAAATGTGAATGCAGGAACAACTGGACGAAGTGTCACGTTAATTCCAGAAGGCTGTGGCCCTGGCTAGATCATCGTTATGAGAGTATGACGAGCAGTTTTCAGTGTGAAATTTAAAGTGTTGAAATTAACATATTTTAACCCATTGATGCCTCAGGACGAATCTGGGAACGCCTTCTAGGGCCTGACCTAAGGTTTCTGAAAACCTTCTAATTCTGATGATTTTTTTTTATTATAAATAGTTATGTTGCTACATGTATAGCAATAGCTGATGAGACACAGAGAGCGGCATCAAGGGTAGAACAACGTATACATTGCACCAGGCATCAATGGGTTAAAGGGGAACCGCTCCGGAAAACCACCAGACCCAGAAAGCACTGGTGCAAAAACAATGATGACAATAACATTGTTAAAACCCTGGTTCCTGAAGCCCGATTTATACTTTGTTGCAACAGAGCATAAAATCAGACAGATAACAATGAAAGTAAATGGCACAAATTAAAGTAACAGTGCCAATGCTCTGGATCCTAAGCAGATGACAGCAATGTTACCGATGGTGAAGAATCAGCCAAAAGACAAGATTTAGCCTAACTGGGTGTCTGGGTCACAATTATATCCATGGCAAGTGAGCAAAGACTGATGATCTCATGTGAGCATTTTCTTTTTGTATAACATTAGGTGAATATGAAGCAGAGTGGAGGAGACTGCAAGTAAAGTAAAGCGTGGAAAGCCACCATGAAAAAGAAAATTACATCAGTCTGTGTACACTTGCCATCAGGAACGTTGTAAAATATACATTAAAATATAGTTAATTAAATTCCTGATGCCAACCAAGGGAGTAAAAACTGCTGTCGTGTGAGCAGTTTGCAGGGCTTAAAGCCAAAATGATTTTTGCAATTGCACCGATATCATTAAATGACCCCTATGAAATCCTCAGGACTGAAATCCATCCCCAGGACTGAGAACTTTAAGCCCTGAGTTTGATTATCATATATATTATCTAATGTGCAGACTATATTTTCTTATGTTTCAACAAAGTTGTACATGAAGCAGAGGATGAAGAGTACAAGATTAAAGCATGAAGACAAAAGAGTGCCACCATAAGAACCACTAGGTAAAAGTAGAAAGAGGCATAGTTAGAAACCCTGAGTTGGAGTAGAGCAACGCAAAGCAATGCAATCAGAGGTAATAATAAGGCAACGTATGACCTTAAGTTAAGCTCACAAGTAATACCTCTTCTCACCCCAAAGTGGATGAATCCATCCCCATTTGAAGCAAAAGGCGGGAATTCCCCATTAAAAAAAATATTTTCAGACGTGTGGGTTAATTCCCAATTTTTGAAAAATGCTTTTCAGGCCTGCCTACATGTGTGGTGACAGCAGGTCCTGACCTGTACATGATGTGGGCCATTTTGTCCACGCTGATGGGGTCTGTACAAAGCAGGGCTGGATAGAAAACCCCTTTTGGGGGCATTACCACCAGGGGGAGCCCATACTTCATAAAGATGTCACACACCTAGAAGAGAAGAAAATGTTCAGGATTCATGCATGTACATAAAAAGATGTTACCATAAAAACCAATCACACTGAAGCTGTTTTTATAGGCATGGTTTTACAGAATTATGTAGAAGCATCGTACTGAGTAGAGAACAATCAGTTACCATCTCATAGAAGTCCAGGGAAATGCTGAGGAGCAGGGCATGACAGTGCTCAAGCTGCAGTCCCAATGAGCACAGGCGGCCCACAAAGTTAAGCACCTCCATCACAGAATTCTTGAATGCTGACAACGTCATGTTCCTTTGGAAGAGAGCAGAATGGATAGTCAGATTTTCTGTTTATTAAAGAGCTGGAGAGACCCGTTACTGAACAAACATATAGCAATGATTACCATCAGAATATAGTGCCTTAACCTTAAAAAAAAATAAAGTTTTGTTTTAAGCAAAACGTGAAGGTAATAGCCTGCCCTAAATGGTATTGTTGAAGAGGCTTGTGCTCAAACCAATGAACCAATGAAGTGCCAATTTTGGGAGAAATAGTTAACCATTATGTCAATAATAAAAGTATTTTCACAGCATTGCACCCACTGCCGCACAGCGGTCGAAAGGACTTGCGCGCTCTGCTTGCGCACTAGTTGGCCATTTATGGCCTACTAGCAAGTATGCACTCGACAGAGTGCAGTTCTAGTTGTGTTCCTATTTTCTTCATAGGTGCTGTTGAGGACTGAATGCTGAGCAGCCAGGAACAATCAACCCCAGCAATTAACTAGAAATGCACTCTGTCGAGGTGCCAACTTGTGCACAAGTACTGCAGAGCGCACAAGTACTGCTACTAACTAATGTCAATTACAACTGCTGTTCTAAATGCTTTAGACCCGTTATTGACCTTAAGTTATACCATACCAACCTTGAACCGTGCCATAGTTGTGTCACCATCAACAGCCAATAAGGGGCCACCAATCTGTTTTTTTTCTAAATTTTTATCCCACGATTTTGTAACCCAGTTTTCTTTTCACCCAGTGCCAATTATCTAATGTAATCCTGGGCGCTACACTTCCTCTGCCAACCTGGGGGGGGGCAGCGGACTGACCTCATGCCTCCTTCTATGCATGAGGAGTCCAAGCTGCTTCTTTTCACCTGACAGAGGGGAATTTCCCCGCCAGGACGTAGCGCGTGGAAGGGACACGTTATTCCGACCAGTTCCTTTCCCCTCCATCAGGCGCCCCAGCTGGCCAGGGGGAGGTGGGGCCACCATTCTTTACAAGAATGGTGGTCCCTTATTGGCCGGTGAACACTGACATGCATACATACCCAGCCGATTGCAGTACTTGCACAAGTAATAAGGCATAGGTCTGAAACAACAGGTTCAATCATTTACAAAGGAATAGCTCCTCTCTGACTAAGAGATGACTCACTTCGGGTTATCATGACTGTGGAGGCTGAGGTCCAGACTGTTGCTGTCGGCGTACACCGAGTGCCAGGTCAACCACCTCTGAAGCATGTTTTTCAGACTGTCAATCACACCGCACTAGAGACACACACACACACAGTGATCACAGGTTAGACAGACACAAGGAGTGATCACAGGTTACACACACTCAGAAGATGGAAATAGGCACAATGAGTATCTAATGAATTCAAAGATGGCAGCCAGCATCATCTTCTTGCCTTGCCCATTACTTGCCTTAAAAAACACTGTGGAGGTACAGAACAGCTGCATGATGGGCTCAAACACAAGCTGCTTCATATCTGTGGCAGAGGATAGAGGATTACACATGCATGCAATGAAATATAATTAAATATGTGCAACCCCCAGTGTGCATGTGGCAGCATATATATATATATGTGTGTCAAACGAAGCCACCGGGTGGGAACCTCATGCATGTCCAAAACAGTTTGAGATTTCAAAATAGTAAAACAAAAGAGCTGATTTACAAGGTCACAACACGTCACAGCGTTGGGAGGCGGCTTACAGTTCTCCTTTTGCTACTTTTGTGTGACACTGCAGTATGACGAAGTATAGCATTCATTTAGTCCTTAGATGCTCTATGTCTGTGAGCATGCTCAATTACTGTATATGTAAACACAAAGTCATAACTTAGTAGATATGTGATAGATACGTAGATATGTGGACATATAATAATAATAATGAATTGCATTTTTATAGAGCTTTTCCAAGTGCTCAAAGCGCTTTACAATGGTTCATTCATTCATACTGTAAAGGCAACTTTTCAAAGAAAGGATGCCAGTGAGGGATATGGTGTGAAGCTCTTTCCAACGCGTGGTGATGATGACAGTAAATCAGGTCGTCTCGTTGAGTGCATTTAAAAGGTTTTATTTTTGCTTGCAGGGTGGATAAGGCATAACATAAACCGGGTATTTAACTTAAACTTAAACAATACCTCGTGATGCAAAATAAACAAAGGATAACTCAAAACAACTGAAAACAAAACAAAACACGCACGGTTGAAAAACTGTGTGGCTTCCCTGTGGCGTTTCCCAAAATCCCTGCTGCCGTGCACCTGTGACACATACAAGTAGGCTGTGCCTGTGATTGACTGAACCCGCCTATTCCCAGGTTGTCATAGCAACTTCACCACAAATTAACCACAGAATAAAATGATCAAATTGGCTACAACACTCCGGCCCCTAATTGTTACTGTATGAAAACATAACAATTCAACAAATACAAAACATTGTAGCCAAATAAATAGTCCACGTCAGTGTTCAATGTTCATGTAGTTCATAATGTTCGTGTAGTTCATGTATGTATGTATGTATGCGTGTATCCAATAGGGTTGGTAACCCCAGTAGTAGAGAATGGGTTTCAGTCTATTCAGCTTCCAATAGAAGACAGATCTTTGTGATCGGTCGCTCCAGGACGTTGTACTTGGTCCGGACTTTCACAGACCGCACAAGTCCATGTCTGTCAGGAAAGGTCTGCAGGACCTTGCCCAACAGCCAGGATCCACAAGGCGCATTAGAGTCTGCTACCATGACGACGTCTCCTGCGACGAAGTTCCTCTTGTCCCTTGGCCACCGTTGCCTCTCCTGCAACAGTGGTACGTACTCACGAATCCATCTGTGCCAAAAAGATTGGCGAGGAATTGAACTTGCCTCCATCGCCGTTTGGAGTACGAGTCATTTTTGTTGAAAAGCCCAGGTGGTAGAGAAGGTTTGCCTTTCAACAAGAGAATGTGATTAGGAGTCAATGGTTCGAGATCATTTGGATCCTCTGAGGTTTTTGTAATGGGGCGGTCATTCAATATGGCTTCCACTTCGCACAGGAGTTTTTGTAGTCCTTCATCATCCAGCTGTTGCTGATGAAGAATGGAGTTCAACACCTTCCTGACCATGCGAATGACCCTTTCCCACACTCCTCCATGATGGGATGCAGCTGGAGTATTGAAGCTCCACTTCACTCCAGAATGAAGTAGTGCATTTGAGATTTTCTCCTGGTTCAGTTGAGATAGAGCTTCTCTCAGCTCACGTTCTGCATTGATGCAAGAACTGGTGTCCAATGAATAGGCCATTTCCAGATGGACTGCCCGACTGGCCATGCAGGTGAAGATGACTCCATAGCGTTTGATGAGGCTGCGGCCTCTCTTCACCTCAAACGGTCCAAAATAGTCTATGCCAACATTTGTAAATGGCGGAAGGTCAGCTTGCAGTCTTTTTGGCAAATCTGCCATCTTTTGTTCACCTAGCTTTCCCCTGTTTCGTCGACAGACAACACAGGAAGTGAGGATCTTTCTGGCAGCAGCATTTGCTCTGGTGCTCCAGTATTGTCGACGAAGTCCAGAAAGTAGATGATTTCTTCCACAGTGTCCCAGCTGTTCGTGTATGTGGCGTAAGATGAGAGTAGTGATGTGTTGGTCCTTAGCAAGAATGACTGGATGTTTTGTGTCATCAGGCATTGCTCCTTTGCTAAGCCTTCCTCCCACTCTCAAGAGCCCTTGCTTTAGCACCGGATCAAGTTTGTAAATGTGGCTGCTTTTCTTCACTCCAGAGGTTCCTCTTTTCAAAGCAGTGATTTCATCACTAAACTTGTTCATTTGACAGTGTTGAATGATGGCACTTTCAGCCGTGTCAATATCTTCAGGACACAAGGTGTGACCACCCATTGTGGCTCTGAACCTCTTCATGTCCTCTTCCACTTTGTTATTTTGTTGAGTTGGATCAAGCCTGCTGCTGGACAGAGAAGCGTGCATTCGTTTTCTCTTTTGACTCAGCAACTGCAACATCTTCCTCAGTTGGAGAAACCACGCAACTGAGGTTTTAAGCCTTTTCCACGAAGAGAAGTAGGTTATCAGTTGATCGGTTGCATTTGGTGCATCGTTGATGATGACAGCATTAACTGAGACCTCTCCTCTGACCTCTGGGTCCTCACTGCTGATGGAACTTGAATCCACGATGTTAAGAGGCCATTCCTCTTCACTCTTGGACAGAAACTCCGGGCCATGGATCCATCTGCTGCAAGTGTTGGCAATCTGCATACATTTTAGATCCATGGACATTTCTGGCTTGTCTGCTGTTGATTTCTCATTGAAGTCATGATTGTATTGCTTGACCAGCAATTCCTCTATCTGAGCAATGGAGATGTGATTGGCTGTGATAGTGGGGCAGCTAATCCCACTCTCGTTGTCTCCTCTCAATGGTCCGTTGACAACCCATCCCAATAGGGTTCTAACAGCATATGGTCCTTTACCCCTGCTGTTTATCACTTCCCATGGTTCCATTGCTTCTGGAGAGTTCGTTCCAATTAACAGCTCCACCTCAGCATCAATAGCAGGAATTTCCACAGAGTTCAAATATGGCCAAGCATACAAGTCTTCCTGTCGTGGGATGTTGTCACAAGTCACAGGCATCTTACATTGGGTGTATACATCAGGCAGCTCAATGTAGGTGTCACCATTTAGTGCAGCGACCTCTAGTCCTGAGATGACATGACTGTTGACAAAACTTTCTTGGTTCATTGTTTTCATTAGGAATCTAGTGGTCCTTCCTCTCACATTTAGCTTCCTCATCAGGTGCTCAGAACAGAAAGTGGATGAACTGCCGGGATCTAGGAATGCATAGGTCTTTATAATTGTGCTGCCTTTCTTTGCCTTGATCTTCACAGGCACAATGGACAAGACGCAATCCTGTGCTCCGGCCCCTATGTGACCACAAGTCTTGGAAGTGGTGGCTTGATTTATTCTGTTTTCATCCTGTGTGTCATCTTGATGTGATCTCATTTCCTTCCATTCCCTTTCATGGATATGAAGAATGGTAGGGTGTTTCAGGTTACATACCTTGCACGACAGCCTACTATGGCACTGTGAACGTACGTGCCCGACAGACAGACACCCATGGCTCCCAGCTCATGCTTTTCCTTTAAGGCAGCCTCCATAGTCAGGAGTGCAGCCCTTTCAGCCTCTGCCATGATGCATGCATAGGCAGTTGAAGACACAGTGTGTCTAGAGCTCCCACGTGACACATTTGATTTGCCAGTATTAGAAACACTGTCACTTGGCCCAATATTATCCACATCCTCATTTCCATTTGACACAGCATTGTTATTTGAACAGTCATTAATATTCAGAACCTCATTTGCATGTGACACAGTATTGTGATTAGAACCATGATTGAACACAACCTCATTTGCATGATTTGACACCTCATTGTCATTTGAACCAATATTTCCAACAACCTCATTTGCATGATTTGACCCATCAGTGTTATTTGGCTCACCCACAGCCTCATTTGCATTGATTGACACGTCATCATTGATTTCATCATCATATGTGGGCATGCATTGCTCCCTGTTTGCAAGCACCCATTTTTCCATTTTGTCAATTATTTCATTTACATTGTGCATATGACCCTGAAACCATTCATTTTGTGTAAACATTTCATCATCAGGCAATACAGGCTTTAGTGATTCATGCAACCTTGTTGTTTCCCCACACATTTTCCACAACATTTCATGTTTGATTTGTATGATAGAGACATTTTCGTTTGAATCCATCATTTGATCCAATTCCTTAGCCATTTTGCACACTCTCTTTAATCCAGCATTCCTTTCCTTTTGTAATGACATGATTTTTGCCTCCAGTGCTTTATACGTGGGTTTAGAAAGCCTTTTACCAAGTTCAGTCTCTGTTTCAGTTTGACTGACAGCTGGATTCATTTCCTGATTTCCCACGTTACTCATCTTTGTTTATCAATCGGCGGAGTCTTTGTTTAGAGTTACTCGGGATTTTCCTGTATCCCGTTGCGCGAAGGCCACTCCTTCCGCAACTTGTATTCATTCATAAATAAAGTCTCACCGTCGCTTTGATGTTTGTTGGTCCGCGTTCCAATGCGGGCTGTTGTATCGTGAAGAATGAGTCGGCAAGAAGGCAGTGAATGGGGCGTTGTCCTTTCGTCAGTTCCGTGTCCATCCGTCTTCAAACGATTTTGTTTGGAAGCTAGTTTTTCAACTTTATGTAAAGGCAACTTTTCAAAGAAAGGATGCCACTGCCAGTGAGGGATATGGTGTGAAGCTCTTTCCAACGCGTGGTGATGATGACAGTAAATCAGGTCGTCTCGTTGAGTGCATTTAAAAGGTTTTATTTTTGCTTGCAGGGTGGATAAGGCATAACATAAACCGGGTATTTAACTTAAACTTAAACAATACCTCGTGATGCAAAATAAACAAAGGATAACTCAAAACAACTGAAAACAAAACAAAACACGCACGGTTGAAAAACTGTGTGGCTTCCCTGTGGCGTTTCCCAAAATCCCTGCTGCCGTGCACCTGTGACACATACAAGTAGGCTGTGCCTGTGATTGACTGAACCCGCCTATTCCCAGGTTGTCATAGCAACTTCACCACAAATTAACCACAGAATAAAATGATCAAATTGGCTACAACACATACATTTGGAAGTGAAGCGACGAACAGTCGACGCCAGCATCCTCACTTCCCACATTCACACCAATGGTGGCAAGCTCACACCGACCAACTCATTGGAGGCAAGTGGGGTTCAGTGTCTTGCCCAAGGACACTTCGGCATGTGGACAGGAGGAGCCGGGATTCGAACCGCCGCCCCAGGAATCATTGGACGACATGCTCTACCTCCTGAGCCACAGCCGCCCCAAACACTAGAGCATACATGTGCCTGACACAGAGGTAAGACAACAGGTAAGAGTGGTGGAGTAGGGCAGCAACTCACGGGACATGGGAACCACAGGGTAGAAGCTCAGCAGACGCAGGATCTGTGGGCGGAGGTGGGAACCATCCCAAACGCTGAGAAAACGGTTGAGAAAGATCTCTGTGCTGGAGAGACCCTCCTGGGTGAGTAAAAAGACAGGGGATGAAAAGAGACATGGGTGTGAAAGTTTCATTTTGTCTCCTGACACAGTGTCAACATTGCCATGACTGCTGACGGAGACGGGACACGTTCATTGACATAATACCCGGTATTATGTTTTAATTTCGCTGTACTTTTGGGGTACCCAGCCCCCCCCAAAAGAGAGAGGCAAGCAGACAGACTAGTCGCCGAATGAATGCAGCCACTAGTAGCCAGTAGTGCACTAATGCAGTTTTACAGCAAAACATTTCACAATGTGCTCTATAAAATCACAGTAGAGAGATGAACAATAAAGAAAGAGTAATAATAGTAATAATAGCACTAATAGTGCACTAATGCAGTTGCCAGTTTTACAGCAAAATATTGGGGGTATTTTGTTTTAATTTTGGTGACCGATTTGTGGGTCGAATAAATATTCCTTTATTTCCGTTTCCTACAATTTATGTAATTATTATTTTAAACGGAAGGGAAACAAATCAAAATGTTTTAGAAAGAAAATCTATTTAAAAAAGAACAACATTACAACATATCGCATCACAACAAGTTGTGAGCCATTTTGTGTCCCTGGGAGACTCCCTTTGGGGTCTCAAGCTTAACTAAACGTTTGGGAACCACTGCTCACCTGGAGGAAGCTCTGCGCGCTCAGCAACCGCTCTAAAAAATGCACAGCATCTTCTGAACTGGAGGGATCTTCATTGCTACAGCATAAAACCTCAAAAAATATAGGGAAATAAAGGTTTTTAAAGGTTAAATTGTGGAGGGAAATTATATTTATATATTTAAAAAAAACTATACAATTAAATGAAAGAAAACAGCAGTCAGTCATTGATTCTGTAAACTGCTCGACAGTGTGAGCCCCCCCCCCCCCCTAAAGTGAACCCCTTCCATCAGAGTTTCTTATATATGCCAAGCACAGGTAATGTTGTCTGGGGTTCATCTCAGGGTGAGATTGCATTGGTGTTTCACTTTCTGACAGAGAATGTTATGTTACGTTTTGCAAGTCTGTCCCCAGTACTCCCTCTCTGAGCTACTACCTACCTTCAGCAAGGGCATTCCCTACCCAGGCGTTGAGGCGTAAGTAGGCTGAATCATCCTGTACGCAATCCAGGTAATGCAGCGCCAGATGGGAGCCCAGTAGAGAGCCGATCTGAGCTGGCAGCTGACGGAAGGAAGAAACTATAAACTATAAACAAACACCATGAATGCTGTTAAAAAGTGACGTGGCAGGTTTTACACACTCTAAACGCGTAAGGAATCAACAGGTCTGTCAGGAGGCAAGCAAGTTCTCTTTGTTGATCTTTATTTAACGTGTACAGCCGTCCACGGATGCTGCAAGCACACAGGCCGGTCTCCCAAGCAGGCATAACCATACAAGCACAGAGTTACAGTTTATATAGCAGTTTAGTCCCACCCACAAGGTGGACCCAGAGGCAGAACACAGAATCGATGAATTGACCATTTGCTTGCAGATACAGGAAGATGGGGGGTGGGAGGTGAGAGGGGAAGGGGGGGGGGGGGGACAGGATGAGAAGGAGTGAGGTGAGAGGGGAAGGGGGGGGGGGGGGGGGGGGGGGGGGGACAGGTGAAAAGGACTCTGTTACTCACAGCATGGCTCAGAGCTTCAAAGCTCGGTCTGTATAGACTAATTTAAATGTATTCGAATGATCTTCAAATGAGTCTAGCTGATGGAAATTCCTCGTCAAATCCTTCCTCTTGTTAATTAAACAACAGCTTAATTAAACAATTAATTGTGAATTTTCCATCAATATCAAAATAATACATCATAATACATTTGAAGAAAATACATAAAAAATAGGAGTACTTGTAACATATTTGAGCTAAGCAAAATAATGACACATGGGTTTAACAATCGTGGCTAGGCAATCAAATAAACCAAGAAATCCCTAAAAATGATACTAATACAGTACCCTGTTGAATCAATTTGACCTGTATTTAGCACAGCAACATAACAAATAAACAGAAAACATCACATTTCCAAACAATATTTTCTTTCCAGGTATACGGTCGAGTGATACCCCCACTTTTTCTTTTTTTTTTTTTTTTTTTTTTTGTAGGGGGAGGTGTGTGTGTGTGTGTGTGTGTGTGTGTGTGTGTGTGTGTGTGGTTAGTGGAGCAAATGACAGGTAGGACAGTCCTCCAGGGGGGGTTGTAATGGGGGCATAACCTGGACCGGCGGTTGTAGTCTTGTCTGGAAGCGTAGTCCCTTCCTGTCCACTACCCCCAGTGTCCAAAATCTTCTTCATCCCTGTGGTCTCCCTCGGATGATGAATGGTAGACTTGTCTGCGTTGGTCATAATAGCCCCTACTGTCCTCTCTCTGCAGATGTCTTCTGTTTTCGTTCTTGTCGCAGTCTTCTTCTTTGTCTTTTGACAGCATAGTGACAGCGCTCATCATTGCAAGCTGAAGGACTTCGGCCTTGTTTTTATCCTGTTTCTTCTCTTTTTCGTTCATCTCGTTTTCGACGTCCTCTGCATGAGCTGCATGCTTGATGATGTCGGCCGGATCAGCTGTTCTGTAGCCAATGAGAGATTGTTTCACTCGCTTAGAGAGTTTTTCATGCATGTTGTTTATTAGCTGGCTGACCAGGAAGGCTTTGGCAAACGGGTCGTTCTGGTCTTTTCCTCCTCCGTGGATGAGTATGGATTCCTCCAGGCGGTGGCGGAACTGACTGATCGTTTCATCTTTGCCCTGTTTACAGTTCTGCACTTCAGTCAGATTTAATATCGTTGGGAAGAGCGTCATAATCTTCTCACACACTGCATCCACAGCAGTCATGTATCTGCGATTGTCCTCAAATTGTACAAGGACAGGCCTCTCATCTTGATACGTTTGGGCGACATCTAGGACTGCTTGCATTTTTGAAGGTTCCATATTCTTGGCACAGATGTCAAGTACTTCTTTCATTGTAGGTCTGTATGTACGACAAAAGGCCTGCAGTTCTTTAGTCCAGCGGCGTCCTCCCACTTCAGTAGGCGTTTTCAGTGTAGCTGCGTATTGGCCTATGTCATCTGGAGACCATAGGCGTTGCACCATCATTACATCGCCGTGCGGATTGGCTACTTCTACCATGGGGCACTGTATGTCAGCCAGCAGTATGTTGTCCCCGTCCTCCTGGTCCATCCATGGGTTAGAACAAAGTTCACTTGAGGTGGGCACCCCGCCCGGCAGGCGACAATACTCTGATGCACCCTGTGCGCGTCTCGCTGTCCCAGGCCCTCTTCTTCCCTGCTCATGTGGCGGTGTGCTGCCCTGGGTGATGATGACACTGCTGCGATGGGGCCCTGTCCCCCCATGGCTGCCAGGGGTGGACAGATGCACAGATGGAAGCAAGGTCTGTGGTTTCCGTGTCGTGTCCGCATCGTCACTGTTGGCCAGCTCTGGGCCAGGGATGCCAGTGCAGGATGGACGTCGGCTCTTAGTAGTGTCATTGGACCGAGCGGAGCCTTCCTTGTGTCGAGCCTCTTTCAATAGGCCCAGTGCAGCGGATATCAGGATTACCGCTGGAGTAGACGGCTGCAGGCCTGCAGCAACAGTCTCCAGAAGGCTGAGCACAGCGGACACCAGGATTGGCGTTGGAGTCGAGGGCTGTAGGCCCGTAGCAACTGTCTCCAGAAGGCTGATCGCAGTGGACACCAATATTGCCGTCGGAGTAGAGGGCTGTAGGTCTGCAGCAACAGTTTTCAATAGGCTGAGCGCAGCGGATATCAGGACCGCTGCTGGAGTAGAGGGTTGCAGGCCCGCAGCAAGAGCCACAGCCGTCCGTTGTAGCTGGATGGCAGATTGACCGGCCCGCATGGAGCCCAGGCAGCCCAGGTCCAGGGTCTGCTGTGGAGGAGACAAAGGAGAATTCTGAGGAGCCAGTGGCCCGCTCTCTTCCCTCAAAGAATCTATGTTTGGAAGTTCCCTCATATGACTCTCCCGTTGTCTAAATTGTGCTTCCTCCATCCACATTGACAATACTTTCCTGTGGCGGTCACATCTGTCAAGTTTGTGCGTTTTAACTGACTTTTTCTTTCTCATTTTCTTCTCAGCTTCTCTTAGTAGTCGGTCTAAGTCAAGCAATTTTTTTATACTTAAAGAGCCTTGTTCTGGGAACCCCATCTGTTTCCACTCATCAAGGCAGTCTAATGCTTCTGGACCATATTTTGCAACCATCCCGCTCATGAGAGGAGACCATCTTTCTTTGTCTTCTGCCACTGGCGCACTTTTTTTATTTCCCATACTGACTATCTATGTAACACGGTAATCTTTGTGCTACAAACTTTACTTGGTCTAAACACGGTATCTTTATGTCTTATCTGAGAGTAACAAGATGTCTTTATGTTGTTTTACAACAAGGTTCTTATGCTATTCTCAGTATAACAAGGTGTCTTTGTGTTTACAAACTTACTTCTCTTTCTTTACTGGACTTAATGCAAAACGCTGTATCTTTATGTTTTCTTTATGTTGTTTTCAACAAGGTTAACAAGGTGTCTTTGCGTTTGCAAACTTGGCTTAATGCAAGGTCTCTTTTCTTAGGCTAGGCTTGCTGCTGTATTTTGAATCAAGCATACTTGACTATTACAATAGATAGGTTGGCAAAATATGGTCTTAGAATTTATAATTAGCTCTTCAATTGTCTGAAATTTGGAAGATTCTCACCGTTTTTTTAGTGTAGCCACAGGGTTTTTTTTTTAAATCCAGGCGTTGAACTCCATTGATGCAGCCATGATTCTTCTGTCCTTTTTGGAGCGGTTCGTTGACGTCAGTTGTGGCTTGATCTTCCGGAGCTCAACGACACAGGATCCACACTTCTAGACACCAATTGACGTGGCAGGTTTTACACACTCTAAACGCGTAAGGAATCAACAGGTCTGTCAGGAGGCAAGCAAGTTCTCTTTGTTGATCTTTATTTAACGTGTACAGCCGTCCACGGATGCTGCAAGCACACAGGCCGGTCTCCCAAGCAGGCATAACCATACAAGCACAGAGTTACAGTTTATATAGCAGTTTAGTCCCACCCACAAGGTGGACCCAGAGGCAGAACACAGAATCGATGAATTGACCATTTGCTTGCAGATACAGGAAGATGGGGGGTGGGAGGTGAGAGGGGAAGGGGGGGGGGGGGGGGGGGGACAGGATGAGAAGGAGTGAGGTGAGAGGGGAAGGGGGGGGGGGGGGGGGGGGGGGGGGGGACAGGTGAAAAGGACTCTGTTACTCACAGCATGGCTCAGAGCTTCAAAGCTCGGTCTGTATAGACTAATTTAAATGTATTCGAATGATCTTCAAATGAGTCTAGCTGATGGAAATTCCTCGTCAAAAGCTAGCCAGTACAGTCGACGCAGAGCATCCACAAAGATCACATTTTTTTAAACTCTCGCTCTGGAGCTCACATAGATATACACACATACGGAACATGCACAGGCCAGAGCACAAAGCTTTTCCATGTTTTACTGTTTTTTTCCCACCTTGATGTATATTTGTATCTCTATATACCGGTACTATCTTTGACGATTTTGTGCACTTTTATTTGTGTTTATGTTATGTAAAGCACTTTGGTCAACTCTGTTGTTTTTAAATGTGCTCCATAAATAAAGTTGGATTGTATAGGATTGGATAACAGGATGTTGGCCCGTTTTGGTCCCTCCTATTCCAGTTGCACAGTCTTTCTGTTTACATTCCTAACTCGACACATTGTAATAGGAGCAGTCGACAGATTCTGCTGCGGAGCTCTAGTCTGAATCTGTCATGAGAGAATACATTTGCTTATGTATGACAAGCTGTCTCGCATTGGGGACATTGTACATTGTATAGTATTTTTTGTGTATGTCAGACACACAGTCCTCTCAATAATAGTGTGCAGCAGAAGCATCATTCATCTAAAATGGGAGCAACATGTGCTTTTATTGACAGGAACAAGGGTGCAGGATGACAGAACAATGATTGGAGGAATCATTGTTCTGTCATCCTGCACCCTTGTTCCTGTCATGTCGTGGCTGCACAATTCCAGGTGGATGATCAACCGTGCACAGCCCACCCATTAGTCTCCTATCCCATTAGACAAACTTTTCTCATCGGCCATGGAAACGGCCAAATGGTGGCGAGTTAATAACACAGCACAAGGCACAAACGTCATACCGCTTGAGAAGATTCATTTATCGGGTTGATGCATCTGCTGAGTAAACACACATTTATGTGGAGACCTTTTATCATGTGGTTCACTTCATAATATTATCAGCGGGTTAATGGCCATTTGTATATTCTCTACTTACGGCAGATCATAAACAAAGTCTGTAAACTGAGCAATGGCACATTTACAGAACAAACTAGAAGAAGTGCCCCTCTGGGCACAGGTCTCCACCAGGGCAGGTCAGGTTGTGGCCTCCTGGTGGCGCTATAATAAGCCAATGTGAGAAAGGGTGCCATTTCTTCTTAAGCCTTGGATGGCAATTGGATGATTGTTCCAAAAATGTGTTTTGCAAATTCCACCTGTTGGTGGCGCTATAACAGGCCAATGTGAAAAGGGTGGGATATATGCATTATATATATTTTTTTTTGTTCAAAACGGGCCAATCCTGCAAACTTTGAAAGCCAATGTTAGCCAATCAGGATGGAATATAAAATATTGGACAGATCTGTCTTGAACACATGACTATAGAGATACTGTGTAACAATTTGTGGGATTTTTGAATATGGACGAGTAATATCAAAAAACATGTTTTACAAAAATTGGCCTCCTGGCACTATAACGGGTCGTTCTGGAAAATCTGGGGGGGTTCATCGTTGGCATCCAGGAAGTGTGTGTGCAAAGTTTGGCATCGACCGGGTTAACTGTGCCGGAGATTAGCTGTAAACAGACGGACAGACACCCACACGGACAGACACACACACGGACGTAGTGCAAAACATACTCTCTCCCCACGCCTTCGGCCTGGTAGAGACAACAAGCTAAGCATAATGGGGCAGGTTTAGTGTTGACTCTAATAAACAAATAAGCCTCCCAGGCCACCTAGTAGTTTGTGTGGCAGAAGATTGTTGATGGGTCTGCTATTTACTAGTATTTAGCATTGACTGCAAGTAGCACAGTGCCCCCATGTGGCCATGGTGAGCCACCACAACTACAATTGACAGGGGTCATGCCTTCTAATGGACTGGGAGGGCTCAGGGCTGTCATATTAATGGTGGATTAATTAATTAAGGTGGATAGAGAGGAAAGGTATCGCACACAAAAGGCAAGAGAGAATGAGATGCAGCAACTGAGAAAGTATCATAGGCAATAAGCATGGAGAAAATGAGAGTGAGGAACTGAGAAACAGAAAAGAGAGAGAACTTACTTCAATGTTGCCCAAATTATTCAGTAGTTCAGAGAAGGACTGTATCTGTATCATAGGGACAAACTTCTTCCTGTAGACGGGATCGTTCTGTGTCTCCATCTGAGCTGCGGCACATAGCACAGGCAACTCCAGGTGTGCTCGATGTTTCTGATAGAAAAACAGCACCGTTAAAGGCTAGGAACTCTGTACAGTTTTGAATACCCACCCTCGGTTCTTCCAGTCAAAACAGAAAAACAATCTGGCCTCCATACCCAGAGAGAGACAGAGGCGACTGTACAGGCATTGCTCTTCTGGACAGCGGCCAGTGACGTTTTCCAAGCAGAATTGTAGTTCCTAAAAGGAGCCTGACGGACCAAGCAGGAATAGATTCAAAGATGGTCCAAAGATAATGATTGAAATGGAAAAATAACATTGTAATGCAGTCAATGTACAAACCTTTTTTAACGAAATGGGGCATGGCACTAGCTCAGGGCAAAGCATTTTGTAGCACGCTAGAAGGTGTAAGAGGACTGGCTGCTGACCCTGAGGAAAAAGTGTAGAATATACTAGAATATGTAAAAGCTGCTACACATTCCTGCATGTAACTGCCAGTGTGATTGATGTCTGTAATAATTACATAATTGCATGGCAGGATAAAACTACTTACTAACATACATTATATCAAACCAGTATGGCAATATAACATTTTTACTGTACTTTAAATTACCACCGAATTAATGCCAGCACTGATTAAAAGGAGTAATGGGCTACGTTTGATAGATATGGCTGCAAGCAGAACACACTGCATGCAGCGCATATACTGCATTTACTTGGATGCTGAAGATAACAAGAGCTGAAAATTACATCCGATTATGAAAAGTCAATATGATGACAAGATGCTTACAACTTTATTCTGTAGCTCCAATAACTTCCTTACTCTGAAGAGCCGCACTATGTTCAGGACAAAAATAAAGAAAATAAAACGTGAATTACGGTATCTTAGTTTACAAAATTGCTGTGGGGAGATGAGATAAACAAAACAGGGCAGACTTACCACATTCTTTTCTCGTCAAAAGGCAGAGCAGGTGACAGACATAAGGCCACTGTGAAAAAAACAGCACACCTTTATATTAATTAGTCCACCTTTTAGTATCTGAAAAGGTTGCTTTGTTTTCATCTGATCGAGTTTGAGTCGTGGAGACCAATAGTCATGACTCATGAAATTACAATTGACACAGGACTGAATTGGTCTATCTGGTTCCTACAAGTGATAAACACTATAACTACCCATATTATTTGGAGGTTTGATATACTTTTGTCGTCTATACATTATACAGTATATAAACTAACAAGAAAAGTGCACTCCGAGAAGTGCATACTCCCGCCAGGCCAGGTTGCCTACTACAGGACCTGCAACATTTGGAAGGCAGTCATAGTCAATGCTTGCTGTCGGCCATTCCGGATTCCTGGTTGGTTAATAAGTTGAACAACATGCATCAATGGCCTAGCATTCCAGTCAGTGCCATTGACAGTGTCTGTATGCCTATGCCTTGCATATGGCGCACACACACACACAGTACATGTAAAGCTGGATAGGTTCCCCAATCTGATCAATCTGATTTTCAAACCATGCAAAACTAAATTGTATTATTAAACATTAACTATACACTAGGGATGCACGATACATTTTTTGAAACCGATAGATAACTTCCTGCTTCTCAAAAAGCAGTTACACTAAAGCAGTTTTTAAACGAATAAAAAAAACTGTTGATTTAGCCATTTTTGTATTAGGAAGAATAGCTGGACTGGATCTTCAAACAGTAAAACCAACACAAAGTTGAGATTTGCCGTACAGAATTGACATTGACATGAATTTTCATTTGTTTATATGCTACAGGTGACTTTGAGAGCCGTTTTACTGGGCAACATAAGTCAATGAGACCATTTTGTCCTATATCAATTCTTAGTCAACGGAGCAAGATCTTGCCAAGATTTGTTGTTACAGTAGTTACAGTACATCATGGCATGGTAACTACACAACCAAAACTTTTACAAAAGTGTCTTTGTGCTTTAATACATTTTAGTCATTTCATACTCCAGAATCTTAATTCACATACCAGATCTGAATCCGTCACCAAGCTGAACAGGAAGCCGTACATAGATCGAAGATGATCCGTAGAATCAATCATGTCATACATGGTCAGCACCCATTTCAAGAAAATAACCTGGAAACCACAAGCATAAATAGTTTGACAGATACACACATACGGCTTGTGTGTAAAGAAATATATAGAAGTTTCCAGTTTCCACCCACCTTTTATGCAAATTCTATTTAATAAAGGATGATGGATTTTCTAATAACCTATGCATTGAAGGGGAACTACGAAACATTGACACAAACATGTGGCAGGATGAAACTCAAAGATCTCTGGTTTTTGTCCAAGTAATTAAGGCGCCAAGCCTGAAGGGCCTATGGTTCTTTCAGTCAATTGATTGATTGAAATATTTATTAACAGTTTGTAGAATTTACAGTACATTTTAAGCACAAACTCAATACAAAGACTGTTAACTGTGAGTGGACGACCCAATTAAGCATTACACTTCAATGCTTGTATTTGACCGTTTTATTTCTTCTTCTGCCAAAAAATGCAGTTCTGGCATAACCGTGGCCCGTGCAGTCGGTATTCTTGGAAACTTACAGTATATGGTAGAGGCCAGGGCTATGTCAAACAGTGAGGAAACTTACAGTATATGGTAGAGGCCAGGGCTATGTCAAACAGTGAGGAAACTTACAGTATATGGTAGAGGCCAGGGCTATGTCAAACAGTGAGGACGCCAAGCCCACAGGCCACAACCAAAGGCAAGCACGCTAGCAGATGTTTGATCAAAATAAACTTATTGTACTGTAAAAATGTCTCTTTTCCCTTCATCTGTATCCATTTTAGTATAATAGTATTAGTTTACTATAATTAGATTAATACACAATAATCAACACAAACATTTTATTTATAACACACCCAAATCAAATCATATTACGGCAAATTGAATCATGCGTGTTCACTCAATTATTCAATCAAAGCAAACCGCATAAAAAATATTAGTTTGCCTGTTCTACAAACATAACATAGCACAATGTACTAAAAAGATGGCTGTGTTGAAACCATTGTTAAGTTTTCACTGTCAGTGGATCAACACCAGCCAATAACATGGCCTAAATCATCACTGTGTTTTGTCATGTCTAGAGTCGCAACACAACCATCTATTATGATATTTTACAGCACCAAACATTGACAAGCTTTATGTTGATGCTGATCCTCCTTTTCCAGCAGCATGTGTTGAGACTCTGGACATGACAAAACACAGTAATGATTTAGGGCAGGCCATGTTATCTGCTATGGTGTCGATCCACTGTCAGTGAAAACGTAATGGTTTCAACACATTTAGAGTATTTTAGAGTACATTGTGCTTCATTATGACCTACATTTTTGAGGGGCGCTGACGGCACATTATGACGTACATTTTTGAGGGGCTAGCGCCCCTCAAAAATGCATTCTTTTTGCGGGCTGCTAGCCCCTCCTATGCTTAGCTTTGTGTGTGCGTGTGTAGGCTTAAAAAGTGAAGATAAAAAGTGAGGACGCAAAAAGAGATTGGCCGGAATGTGATGATGTAGATGTATGATGATAAGAGTGCCCCTCACTTCACAGTTCACACGAGTGTGAATTTTTATTGTGGCATCCATTGATGGACAATTGTTTTCATTATGACCACGGGTATGGTCTAAAAGTGTGAACATTTTATTGCACTTAACATTAAGAGAATCAGAAAACAATTGCCAATTTTTTTACCTGTGTAGAAATTGGTATTTTCCCAACAAATATCCAAACCACGGCACGACAAACGGCATCCTGTGGCACCACAGTGGCAGGGATGAGACACTTCAGCACACGTACCAATAAACTTGAACGGGAACCTACACAGGGCACACCACAGAGAGAAATACACAAGCAGAGAGAACGATAAAGATACCTCCTGCGAGAACACATATTACTAATATGTACACACCATTCAAGAAATTTGTGTATACAGTACTACTTGGGAATTGGGATGGGACGATAGTAATTATAGTTTATCATGATTAATAACGCTCACAATAATCATATTGTGGATATTTAAATTGTGGTTAACAAAAGAGGCATTTTTTTAACCCTTCAATTTTGTTAAGTCATTTATTTTAGTCCCATCCCTAGTATACAGACAATTTGACCTCCCACTTTGCTGTAGCTCCGGTGCCAAATTAATACAGAATCAGAATAAAGCTGTGTAAAATATGGCACCAGCTGTGAGAAACCCCCATTTAAAAACAACAACTATTAAACATAGAAGAGCAGCATACCGATGCGGGAGCTCATGGTCAACTCCAGCATGACTGAGATTGCCTCCGGGGGGAGTCCTTTACTGTAGGCCACACTCTCCACCAGGGCCAGGTTATTTTCCAGCACATGGTTGCCTTGTACTAAAGTACCTGCTTCATCTATGGGGGAGCAAAGGGAAACACATTACGTCACATAGGTCATTTGACATTTGGTTGAGGTGTGAGTTAACAACAAACATGTTGGGCAACAAGATGAGTTTCAGAAATTGGAACGTTACTTGCACCAAACTTCTTTGACAATGCTGGGCACCCTCTAGCCCTACAAGCAGAACCCAATGCTACTGAAGTTTCTGACATTTTTGACGACCCAGATAGCATGGGGTCCTGTTCCATCTCTACCCTGCCACCTGGTACGCGGACATAAATAAAACATAAACAACGTGAATATGGCCCGTCTGCGCTCTTTTAGGACTTGTTTTCGTGTGAGGGCTTCTGAATGTGTGAAGTATAAGTACCTATACATACCGCTGCGAATATCTCCTGTGGCGCGGAAGCCGTTAAGTATTTTTAATCTTTGTTTGACCGATTTGGTCGCTTTGATTCTTCTTTTCCTTCCTTGTTTATTGACACCTCATTGTACCGCCTATCTGGCTAGCTAGTTGCGCTATAGCTATGACAGAGCAGATCAGAGGCAGGAACGTAGCCAGCACAAGCCAACCGCACATCGGGAGGCGGTACAATGAACGGTAAATAAACAAGAAGAATCCAAGCTTCCAAATCGGTCAAACATAATTAAAAATACTTAACAGCTTCCGCGCCACAGGAGATATTCGCAGCGGTATGTATAGGGAGTAGGTACTTAGTTCACGAATTCAGAATAACTCAAACAAAAATGCCCGCGTTCCAAAATTCCCATACGAAAATATAGATACGTACAGGGACCCTACATAAAGTGACATCCAAATTTCAGAAAAGGTTTATGGAGGGTTCCGAGAGGGGCTAGGCACCCTCTATACTGGAAATTACATCTACTTTTTACAGTAGATGTACATCTAATTTTCTGAAAACAATCTTCTTTTATCTGACAGTCCAAGGTTGATTGTAATGGTCAGGTATAAAGCCAAACACACGTGCGCGTACCCAGCTTACCGTTTTTTGTTTCGTTTTTTTAGCCAGCTGGACTAATGGAACATCCTACTCAACACTCTAGTCTAGTCCATAGCCTTTACTGCGCTTTCTGCCGTTGCGGCATTAGAGCTATGGAACAGAGCATACTCATACTATATCACAATATTTATAAATACGTGCATGTTTATAAAGCATGCACAGTGACGGATTAACCCCTCTCAAGGCCCTGGCGCTTCACCAAATCAAAAGGCCCCTACTGATTCAGCCAATTAATTAATTAATTAACATGCATGCGTTTAGCGCATATCCACTACTGCCTGCGCTGCCCCCTGGCAGCCTGGCACACAAGACAGTAGGAACTGCCGCACTGGGCACAGCCTTTCAAACTTCAGTCTCTGCTAAACTAACTGCAATTTTCCCGAAAAATAATTAGCCTATATCTACAAGCTCCATTAGCAGGCAGCAGCATGTTTTGTCTAAATTGTCTTTGTGGCCAACAAATGTAGCTACATTTGCAAACAGTGCTGTTGACCATGTTGTTACATGGTCCATATAACGTGTGCACAGTGCACCAACAGACAATGCCAATATGCTATATTAATATTAGAACGTTTTAAAAACAGATTAATTATTGACGACAATGCAACCTGTGGTGGGTGCAACGTCACTGAAAACTTTCATAATAGCAATTCAATTAATTTACTCACGAGTGATGGAATCGTGAAATGGAGGATGTAAGAACACACTTTTGTTGCATTAGAGCAGGGTAAATATGAAGTTTTGCGCCAAGGTCTTGTTTATATTCCTCTTACATAGGCTGTATGTTATTGTCGCAACAACACACGTTGGTCGGTCTGAGTGAGGGGGGCCTTCCTGATTGAGGGGGCTTCTGACGGCGTCGCTTACTCGCTTCCCCAGGAAGCGACGCGCAGCCGTCGGGAACCCCCTCAAACAGACTGCTTTCCCCCCCCCCTCCCGAAAACTGCTACAGAAACTGTCAGACGAGAAGACCAAAAACACTAGCGGGGGTTCTTATGTTGCGTTATATTTTTCGAAAGAAGCAACAGCTGTACCTATAGTCTCGTACCAGGCCCTGCAAGCTTCGGGCCCTGGCGCTTAAGCTCCACCTAGTTCCATTGTTAGCATGCACGTATACGGTAGACCCCTTAGTAATAGTTATAAAGCAACCATCGTGTCCCAACTCACAATTTGTGAAGTAATTCATCGCCACTATAAATGGATCGTCTGCCTCTTTCTTTTTTTCCATTTCTTTGATTCGAACACTTGATCGCTTCGGGTCCATAGCTAAAGCAATGCTTGGCAGGTGGCACTGACCACAGTCAGGACAGACTGAGCACATTTATAGACAGCAGGGCCATTACCCAGCTGCTGGGAACCAATGAGGAATAAGGGGCAGGTCCAGGTAGGACCAGTCATGATTGCAGCCACCTGCTTTCAATTGACCAGTCAAGTCATCAGCACCACACCCATTCTCTAATTCTCCATTCACCTCCATTCATGACCTTAGACTCGAGAACACAAAAGGGAAACAATGGGCGCGTTCGGAAATGCGCCCTGAACGCACTGGTGTGCTCTCTTGTCGTTCGTTTATTCAGTGCACTCAGTGCGTTGTCGTTCGAAAATCCAGTGCGCTGCGCACCGGGTGTGCCGAGTGCACGCACTGAGCAACCCTACCCTGAGGGTAGGGTTGCTCAGTGTGAATGGTGTGTTGTAACTGGTCGTTCGTAAATAAGGCACACTGAACGCACTCTGTGACGTCACCGCCCACCACACTCAACAAACTGACCACATTCCCGGTGCGCATAGCCGAACGCGCCCATAATAACACAGGCCACCAACATTTCCAACTCATCACAATTATTCCCAAATTAACTAAACACAATAATAACAATACTAATAGGGGCCAGGCAAGATTTTGGTACCATTTTGGTGGCCGTAATTGTGTCTGTATTTTTGAGGGTATAGCCCCTCCTATAGCCTATACAGGTTTAATGTTTGTGTTTAGGTCAATGTTTGTTTTAAAAACACCATTGACAATGAAGATAAATTAACCATTTGTGCATCATCATTAGATTCATTACATCACCTAATCATACCTAAGCAACATGAGTTAAACTTTAATATATTGCCCCTCACTTCACACCGCACGGCGTGTGATTTTCTTTGTCTTCCTACATGTCTCTAGTTTATATTTTGGTATGATAACCCTTCCAATTCAGTAACTTAATGCCAGTTAACTCTAAACAGACTATGACCTACCCCCAACATGAAACTGTGATGTGTGTAGGCTGCGTAGGCTATATCCTTTATATGTCTTAGACAATGATACATTTAACCTATAGGCCTAGTGGTGTTATAAAGAATACGTTGATACGGTAATTTTCTCAGTAGAATCCATTTCTGCTCACAACCTTTTTTTTATTGTGCATATTGAATTAGATCATTTGCATATTTGAACATATTAGTGGAAATAATTGCACGATCACACATGTACATGTACACAAGAAATGTAGTGCAAATCGGCCCAACGGCTTTCGAGTTAGTAGCAAATGTATATAGGCTACATAATTAGTTTGCTATAATAACAGCACCTGAGTGGCATGTTTTTGGCTGTTTTTTGGGGGACCCATAATATGGTGTCTAGTTACGGTCAACTAATGCCCCATGGGTTCTTTAAAAAAAAAAAAATCTTATCCTAAGAGTCTACGACCCTCCACCCACGTCGCGTCACCGAAGCCTGGTTTATATTTACTGGCTGCAATGCTCAGTGCTCTGATTCGGACTAGTTTAAAACCCGCCTACTGTTATACTCTATGACTGTATCCGGGCATTTGCGCACACACCATAGAGTGTACGTGCCGTTTCCGTGTCCGCCTTAGACCCAGACCGGATCAACAATATAATATGCAAAGGGGGGGCCTAATGTTACTACGGAAGCCGAATATGACCATGATCACCCGGCTTGATTGCAATGCATGCAATCTCTGTCACATACCACCTAGCTTAGCTTATTTGTTATAACGTTATCAACTGAGATCAGACCGCTGTATTTACATTGTGTTTTATATTCAGTCAATGGTTATTACCACAGCGGAACTACACTACAATCGAACGTATATTGGATTACACATCTGACAAATCGGTGCGACCAGGTAAAAGCTTTGGCGGTACTTTCAACATTTAGCCAAGCTAATGAAAGCTGCCGGGGACGGCATCCGTGATATGCATGTTAATGTATGTGGCGTTGTTTGTCTGGCTTATTTTGGATCAGCAACTTCATCTAACATAGTAACATTTCTGCTAGTTCTCCAATATCACTGGTTGCAGCCATACGCTTTGTATATGAGTCTTTGTGATGCTAATCTTAACTAGCGTAGTTTATGCTATTCGTTAGCTGAATGTGTCATGTTTGAAGAGGCCGTGTGGGCCCAGATTGGCGTCGTCATTGTGTTAAAGCCAGCTTATCAAGGGAATGGAGAAGCAAACATAAACAGCGTGTCATTCATGAGCGCGTTTGGTTAATATGGTCCGCTGAGGTGCGAAGATGCAGCATGCCAGCATCTGCTTACACACCCGAGCATGCAGTTGTATAGTTGTTGATGTTGACCAAACAAAATTCTACTGACTTCATGCTGATTTTCTCCTTTTGAGGTTTTAATGACAATGACTATACTCACTATATTCTAGATACTAACTAACTGTAGCAAGAAACAGTACTGTACGTATGTACTGGAATGCATTGTCGTACCTTTCGTATGTAATGGAATGCATTTCGAGCTGAGTTCAGGTGTGTCAATGTCACAACTGTGTGTGACTGTGTGTGATATCACTGATATGTAGGATGGAGTGGCAGCCAGATGAGCAGGGTCTGCAGCAAGTTCTTCAGCTCCTGAAGGACTCCCAGTCCCCAGACACTGCAACACAGAGAGTTGTACAGGAAGTATCTTTTCAGCAGTGTGTGTGGGTTCAAACTAACTGTCTTGCAAAGAGTCCTTGTCTGCCCAGCATAAGTGTGAAGCATGTGTCATTACGTGAGACAATAATAAAAAACTGTCTGGGAGTGTTGCCATTTGCGGCTTGTGTCAGCTCAGCTCATGTGTTTGTGTGTGAATGTATATAGTAGTAATTCCACACTCACTGTGTGTGTGTGTGTGTGTGTGTGAGTGAGAGACATGGACATATTGTATTGTGTGGGTGTGTAGGCCTAATGGTTTTGGCTATTGGCCCATAAAAAGTAAGTAGACTCTGGAAGCGGTTCTCGAGCCATGTGGTCCATTTGCCTGTAGTTGAATTAATTCCTTAACAGAGCCTGCAGAAACTGGAACAACTCAATCAGTTTCCCGACTTCAACAACTATCTCATCTTTGTCCTCACAAGCCTAAAATCTGAGGGTATGTAATATACGAGTAATGTACTAGATAATAAATAAAACTTACAATTTACACTTACTGACTTTGGTATTTTATTTATTACCTTAAATGACACCTTTCTCTGTCATTTATGTGTCTCTTCTGCGTTCCCATCTCTAGATGAGCCCACGCGTTCCTTGAGTGGCCTGATACTCAAAAACAACGTGAAGGCTCATTACCAGAACTTCCCTCCCACTGTGGCTGAGTTCATCAAACGGGAATGCCTCAATAACATCGGAGACCCCTCTGCGCTTATCAGAGCTACAATTGGTGCGTGCTTTTTGAGAGAGAGGGAGAGGAATTTTTCAGCTAGTGTGGAAGTAATGGGATGCTTTTTTTTTTTCCTCCCAAGAGATTTAACCCCTGCCATCCCTGTTTTGGGAATGTCAGTATAGGCAACCTATTGATCCTTAGCTTTGTCTGATTAGACTGTGTGTTCCCTTTCTGTCTCTCTTGGCTGTCCAGGCATCCTGATCACAACAATTGCATCCAAAGGAGAGCTGCAGACCTGGCCTGAGCTTCTGCCCCAGCTCTGTAACCTGCTCAATTCAGAGGACTATAATACATGCGAGGTCAGACATGCTCACAACGGCACATTGCCGTTCAAATGCTTGTGAAATCCAGCCTCGACCTCCATACTGTATGACATGACAAATTTATCTCGGCTGTTACCGCTTGTGGTTGATCTATTCTATATGTGCACCGGTGTGTCCATGTGTCTGTCCTTCAGGGCTCTTTCGGAGCACTGCAGAAGATATGTGAGGACTCGTCCGAGCTGCTTGACAGTGATGCTCTCAACAGGCCCCTCAACATTATGATCCCAAAGTTCCTCCAGTTCTTCAAACACTGCAGCCCCAAGATCAGGTCAGTGAAAGACTCATTCATGCTCTGTTATGTGTCTTTGTTCTCCTCCTCAGCAACCCTCACCCTATGTGTCCCCCTTGTTAACCCATTCTGAACGGGCACCCATTTTGGTGTCGGCATCATGTTATGCTTTAGCTATTGAAAAATAGCAGATCTACAAGCTCATATCGCGCCACCGAGTGGCGCGATACGAGCTTGTAGGTCTGCTATTTTTAAAAAATCGAAGAGCGACTGACATTTTTTGAATCTGATCTCAGGTCAGAATGGGTTCATCAGACCAGTGTGTGTCCGGCGGAAACCTCGTATGAATCTGATCTCAGGTCAGAATGGGTTAAAGTCATCTTTTAGATCCCATTTTATTTGTCTCCCTCTCAGGTCTCATGCTATAGCGTGTGTGAACCAGTTTATCATTGGCCGAGCTCAGGCTCTGATGGATAACATCGATACCTTCATTGAGGTGAGAGGTGACCTTCGTCAACCCCCCCCCCCCCCCCCCCCCCATCCTCACCCCCTTGTTTGAGCATCAGTGGTTTGCAAGATTCAGCTGGTCTGTGTGTGTTTGGCACATGACTCAATTTTCTGGACACCAAGCATATATCACTGTTTTAGTTTATTTACTGTGATGTCATCTTTATTATTTCCTACTTAACAATCATGCACCCCTGCAGAGCCTGTTTGCGCTGGCCGGGGACGAGGACTGCGAGGTGAGGAAGAACGTTTGCAGGGCTCTAGTGATGCTCCTGGAGGTCCGCATCGACCGCCTCATCCCACACATGCACAGCATCATCCAGGTGAGGACAAATGCACGTGGCACTTGGATGTAGCTACACCAGCGTGAAACTACATGGCTGAGATGTATACACACAGCTCGATGAGTTCCATGTGCTGATTGCACTGACCCACAATGTCCATGGGTGATTCCCACCTCACAGGCAGGGTGGCTGTTGTTGTTGTTGATCCTCCCTATCACCACTGCTTTTGTCTTTTGTCTCAATAAAGCATCGATGGCTTTTTTGCCCTAGTTATGTGGTAGACTGAGTTCTACAATATTCAACACTTTGAACGCATCTTTTTTTTTTTGTTGTGCACGTCATTATAGGTGAACATTTTATAAATTGTTCAACATATCAAATAGAGTGGGAGTAGATAATAATTGGAAACATTTCATTACATTTAGGAAGCCCACTATACTGTATAGTTCAAAGTAGATGTTAAAAAGTAAATGTTAACCCATTCTGACCGGGCACCCATTTTGGTGTTAACATCATGTTATGCTTTAGCTATTGAAAAATAGCAGATCTACAAGCTCATAGCGCGCCACCGAGTGGCGCGCTACGAGCTTGTAGGTCTGCTATTTTTGAAAAATCGAACGACTGACATTTTTTAGAATCTGATCTCAGGTCAGAATGGGTTAATCAGACCAGTGTGTGTCCAGTGGAAACCTCGTATGAATCTGATCTCGGGTCAGAATGGGTTAAAATGTGCTCCCGAAATCACGATGAATTGACTATTGATGATTGATGAATAAACAGTCCAGCAAAAAATAATCGGCAATCTCCCTTTTCCTAATGTTTACATGTTGTTTGTCTCCCACCAGTACATGCTGCAGAGGACCCAGGACCCAGATGAGAATGTAGCTCTGGAGGCGTGCGAGTTCTGGCTCACCCTGGCAGAGCAACCCATCTGTAAAGAGGCGCTGTCTGGACACCTGGTGCAGTGAGTTCCCCCAGGCTAACTTCAGGACCATGTGCTTTAGTCCTATTGAATGGCCTGATCACTATTATTTAAGATAATCGCATTCATTTTCCATAATCGTGTTGAAAATTGTAAAAAAGTTCATACATTTTCAACTTATATATGATATGTCTGTTATTTATTTGTATATTTAAGTTATCTTTCCTGTGAAATGTTTATGTAGCCTAAAAGCCAAACGGAAATGTAATTTTTTTATTTATGTTCCAGTTATTTATTGCAATTTGTGTGGCAATTAATGGTCAAGTAAAATGTCATGGTAGTGAAAACCTTAATGGTAACTTAGTCCTTTTGAATGGACTTAATTTGACAGTAATCAGATAGCGACTGCTCAATGTTTCATGCCTTCTCTTCCCAGACTGACCCCTATCTTGGTGAATGGCATGAAGTACTCAGAGATTGACATCATTCTGCTGAAGGTGAGTGTGTTGTTCAGCTGATAGACTGCTTTATCAGCTTTATTGTCCACAAATACAGATGTTTTGGGTTACCTGCTGCTGTGACCCCCTGTATGTCTCTCTCTCTTTTTGCCTGTTGTGACTCTGTCACCCATATATGTTATCTTGCAGGGGGATGTAGAGGAGGAGGATGAGACTGTCCCGGACAGCGAGCAGGACATCAAGCCTCGCTTCCATAAGTCCCGCACTGTTACCCTGCAGCATGAGGGAGTGGAAGGCGAGGAGGGGGAGGACATCGACGACGACGACGACGATGACGATGACACGCTTTCGGACTGGAACCTACGTAAGTCAACAGTGCTTGATAGTGCTGCCGTAATTGTCCAAAAATTGGATTCGGATATTCGTTTTAAAAACCCACGTGGATTCGAGCAATTCGAGCCATTCGGATTTCGGATTTCAATTCGAGCCATTCAGATTTTTTAATAATTATATTTACACCAATACAACCTGAGACATAACATTTAAGATCGCATTGCTGGCGCAACTCTCTCTCTCTCTCTCCGCGCATTGGTGCTGCTGAAAACCGAGTTGGAACACAACGCATGCATTCTCCCTTCTCCAGTAAAACTTCACCGACATTTTTCTTAAATGAGCAATCCTACCACACAGCCTTATCAAAACGAGGCACGGAGGCAGTATTAATTCACAGAACAGAACACTGCATTGCTGCTTCTGCCGGACCCGGCACCACATTTCATCCTTACGCATTTTATTTATCTTTTTATAATTTCCTGAAGGATAAAGTCGCTTCATGATTGAAGATTGATGAGTGATAGATCTGTGTGTTGTCTAAAAATATACTCTCCCGTCCGTCCGAAACAACACCGAAGCAAAGCCTGTCCCAGCTGATCACTAGATACGCTGTTGACGGAAGATTTCACCCTTCTGAGCAGCGTACACCCACTGCGCAAAGAACGTAAAAGGCTCCCACGGCCCCGCCCGCCCTGTGCTCACTACGCAGGCTGCGTTTAGGAAGAGTACGAGGCAGAGCTGATTTATTCTTCAATGTATGCCGGTGTCGGCGTGTCACGTGGCAAATATAACTAATCTACAAGCTCACAGGTCACAACGCGTCGCTTACCCATGGCACCGTCTCGCGAAAACTAATAATAATAATAACTAAAAAATATTTTTTATTTTTAATTTGAACCTTAATTTTATATATTCGGTTATTCATTAATTTTTTTGATTCGAAAATATATTCGGATATAGAATATTCGTTGGCAGCACTAGTGCTTGACGAATGATTTACTTACTTACTTATTATTTACTTTGAGTGTTTATTGTTTAAGGTTTTTGCTGTGATTTTGGAATGCTGTAAAAAAGCTATATAATCTAATATTTATGGCTGTTTACAATTATTAGTCTATTATTCTAGATGGCTTGGCAAAGTTATTTAATTGCCTCTGGTATTATAGATAGATGTCGACTAAGAGTCCACATTCTAAATGAAATGTGAGGTTTCGATATTCCCAAGGCATTAACTATGGAAGGCTAAGTAGCAGCAACACGCCTTTGTCGGCAATTCTTTATGCAGTGCTAACTAAGTGCTTGTCCCTCCCTGTAGGGAAGTGTTCGGCAGCAGCACTGGATGTGCTGGCCAATGTTTTCCGTGATGACCTGCTTCCCCACCTCCTGCCTCTGCTCAAGGGCCTGCTCTTCCACCCGGACTGGGTCATCAAGGAGTCTGGCATCCTCGTGCTGGGGGCTATTGCTGAAGGTGAGACATAGTTGCTGCTCATTGGGCCTTGCAAAAGCTAGGGCTTTACTCTTACCAGCTCATCATTTAGAGAAGGGTTTCTGCATGTGCGGTTATTATCTGTTCATACAGAGCCTTGACTGAACAGTTTGCAGACTATTAAAATTGAACAGGAGATCAGAGCAAACCTAGTCATAGTTTTAAATGAAAATCCCTTTATACTTAAAGTCATACTGTGTAACATTTTCAATTAAATTGATATAATCTTTCACTGGTATATTCTTCACTATCACAATTCCTTTCATGTGTTTTGGACAACTTCTCTACACTATATTTAGTATGTATAATGATTGTCTCCCTGTTGAGAATTTCAGGGGTAGACAAAAATGACATGGCCAGTGGAAATGTACAGCAAATGTATTTATTTAAAAGTTCAAACATATAACATACAACTCTTGAGTCCGGTATTAAGTGGTTACAATATGCAAGCCATAATGGACAATGTTGGTCATCCTCTCCACAACATCCTGGTGGGCCATAATGGCAACCGCAAATAACTGTTAATCTCTCTGCACTGAAAGAACAATCGGTTTTAAGAAAACCTTTGTCCCCTACAGCAGTTTTTGAACACCACTACCAGCTGCTAGACTAAGTAGATTTATGAACTGGACTACTACTCGTCAGCTATATTTGGTCTAGGTGCAATAATAAATGATTATTCCCTAATCCCTAATATGACACCTTTTTATGTTTAAATCTTTAACCCTCTTGTGTTGGGGGTTTAACTCTAGTCTGTATGAGATATTGGACACCTTATTTCCCTCATTAATAAAGTACCTATATGTCTATTTTGTTTCTGACAATATTCTGTTTGCTATCCAAAATGTCCTACGTTATTAACCCATTCTGAACGGGGACCCATTTTGGTGTTAGCATCATGTTATGCTTTAGCTATTGAAAAATAGCAGATCTACAAGCTCATAGCGCGCCACCGAGTGGCGCGCTATGAGCTTGTAGGTCTGCTATTTTTGAAAAATCGAAGAACGACTGACATTTTTAGAATCTGATCTCAGGTCAGAATGGGTCCATCAGACCAGTGTGTGTCCGGCGGAAACCTCGTATGAATCTGATCTCAGGTCAGAACGGGTTAACATGAATGTTCTACACAGTATAACTTAAATCCATATCTTATCCAGGCTGTATGCAGGGTATGGTGCCTTACCTGCCGGAGCTCATGCCCCACCTCATTCAGTGTCTGTGTGACAAGAAGGCGCTGGTGCGCTCCATTGCCTGCTGGACCCTCAGCCGCTACGCCCACTGGGTGGTCAGCCAGCCCTCCGATTCTCACCTCAAACCCCTCATGACTGAGCTGCTCAAACGCATTCTGGACGGGAACAAGAGGGTACAGGAAGCTGCCTGCAGGTAAGGCTGTGTGTGTGTGTGTGTGTGTGTGTGTGTGTGTTTTTCTTTTTTTCTTTGTTTATTTCGGTTGATCATAAAATTACAAATGGCTTATACAGGTACGTACATACTTAGGTTCTTATGTTTTTATTTATTTATTGCCATATAATTTTTCTTATTATTGCTTCTGTGTTATTACTCATTATTAAAAACGAATCGGAGTGTTTGTATTTTGTGTTTAATTTCAAGTACTTTTCCAATCACTCCTGTCCCTGTATCCCCTTATCACCCTGCCCCCCTCCCGCTCTCCCTCTTGCTCAGTGCGTTTGCCACCCTGGAGGAGGAGGCATGCACAGAGCTGGTGCCCTACTTGAGCTTCATCCTGGACACCTTGGTCTTTGCCTTTGGGAAGTACCAACACAAGAACCTGCTCATCCTCTACGATGCCATAGGAACGCTGGCCGACTCTGTGGGACATCACCTCAACCAGCCTGTAAGCCTCAATTGCATGCACAACTAGTCGTTCTTGCAAATAGCCACTTCCTGTTGAGAGGGCTACATTATTATTGTTATTTGATCCAAATGTTGCTAGGAAAACGAGTCATTATCCTTGGACACTTCTACTTCTGGTCTTGTCATCTTCATATTACACATTGAATACAAGGAGATAGAGATATATGAATAACCTTCCTGTATGGGTTCCCAACCTGACCACTTAACTTAAAGGGACACTTCACCCTTTTTGCAAAAAAATATATGTTAATGACGTTTAGAAGCTTTAGAACACTTTCCTGGGGGTCTTTATGTGTGTAATATGTGGTTTTAGATATTTTAGATTGTAGCAGTGAGCCTGTTGGCTCTGATGTCATGGACACTGGGCTCACTTCCTTCCTGGACTACATGTTGTCTCAGTAAGACAGCTCTCCCCCTATCCACAAGGAGGAGCAGTGCACCAAAGAATTATGGGAATTGTAGTCCAGAAAGGTAGTGAGACCAGTGTCCATGACATCAGAGACAACAGGCTCACTGCTACAATCTAAAATATCTAAAACCACATATTACACACATAAAGACCCCCAGGAAAGTGATCTAAAGCTTCTAAACGTCATTAACATATATTTTTTTGCAAAAAGGGTGAAGTGTCCCTTTAATTATTTGGTGGTATTAACAATTATTTAGTAAAAAGAAAAACACCACCACCACTATGTTCGTCGATGTTCACATGACAAAAATATAAACTTGGCATCGAGCTTGAACTTTGAAGCTGAGCCTGTGAGCCATCTGTATGCCAAGTTCATGGCCTGTGGTGTGTCTGCAGAGAAGAACAGCCACATGGAAGTGATATTTGACAATTCTGCATTGTATAAACAAACACATTTTGTTAAAGCAAGTTAGGCAAGTCTATTGTGTGGCATGACGCAGAGAGAAAACGTAAGACATATCTGCGGTTTGTCCTTCATAGTGATTGCTCAGCTAGATGGATTATTACACATACTGCCTGCCAGGCATCACACCATTGAACTGTTTTTTAAGGGTCTGTAGTGTTTGAAACGGGGATAAGACACATACAGTACAGAGCAGTTTAGGGGGTTAGTGTCTTGCTCAGGGAGACCTCACCACATTTCCTGACCTACTGCTTACTAGGTCGACTTGGAACTACTAAATGTACTGCTTCTGACGGAAGGTTCTGCCAGTTGGGTATCCAACCGGCAGCTGCTTCTGGTGTAAACGTTCCGTCTGATAAGCTTTATTATTGATATCAAACCTGGATCGCTGATTTTCCTTCTTTCTTTATTTTGGCTTGGCCTTTCCTACTTTAGCGATCCTAGACCGGATTGCGCAACCGTGCTGCTGTTAACCCATTCTGGGTGGGCACCCATTTTGGTGTTAGCATCATGTCGTGCTTTACCTATTGAAAAATAGCAGATCTACAAGCTCATATCGCGCCACCGAGTGGCGCGATACGAGCTTGTAGGTCTGCTATTTTTTGAAAAATCGAAGAACGACTGACATTTTTAGAATCTGATCTCAGGTCAGAATGGGTTAATCAGACCAGTGTGTTCCAGTGGAAACCTCGTATGAATCTGATCTCAGGTCAGAATGGGTTAACTTCCCTTTATACAGGTTGACTACATTGCAAATTTGCAGCAGCCAGCTTCACTTCAGCAGCAGACACAATATTGCCGGGTGCGTGCGTGCGTTCGTGTGTGTGTTTGTGGAGAGACTAGTCCTCCAATCTCATGCTATTCTGAAGTCCAACTTGAGTGCGGTTTTTGTCTCTCGACTAGAGGTCTTTGCGTAAGCCAGAGATCCGAAAATACCCGGGGTCCGAAGCGACCTTTGTGTCTCTGTGCTCGGGTAATGACTAAAACCTGAGTGGACCCGGTGATCGGCTGTCCCAGCTGTCAATCACCCCCTTTTTTTCCCCCTCCTCAAGCCAATGGCAAAGCGTGTGTGGTGTGCGTGCCTTGGTCACGTGACTTTAGTGAGGAAGTGGGCGCTAGTTCTAAAACGACGACAAATGATGTCGGGGAAGTTATATCGTATATATTGTTGATATTAACGTTAACGTATCGTTTTGGTTAATGGTTAAAAATTTGTAAAATAATCGAGTTGTTTTTTTCCTTCTGAAGGAATCCAACCAGCAACTGCTTCTGGCGTAATGTTCCGTCTGTTAAGCTTTGTTATTGATATCAAACCGGATCGCTGATTTCTTTTAAAAAAAGTATTCTTTTTGGCTTGGCCTTTCCTTCTTTAGCGATCCTAGACTGGGTTGCGCAACCGCGCTGCCGTCCACCTCCCATTATACAGGCTGACTAAAAAGCGGAATAACTCGAAATATACGGAGCTCTCCGTGGTTTGGATAAAACACGCAATGTTTGGAGGTCTTTGCTGACTATCCTGATTAAAAAGGGTGAAGTTTCCCTTTAATAGGCGGTTCCGTTCGGCTCCAGTTCGGAGGCAAGAATTCTAATGACAGCAGCGGGTCCATTTGGTGCCGAGCTTTTTTTTTTTACGGTCTTTTTCGGTGCAGCTTGGTCAAATTGGACCTGTGAAGACCTCTACTCGACCATCTGTTTTTAGGGCCATTCAGGAGCTACATCCAGATGTGTGACTGTGTGAGCTGCATCCAGAAACTGATGCTTTGTGTCTGTCATTTGCTCACTGTGTTTGTGTGTGTGTTTATTCAGGAGTACATTGAGAAGCTGATGCCTCCGTTGATCGCCAAGTGGAATGAGCTGAAGGATGAGGACAAGGACCTGTTCCCCCTGCTGGAGTGTCTGTCCTCAGTGGCCACGGCACTGCAGAGTGGCTTCCTGCCCTACTGTGAGCCCGTCTACCAGCGCTGTGTCACTCTGGTCCAGAAGACTTTGGCCCAGGCCATGGTGAGGACTTGTGCCATCATCATGATGTCATCATCATCATCCTCTATTTTCTTTTTTTAACCCATTCTGACCTGAGATCAGATTCATACGAGGTTTCCACTGGACACACCCTGGTCTGATTAACCCATTCTGACCTGAGATCAGATTCTAAAAATGTCAGTCGTTCTTCGATTTTTCAAAAAATAGCAGACCTACAAGCTCGTATCGCGCCACTCGGTGGCGCGATATGAGCTTGTAGATCTGCTATTTTTCAATAGCTAAAGCATAACATGATGCTGACACCAAAATGGGTGCCCGGTCAGAATGGGTTAAATGTTTTTTTTTTTGTGGCTTTCGCCTTTATTTTATATTTTTTATGGAGGGACAGACAGTAGGCTGACAGGAAATGGGGAGAGAGATGGGGGGGGGGGGGGGGGGGAAGACATGCAGTCTCTATGTAGACGAGCAAATCGGCTAACCAATCACATTCAGTTGTTCATGAGATGATGTATGATGTATAATAAGAGCGCCCCTCACTTCACATTGGTGTGATTTTTATTTATAGCTACATTCAGCCATTAGTGTAGATTTTCATCTTACACAAACATTAAATTCCCATTGACAATGATTGGAGTCATATGATGTGTCTGAGCAAATCGACATTACGCCATGATGATGAGGGTTACAGGCTTTAGTTCCGACACTATTATTGGTCCGACAGTCATTAGGCAGACAACCTACCTGAAACCCTAACCTAACCATGAGCACGGGAGCAGCGCATGTTCGAGCGCTAGTCCAACCGCCGTTCCCGCATGTCGGAATTACCATCGGATCCCTGATGAGAGCGCCCCTCACTTCACAAGGGTGTGATTTGTTTTTAAGTGCCAGTGAAATAAAGTTTACTTGACAGCCTAGGACATGTTAGCTGTTCGATTTGATTCCATCTGGAAAAGTGTGTTGCCAAAACCAGCGTTTAAAGGTTTTATGACATTCATTTTAATTTATTTTTCTTTTTCTTTTTTCTTTTAGGTTTTATGACCTCAATTACACCCAAAAAACCTGAACTTTGAACATTCAGTGGATTTTCTGTGGTCTGAAGTTTTCTTTGGGGTTTTTTGGGCCTTTTGAACTACAATGAAAACAGGCAACACAGTGAAACAGTGACATCTGCCGGCAAATCAGAGCACCTGTTTGAGCCAGAAAACCCCAGATCACAGAACGTGTTAAAAGTTCATGTTTTTTGGGTGCAATTGAGATTAGAAAACCTAAAAAAAACAAGAACAATTCCAAAACCTTTTTTTTTAATGTCACAATCCCTTTAATAATAATCTGTCAATCTCCCCCTCTCCCTCCAGATGTACAGCCAGCAGCCAGACCAGTACGAGGCACCAGATAAAGACTTCATGATCGTTGCTCTGGATCTGTTGAGTGGCCTGGCGGAGGGACTGGGGGGCCACGTGGACACACTAGTGGCTCGCAGTAACATCATGACGTTGCTCTTCCAGTGCATGCAGGTAGGGCTGTCACCAACATGACATTTGTGACCAGTTTCCGTGCTTTGAATGGATTACTCCAGGTTAATGTCGCTGCCATATCGGACATACGCGAGTTTTGTTTTATGTGTTTAATCCGCCGTAATGTAAACAAAAAAAAGACAATTCTTCTTCGCCGCGGAGAAAGAGAGTAGGTGCATCTGTTGTGATAAAGAAACCGGAAATCGTCACATGCTGTGGGCTGCTAGGGCTTCTGGGAAATTGAGGCCAATGTAAACGAATGGGGTGCAACGCCTCATTGAGACCAGTCTTGTGTGCGTCTTCCGGGTGCACCAAGATGGTGGATGCTACACTCGGATCATAACAAACCAGGGGATCTTTTTTTGCTGGATTTTCGCGGATTAAAAGCCCAAATAATTCAGCGTATGCTCTAAAGGTAATACAACAATCTCGGCAGTGAAGGGGGGTTGATTAAAAGTCTGGTAAATCGTTTTCCGCAGTCAAACTGTTAATTTCCATACAAATGATTACAAATTTGCGATAACCAGTTTAAAGGTTTTATGACATTCATTTTCATTTATTTTTATTTTTATTTTTTATTTTAGGTTTTATGACCTCAATTACACCCAAAAAACCTGAACTTTGAACATTCAGTGGATTTTCTGTGGTCTGAAGTTTTCTTTGGGGTTTGGAAGCCTTTTGAGCTACAATGAAAACAGGCAACACAGTGAAAACTGTGACATCTGCTGGCAAATCCCATTGACATATATGGGATTTGCAGGGTCTTACATCACTTACTGCCGGAAAATCAGAGCACCTGTTTGAGCCAGAAAACCCCAGATCACAGAAAATCTACTGAATGTTAAAAGTTCATGTTTTTTGGGTGCAATTGAGATTAGAAAACCTAAAAAAAATAAGAACAATTCCAAAACCTTTTTTTTAATGTCACAATCCCTTTAAAGGTATATTCAGTGATTTCACTTAATTCAAATATCACTTTTGTTTGTTTTGATAATCCTCCCTACTATAGAGTGCGCTGACCATATAAGGAGTTCCTCCCTGTCCCCAGTTAACCCCTGGGGTCAAAAAACCTTAGGTTTCATTTTTGGCTAGAGGGCCCAGCCTTCATCAATCAGGATAGAGAGGGGCCTTCCTCCAGTCATGATCGAGCAGGGGCGGGCCTTGGTGCATGTGTTGTTGGCCTGTTGCGTGTCCCCCCACTGTAGAGCGTGCATGTGCACATATGAATACAAAATTACATTTATTTTTGCCTTTTAGGCTTTGTAAAGGATATGTCACTGGGCAGATATGACAGATAACATTAATATACAAAGAAGAATTACTATGAACTTTATCATTTAAATAAGGTAAGTAATTGGCGAGCTGATCTCTCGTTGTAACCTTGTAGATCACTTAACTGATTTGAAGGGAAGGCAAAATAAAAAGACCATATTTACTTAATTTACGAGCACTGTGTGAGTAAAGATATTGCCTAATCTTTTCAATCCAAAGTAGAAGACAGCTTTTTTAAATCGGAAGCCTCTAATCCCCCCAGTACCATGCCTTTGCATAATTGTTATCAATCACAAAAGGATTATTATCATTGGTTAGCATAGTTGTAATTGCGTATTGCCTCTGGAGACAGAAAGGTAGAGTAAGGCAGAGAGTGAGTGGGTGAGAGAGCAAGCACTGCTTGCAGGCATTATTTCGTATTCCTTTACAGGCTATAGAACACACTTGCCTCCTTATTTCTGCCCAAAGAACGTCAGGATTGACCAAATGACAGACATCCTTTCGTTCGTAATAGTGGATATAGCTCCAGTTTTGTGTCTATATGATCTGCCTCGTTAGTAGTCTCTCTCGTGTTGGCTCCTGCAAATTATTTTGCTTCTGCTAACGGTCTGTTCTTTGGAAGCTCTGAAATGTAGAAATTCCCACCTCCCACCCACTTCTGTTTCGTCCGTGCCTACTGGTACTGGAAACCAAATTAGTCAAAGCATAGGTATTTAAATAGATAAGTTGAATATCCCTTCGCTCTGAAGAGCAGGTGATGACTCCTGTTTTTAACTTTTAAACGGAAGAATTACAGACTGTAGCGTTCAAAGATTGTGGAAGAGATCGTCTGGCTTGAGAGTCTGGACAGCACAATGTCAGCATATATATATATTATGTCAAACGTGACACACCAGGAAAAGGCAGAAAATCTTACTTGTCTAGTGGCACTGGGAAGGAATACTTTGGAGTAGTTGGACTGTTATGTGTGTTTACTAACCACTTTCAATCTGGCATCCCTATATTGGGCGTAGATCTACAATCTAATCGTTGTACAATAAAATATATAGAGCTTAACCCATTCTGACCGGGCACCCATTTTGGTGTCGGCATCATGTTATGCTTTAGCTATTGAAAAATAGCAGATCTACAAGCTCATATCGCGCCACCGAGTGGCGCGATACGAGCTTGTAGGTCTGCTATTTTTGAAAAATCAAAGAGCGACTGACATTTTTAGAATCTGATCTCAGGTCAGAATGGGTTCATCAGACCAGTGTGTGTCCGGCGGAAACCTCGTATGAATCTGATCTCAGGTCAGATTCGTCAGAATGGGTTAAGTTGTTAACACGGTCCTCTTCTTTCTCTAGGATACTATGCCTGAAGTAAGACAGAGTTCATTTGCTCTACTGGGTGACCTGACGAAAGCCTGCTTCCCTCATGTCAAACCCTGCATTGGTAACACACACACACACACACACACACACACACACACACACACACACACACACACAGGCATTTAAAATGGAGGTGATAACTATGTGTGTGTGTGTGTGTGTGTGTGTGTGTGTGTGTTGCAGCTGAGTTCATGCCAATCCTGGGCACAAACCTCAACCCAGAGTTTATCTCTGTGTGCAACAATGCTACCTGGGCCATAGGAGAGATCTGTATGCAGATGGGTGAGTCTCAGCAAGGCTTCACTTTTTTTTACGTTTCTCTCCTCTGTGTATGTAATGTGGATCCATTTCCATTCTGACTTTAATTGGCACTGAGGGTTTCACTGTGATAACTCAACATTTAGACCTGGAACACCCATACATTGTTTACCTTTCAAGCTGGGAACACCTCTGTGTCACATTAGCTGTTGCCTGTTGCTATACACAGCAACGTAATGTGAATTGTACGTACTTAAACTTTTACGGTAAGTCCAACTTTGATGTGCAAGTCCAGGAATAATAGCCCCTTGGGTCACAATAAGTTGTTCAATAGGTTCTGTTCAATGGCATGAGTCTGTTTGTCTGTCTCTCTCTCTCTCTCTGTCTGTCTCTCTCTCTCTGCTTAATGCTGCCCTCAGGAGTGGAGATGCAGCCGTACGTCGCCATGGTTCTCAGTCAGCTAGTAGAGATCATCAACCGCCCCAACACACCCAAGACCCTGCTGGAAAACACCGGTGGGTAAACGCACTTTCTTTGTTATTGTTATCGCTGCTGCACTGCTTAACCCGTTTTTATTTTATTTTATTATTTATGGTGTATTGTCTCTATTATTAAGGTTATAAGGTTATTGTAGTAGTCAATTTATATTGGCGGTCGGGGAGACATTGCCAAAGCATTTCCGTGGGTCCCCGGTAGGGGTGGGTCCCGAAACTCGGGACCAAGTATGTACCGAACCGAACGTGCCTGGGTACCGGGTACCCATTACAATAATTCAATTTCGGTTCTCTCTATCGGTTCTCACAGACACGCGGTCACTATACTAATACTAATACGCTATTTATTTATTTTCTACCCTTTTAATAGAAGCGCAGGGAACAGAGCTGATCTACAAGCCTACACCGCGTTGCATCAGCGACGCGTTGTGGGCTTGTGGCTTGCAGAGGCGGGGCTATTTCTCTGCATGGAGTTGTCGAGGAGTGTAGAGACAGAGAGACGGGCGGTGCAGAGAAGCATTGAAGCAACATCATTATTAAAGTTTCTTAAACGTAATTTTCAAGTGAAGTTTATGGGAGGAAACTTTTAAGAGAGGGGACAGGAGTCTTGTGCCCTGCTGCCTGAGTTGCCTCACTGCATGATCATGCATGTGCGCTGCACAGCATTGAATCAACATCAACCCACCTCGGATGCGTGTGTGTGTGTGTGTGTGTGTCTGTGTGTGTGATCACGGCGTAGGGTCCAGACTCCAGAGGCTCAATTAGTTTAGACTCTAAATTAATTAAACTAAACTCTAATTAACTTTAGAGCTTGCAGTCGAACTGTCGAAGAGAGGTGGCGAAAAAACAAGAAAAACAACAAATGATAGCCTACTCTGGCAGCATGCACATTTCTGCAAGCAGCCTTTGTTTTCAATGATCCCACCATTCGCACGTCGGCAAAGCCGTTCTCACCTATCGGCTGGAGATGCCCCCCTCCATTAGCGATGCTAATTTGTGTGTGTGTGTGTGTGTGTGTGTGTGTTGCTCTCAGATCTCAGACATGCTTTTATTTGTCATTGTCAGTAGTTAGTAGTAAGAGAAGTAGCCTACAACACTATTGCCCTGGGTAAATACAGAATAGATATATTATATTTAAAAGAATCACTATATTATCCACAAATGGCTCAATAAAGGAGAGGATGTTACACTATTCATTGTACATTATATATATACTCAAATTGACATTGAGCTTTTTTGTTAAATAAACATTTGACCTCTTATTTAAGTTATTTTATACCATTTTGGAACCGCAAATAGGGAACCGTTAAGAACCGGAATCGATAAGCGGAACCGGAATCGGTACCGGTCTCGAAAAAATCCCAACGATACCCATCCCTAGTCCCCGGCCAAAAAACGTTGAGAACCCCTGGTCTATATAGAATGTTACTGTGGTTTGGTTTAGCATCTGCAAGACCACTGTGACTGTCTTATTATATTTCTTTGACCATGCCTCCTCTTCTACAGTACTTACTAATTGAACTGTACTCTGATTGTCTTGAACTTGACCAATGGCAGATGCTCGACAGCATCCCTGACCTCTGTCTGTCTGTCTGTCCTTCCTCAGCCATCACCATTGGTCGGCTTGGCTATGTGTGCCCTCAGGAGGTTGCTCCCTTGTTACCACAGTTCATCAGACCTTGGTGAGTCTCTCAATGTTCTATCTCTGCTATCTCGCTCATTCTTTTGGGGGAGTGGGGATGTACAGTAAGTACAGCACCCATTGAAATGTATTGGGAGATAATTGTTTTCCTTCTGAACATTCCTTTTGCTGACCAATTCCATATATGCAGATTTAGTATGTCAAAACTATCCAGGTGGTGATAGTCGGCTCCGTATATGGAGATCCATGTTTTGTACCAACTTGGTTCATTCGCAAGTGTGTCTCGCGTCGCGGCAACCACACTGCTTTGGCCAGGGTCCATGGCCATATATAGTGTGTCTTGAGTGTAGAGGGTTTGATGATGTCAGATTGACATCGTTGTGATCTTCATATATGGAGACGGCCATATGTGGAGCGTGATGGACTGACGAGCTTCAGGAGCGTGTCACGAGGCGTTGTGATCTTCATATATGGAGCGTGTCACGAGGCGTGATGGACTGACAACCATATATGGAGGCGTGAGTGACCGAGCGACGGACGGGTTTTGCAGGTTTTCATAGTAATCTGCAACCTACGGTGGCAACAATGAGTGCCACCTGGTGGACAAAAGTGGTGGCGCTTGGGTACCATCGGATCAAAGTCTGTTTTAGTATGACGCACGTCTAGGTTTGTCGCCATCTTGGATGCTAATAGCAATAGCGCCAATGCTAGCGACCTGAGGCGAGGTCCATCTTTGCTCCAGAAAACGGCAATATTCCAATCGCGATCACTGGAAAATCAGAAATGACCTCCGAACATCGCCGATCTGAGGGGGTAATTTTTGCGCCTTGAATAAGGCGCCTCATTGAGAGGACCTCTGGCACAATTCTGGCAGCCAATGAGTTAGTTAAGGAATATAGCTCGAGTCACCTGCAGATCTAGAAAAGGTGATTCATGCTTTTATTTATTTCCGTTTAGATTACTGCATTTATTCTGGCCTCTGCAAAAAAGCTATATCTAATATTCCTATATAATTAGTACAGAACTCAGCTGCCAGTCTGCTAACCAACTCTAAAAAAACGTGACCACATCACCCCCATTTTAGTTGCTCTTCACTGGTTACATGTTGGACATGCTCCCAGTTACAGTATGTCTCTGACATCTTTACAAGCCTGTAAGCAGACTCAGATCCTCCTGGAGGCCCCCACAGCCCAGGTCATCACAAAGGGTGGTAGGGCTTTTGCAATCCAAGCTTTGGAACACGCCCTACCTGTTGTTAACTTAACCCATTCTGACCTGAGATCAGATTCTAAAAATGTCAGTCGTTCTTCGATTTAAAAAAAAATAGCAGACCTACAAGCTCGTATCGCGCCACTCGGTGGCGCGATATGAGCTTGTAGATCTGCTATTTTTTTTTTTTTCTTTTTTTTTTTTTTCGGCTTACGCCTTTTATTGATTTTTGAAGGGACAGACAGTAGGCTGACAGGAAACGGGAGAGAGATGGGGGGATGACATGCAGTAAAGGCCGTGTCGGGTCCGGGAGCCGAACCCGCGGCACACCGCGACTGGATCACCAGTCCGGTGCCCAGACCATTACGCCACGGCCTGGGCTGCTATTTTTAAATAGCTAAAGCATAACATGATGCTGACACCAAAATGGGTGCCCAGTCAGAATGGGTTAAGACTTTTAAATCTCTTCTGAAAACCCATGTCTAGTATATTCTATTTAGTAAATATTGACTGATATTTTGTTGTAGTTTATCGTTAATGTTTTGATTACCATACGTTGCTTTCTCTTACCCTGTTCTGTAAAGCACTTTGTGACTATGTCTGGAAATAGTGCTATATAAATAAATCCATTATTATAAGGTGGTTAATGGTCATTGTCATGATTTTGACAGGTGCACTTCTCTGCGCAACATCCGAGACAATGAGGAGAAGGACTCTGCCTTCCGTGGGATCTGCATGATGATTGGTGTGAACCCAGGGGGCGTGGTGCAGGTACATAATATACGGTTTCTTTTAATCCGTGTATCTGATTGTAGCATGACGTCACAGGAAGTTAAAAAGAAAAACTCACATGCTTTGGACCGTCTTTCTCTGCTCTAGGACTTCATCTTTTTCTGCGATGCAGTGGCCTCCTGGGTGAGCCCTAAAGATGACCTGAGGGACATGTTCTACAAGGTGACCTGTCATTTATCAAATGGTCATATCTCCCAATCAAAGAATGGTCCGGTGTTGAGACTGACTATATATTTATTACAAAAAAAATCCAATATAGAGGCCTTGCCCCCAAGAGTTCACAACATGAAGGAAGCAGAATACGGCCAAAAAAGACAGACGTGGAGTTTTTTGAGTGGTGCAGCCACTCCATTGCCAGAGCAATGTGTGTGCCTTTGTCTGTCTATTTCTTTAGGGTACCAACAGGTGACAAAGTGGCGCTGTTGAGCTTCACACTGCACAGGTGCATGATGGGAAGCTGAGTTTTTAGTAGCCATTACGACACACACACATACTACACACAGCCCCCCTGTGCCTCCTGGCTGCCACCATTTAGGAGATTTATGGAGCCATTTGTGGGCTAATTGTCCTTACGATTGATGAATGCGTGGCTGGTGGCTTCAGAAGCACATGGGCACAATAAATTGCATCAATCACAGACCCTAACTTCCTGTTTTTCCTCTCGCCTCCTCTCTCAGATCCTCCATGGTTTTAAGGAGCAGGTTGGGGAAGACAACTGGCAACAGTTCTCGGAACAGTTCCCGCCACTGTTGAAGGAAAGACTTCAGGCCTGTTATGGCGTTTAGACCCACCCACCTCAGAGGTAACCCCTGCAGACCCATTGCACACCCCCCCATGCACTTTGACCTGTTTGTTTACCCCATGCACTTTGAACTTTTCCTGACCACTCTTCCATTTTCTTCCTTTGGTCCTCCCCTCTTCTTTTGTCCCTCATCTGTCCCTGTAGGTGAGCCAGCTGGAGGAGGGTGAATGGGAAACTCATCCATCTGTGTATTGCACTGCCCTGATCTGATCTGGGAGGGGGGAGAGGGACGCTATTGGCCACTCCCCCTGACGGACGGCCCCCACGCCCTATGTGTTTGTCCATAGAGGGAGGGTGGGCGGGAGGGGGGAGGGACGGGGGACACCTCTAGATTAACTAGGCAGGGACCCGACACAGAAAAACTAACAGGTAGGGACAGATAGAGAGAGGGACACAGAGAGAGAGAGAGAGAGAGAGAAAGAGAGACGCAGCTATAGTCAGGAAGAGACAGAGAGAAGTGGAGGGAATGGAGAGGCAGGGACAGAGAGTGGGAATTCAATTATTGTAGAACAAAGACAGGGAAAGAGAGATCTAGGGAGATAGAGGTCAGTTAGTTTGTTGGGAGGACAGGGACTGATCAGATTTTAATGGGACTATAAAATTAAAGAGTAACTGATAGCTTGACTCACAGACATACATTTGTACACACACACACACACACACACACACACATACACACACACAGATGCATATACAGTACATAGAACGGACTGGTGGCACTGTTATTTAGACTTTTCAGACCTATATACATATGTAGTTAGGGACAGGCAGGTGTCTAAACTCTGTTTCTTTCTGGGAGATATATATATATAACTATCTTTTATGGGGAAAATACTTCAATTAGAATGATCCTTTCATCACTGAACTCTTCGCTAACTGTAGAATAATCCTATCGACTATTCGCATCAATGTTTATTTGCATTTCATTCCGTTTTGTTTTTCTTTTCTTATCCCATTCTGACCGGGCACCCATTTTGGTGTCGGCATCATGTTATGCTTTAGCTATTTAAAAATAGCAGATCTACAAGCTCATATCGCGCCACCGAGTGGCGCGATACGAGCTTGTAGGTCTGCTATTTTTGAAAAATCGAAGAGCGACTGACATTTTTTAGAATCTGATCTCAGGTCAGAATGGGTTAATCAGACCAGTGTGTGTCCGGCAGAAACCTCGTATGAATCTGATCTCAGGTCAGAATGGGTTATTTGTGGTTACCAGCGTGCTGCTTCACAGAGCCTGTCCATGTGTCAGACATAGTCCTATCACAGTTTCTACCTGATCAAAAGAAAAAAGGCAAACGTATTCTTGTAGGCTTCACAGTAATCATTCATTCAGGAATGGATAATTCACAGGAATCATTCATTCAAGGATTAGGGCTATTAACATTGGATTTCTTACCAGAAAGGAATCTACTATCGTTATATTTTCTCTCTCTCTATATATATATATATACATACACACAGTCACACACAGTGTATATATATATATATATATATATAAATATTCAAACCCTAAGGTTTTGTGTGTATGTGCGTGCATGTTTGTGTGTGCATGTGAAGTTGTTTGTACTACCCTTACTTTGGCATTTTGTGTTAACGGTGTGTGAACTATGTATAGTTTTGATATGGTACCATGCTAAAAAAAACTTGACTCCTATCCCAATGTCCTTTTTGCACCTGTTAACTGTGACCAAGTTTGTGCGTGTGTGTGTGTGTGTGTGTGTGTGTGTGTGTGTGTGTGTGCTTGCGTACACGCGCAAGTGTGTGCACATGTCTTCGTCTGCCTACATTTGTACTGATATCCATTTGATGCCATATTGATATCTTAAGCGAACAGTGATTGGCAATGTCATTGTGATTGTTATAACGTTTTAAAAAAAGAATGGTCCATGTTTTTTTTGCTGCTACTGATTTTTTGTTTTGTTTCCATGGTGAACTTAAATTCGCACATTTAACGCAAAAAAAAAAGAATATCTGGATTGATGCTACTTTCAGTAACTTAAGTTGTTTTTGCACTTTTAAATTTGTTTTTGTATGGACTTTTTTTTTAAACCTCACCCATAGATTATGTTGACCCTAATGTCAGTGTTTGTCATACTGTGTTGCACTGTGAAATTAAGTGTCTTTGACTGGCAAAAATATCCCAATACTAAATGGCAAATAAAAACAACTTTGTGAAACTGCGACTAATCCGCACTTTTACAATAACTAACCTTGCCATATTGCTGATGTGTGTGTGTGTGTGTATGTGTGTGTCTGTGAGAAATTGCATGTGATCAGGCGTGCACAAGTACTTTGCCCTATGAGCATGTTTTGAATAGTTAGATTGTGTATGTAAACTACGTGCACAATATGGGTGCAAATGTCATTTAGAGGAGTTTGTAGCTGACCCCGGCATACTTTGTGTGCATGCTCTGTGTTTCGTGTGTGTGTGTGTGTGTGTGTGGGGGGGGGGGGGGTAGTGCATATTCCGCAATATGACTGCCCTTTACACAATATTCCACCTCAATGAAAAGAGCGCAATTTACTTAACAAACCAAGAGGTGCCTAGGACACTGCCAAAGAGTAATGGCAATTGAAATAAATGGCTAGTTTCAGTACAGTAAACAAATGTACTGTAACCAAATTATATGACCACAGACCACACTAGTCCCTGCGACATGTCCAGGGGCTGTACAAGCTGCCTCAAGCTACAGAACAGGTAGCTTGGTCCTCATTAATGCTTATGACATGGCAGGGGTCCCACTTTGCATCTCATTGGTGGGCTATGGACAGTAGACCTTATTTTCCTGGAATGTTGGCATCATGAAATAGAAGCCATCATTTAAAGTTACATTGCCAAAGCAAAAATGGAACAAAACAATCTAGATAATGTGTTACATTAACACTTTGAGTAATACTATATCTTGTGAAACTATAAAAAGATTGTGCATTTTTCTGTCAGATAATCTGTATAGGAGACATTAGCTTTATACTTTAAGAAAGTTGACAGCAGTATTTCAATGTTTTTGCATTCATTTGGATATAAAGATTTGCGTGATTTTCAAACTCATTCAGTCTTTCTCAGACACTGAGCGAGTAGACCGACATGGTGCGATCTTACAATGAAGATGGGTGGAGTGGTCCTATTAAGGGTTACATTTGTGTTACAAATAGATACATTAAAACTGAGGATTTTACTACAAACAATAAGCTGCTACTTTAGTATTTATTCTGGCCTGCGAATATTTTCATAGTTACAACATTACAACAAAAGTCCAGACAGACTGGGAACAGGCTATTGGGGATTAAGTATAGAATCAAATGGCAATTTGCTGGCAAAATCTTCTAGAGCAATGTGTATTATTTCCATTAGACTTTGACTTCGTTAAACAGATGTTGGCATCTAATCTGACATACACTGTGACCATTTATCATCTGCATTAAAGGGGCAGTAAGTGATTACATATTTTCTTAATATAAGTGTTAAGTAGCTCTAAATTCAGATAATCATTGAGTGTTTGTTCGGTAACCGGTAAACAGAAAAGGGATTTTTCTGGTCAGGATACCAATTTCATCGATTCAGGGGATCCATAGCTGCCTTACAGGACATGAGGTGAAATTGGAAGTGATGACACAAAGAAATGACCAAATTGAATCTAGAATGTTACCAGTAAGACGCTTTGTAAGATCTGTAAGATCAAGTAAGATCTGCCTTGTTGACAGCAGACTGCTGGGCGAGTGGCGAGCACTGTCGCTTTGGCATGGGGGTCCAGATCAACATGGAATGAATTCTGTATACTGGATATAATAATATAAGGAACATGTCTTGAGTGTACAGGTTTTGATGAGGGCCCAGGTAGAGCTGACATATATCCATATATGGAGATCTAAGGGTTTGAGCTTTGGGGTCAGATGTAGAGTTGCCGGCCAATATTTATGACATCAGGGATCTCCATATATGGGCTTAACTGCGGCAGCAGGGTCGCATTTACTATGACATCAGGGATCTCCATCCTTGATGATGTCACAAGACCTGGGCACCATGTATGGGGGCTTTCCCCATGTATGGTTATTTTGAGTGACTGACGGACAAAAATGTACGATTTCATAGTAAATGCGACCTGCCGTCGCAATAAAATGATAGCTTATAAGTGGGTGCTCTCTTCTGATTAAATGACATTTTTTAGTTGTCCGATTACAAAAGAGCTTGAAAGACGGGGAGACCCCAGTCACTGAACAGACACTATAATGATTACTATCTTAATATAGAGCTTTAACTTTTTCACACACAATGTTTTTTTAACAAAGTACAAAAAAATAAACTTATCCTGGCTTTAATCAATACAGACAATCTACTATTCCAATCTCCATCTCTCTATGTTTGTAACTAGATGGGTTTTTAGTCGCTTGAAGTTTTACTGTCGGTTTCTCTTTTTTCATGGAAAGCTGTAACAATTGTTCTTTTTGTATTTTGAAGGACCTGTGGTTTGGGTGACATTTCAACCTGCTATTATGCTTGAATTGTGTAGAAAGAAACCCAAGTGACTTTTTTTTTGTAGGGCTGCAACTATCGATTATTTTCTTAGTGATTATTCTAAACATTACTTTTTCGATTAAAGGACCACTTCACCACTTTTCAACCTATCTTCATATAATAGGTCCTCACTAATAATCTTGAAAAAATGGCGCAGTTTTTTCCTACTCAGTCTGTCTCATAGGAGGGCTGTGGGCAGTTCAGAAACAGTCTTCCAGTGACATCATCGATGGGGAATACAAGCAAATAAAAACTGCAGGCTTTCTAGTCCTGAAAAGTTGCAATGCGAAAATGGAAGCCATGGTTCTCACGATAATAAAAATCTAAACATTTTTGTAAAACAATCTTGTTTAAAAAAGAATCTGCCTAATGATGATGTCACTGGAAGACGGTTTCTAAACTGCCCACAGCCCTCCTATGAGACACAGACTGAGTAGAAAAAAATCGTGCCATTTTATCATGATTATTAGTGAGGACCTATTATATGAAGATAGGTTGAAAAGTGGTGAAGTGGTCCTTTAATGGAATAATCAAGAAGCGCATTTAAAAAAAACTTTTCTATCAACAAATCGATTAACCACTTAAGAGATATTTTATACTTCATCGCACAAGGGAGAAAATAGTTAAAATGCGACATGTGAGCTTGAAGATTGGGTACTCTTTTTATTTTTGCCTCTAACGACATTTAATAAAAAAATAAGCGATTAATGATCATAATCATTTTTGTATAATCGATTAAATCAACTTGTTTGATTAACTTTTGCACCCCTACATTATTGTAATGAAATCAGTGAGGGAAATAAGGGGTGCGTCTAACTATAGTATAATTTAGGGAAATGGGGAACAAGAGAGGAATGAAAATGAGTTGTTCTTTGTTATGTTGATGTAATAATTAATGAGCATGATCTACCTGTTGCATTTTGCCATACCCTTTTGGGGTGGGGGGTTCTGTGGACTTCTTGCCAATCAAATTCTTCTTTTTTCCAGGACAGTAATGGAAATTAAAAAACGAAAAGAAAGAAAGAGAAAAAAACCTTTTGTGTGAGCTATTGTTATTTCATAAAGGCAGGGTGGGGGGACTTGCACACTTTTCACACAAACAGAATGTGGTGTGTCAAAAGAAGTTAAAGTGACACTGACACTCATATCCTATCTGTCAGAGCACTAAGTAGTCTTGCGTTGCTAGACTGTTGCCTCTCGCAATTTTCAAATGCTAGCATCCGGAGATTGTGGAATAGATTGTGGAACTAGCACTAAGTGACACTGGTTTCCTGCACCTGTACTACCCACGCATACAGTACACCCATGTGAAAATCATTAGGAAGAAGTACAAAATAAAGATTCCGAAATAATGAGGAAGGGAGATTATATACGTATACAGTACATGTGGTACATTAAACACACTCACAGATGTTATTTGAACCTGCTTCACAGCTTCTGGTAAGCAGACAGGTATTCTGGTAGTCTTCATGAAAACTCACTTGACTTGACTGTATGAGGATTGGACTCTAGAAGCCATGGGAGCCCTAAGGCAATGGAACCTAACCACTGTGAACATGATAAACACATACACAATGCTCACATAAGTCCCATCACTGTTGGGGACAATGTCCTAAACAGATAACAATCAGAGGAATAAGGAGGAGAGGGAGTGTTATACTAGTGCTAATGTGCCATAGGCCTACTTGAAGAGAACTGACTTTTCCACAGAAAAATGTTATGCATTTTATATTAATGTTATATTATCAAGAAAATCTGATCTTACAGTGTTTTGTAAATTATTTAGGGTCCCAGTTGCAATATCCTCAAGGCTGGTACCGTATGTAGACTGCATCTCATATTCACCCTCAAGCATTGCACAACAAATATGACTTATTGAAACAAAATTAAACTACTGTTCAATCGTCATTAGTACTGAATCTTCCCTCACTAGTGGGGGTGAGAACCATTGATCCCTTGCAATATGACCCGAGAAATGTATTTTCTTTAATTAGGCTGGGAGTTGACTACAACTCAACATCTTAGTCCAGTGAGTCAATTCAGTAAAAAGAAAGTTTAGTAAGCCTTTCTCTTATAACATGACATGTTGGTGTATCTTTGCATTTACAGTATAGGCTATTATGCATAATATGCTATATTAAAATTTCCTTTTGCTGCAATATATAATTTATTATCCTCAGTTAACCATTCAAGATGCAATTCCAATTTGTATTGTATGCTATGGTCATTCTCTAGTCTACACTAATGTCTCTGTATATTGTTATACACTTATTACTGCTTAGTATCTTTGTTATATCCTCATTAACTACTTGTATTATACATTGATAATAGTTTTTTTTATTATATGTTGAACATTGTTAGCGAGCCTACCACACTAACATTTCCCTGCACATTTATGAGCAAAATCGATTATGACAAATTAAACCTCTTGAATCTTCTTCCAAACGGAGTTGCCAAGTCCTGCAAGATGTGTCGGCTCCCGTTCCAGCCATGGGAAATCCCTGGCAATGTGATTGAGTCAGCAATATTCCAAAATCACTTCACCAGGAACCCCCACGAACAGACGAACATGCTGGAGATCTGTGTGTGTGTGTGTGTGTGTGTGTGTGTGTGTGTGTGTGTGTGTGTGTGTGTGTGTGTGTGTGTGTGTGTGTGTGTGTGTGTGTGTGTGTGTGTGTGTGTGTGTGTGTGTGCGCGCGCGCACGGCTGCACGCGGGTGTTCAATTCCATGATGGCTGATAAGTAGTTGTGACAGAGAGCACAGGCATTATACTCAGCAGCAGTCTATCTGCAGTCCATCAGAACTAAGGGAGAAGTATCAGAATCTGAATAATGTCATCTCAAAAGATTACACCACTTTGCTGTAAATTATAGTACTGTACTTTGAGGTGACAATGATTTCACTGTCCTGCTCAAAACTTTCTATAGGTACTAATAAATATCAGTTACGCAAAGTAATCTTATTGTGAGGACTAATCTGTTATGTCAAAATAATGGTGGTACTTCAATAATTACTCCAGTAGCAGGTATAAGATTATTCTCCATGAACTAAGACTGTAAAATTGATAGTTTTAGCTTACCGTAAGCAGATGGGCCCATTGAGACCACTAGTTCAGTAGTTGAAGTTCAAGATATTTCAGATCCAAATTTGTCATAGTTTTGTATCAGTCTTCTATAGCAGGCCTGAACAACTTTCTTCTGGTTCTTGTATGCAGGGTTGACATGATGGTTATGTTTGTGCAAGCAGCCTGCACTGCAAGGGAATGGGAGTCAAAGACACAGCCCCTCCCAGTTCCAGACAGCATGATGTGGGTGTATACACAATAAAATCCAGTGTTAATTGAACTCGTAAGTACACACACACACACACACACACACACACACACACACACACACACACACACACACACACACACACACACACACACACACACACACACACACACACACACACACACACACACGCACGCTTGTATTATTATACTTGTAAGGACATGAACATTTTAGGATGGCAATTTAATGAATGACACGATACAATTGTTTGTCCGTTTCAACCTTAAACATTAAGCCAAAAATAGGAGATCTACTTATCTCACAAGTTACTACCATGATGCTGACCATGATACTACCATGATGCTGACCATGAGACTACCATGATGCTGACCATGATACTACCATGATGCTGACCATGATGCTGACCATGATACTGACCATGATACTGACCATGATACTACCTTGAGACTGACCATGAGACTGACCATGATACTGACCATGATACTGACCATGATACTGACCATGATACTACCATGATACTGACCATGATACTGACCATGATACTGACCATGATACTGACCTTGAGACTGACCATGAGACTGACCATGATACTGACCATGATACTGACCATGATACTACCATGATACTGACCATGATACTGACCTTGAGACTGACCATGATGCTGACCATGATACTGACCATGATACTACCATGATGCTGACCATGATGCTGACCATGATACTGACCATGATACTGACCTTGAGACTGACCATGAGACTGACCATGAGACTGACCATGATACTGACCATGATACTGACCATGATACTGACCATGATACTACCATGATACTGACCATGATACTGACCATGATACTGACCATGATACTGACCATGATACTACCATGATACTGACCATGATACTGACCATGATACTACCATGATACTGACCATGATACTGGCCATGATACTGACCATGAGACTACCATGATGCTGACCATGATACTGACCATGATGCTGACCATGATACTGACCATGATGCTGACCATGATACTGACCATGATACTGACCATGATACTGACCATGATACTGACCATGATGCTGACCATGATACTGACCATGATACTACCATGATACTACCATGATACTGACCATGATACTACCATGATACTGACCATGATACTACCATGATACTACCATGATACTGACCATGATACTACCATGATACTGACCATGATACTGACCATGATACTACCATGATACTGACCATGAGACTGACCATGATACTGACCATGACACTACCATGATACTGACCATGACACTACCATGATACTGCCATGATACTGACCATGACACTACCATGATACTACCATGATACTGACCATGATACTACCATGATACTACCATGATACTGACCATGATACTACCATGATACTGACCATGATACTACCATGATACTGACCATGATACTACCATGATACTGACCATGATACTGTCCATGATACTGACCATGACACTACCATGATACTGACCATGATACTGACCATGATACTGACCATGATACTGACCATGAGACTACCATGATGGAGGAAAAAATACAGTCCGCAACACTGCTATGAAAAACTCGGCTCCACTGGTTTATTGATTCAACGTTTCCATCATTGGGATCTTCTTCAGGAATAGTGTGACATTCGCACGCACACACGCGCACACACACGCACACACACACACACACACACACACACACACACACACACACACAGAATGCGCATGTGTGAAATCTGGCTCCCTCTCTACTCCTCTGTGCTTGTCTCCCTAATCTCCATAGTGACCGGGAACACATAAACAATGTGGTCCAGCAATACGTCTGCCAGAGATCCCACAACCCGCAAACGGAGTATCTGATTTGTCTCAAACCCATAATTATGGCCTTTTATTAAAATATTTGCACTCATACCTTTATGTGATTCTTTAACGACACCTCAAAGCTTTTGTGTGTGTGTGTTTGTCAGAGAGAGAGAGAGAGAGAGAGAGAGAGAGAGAGAGAGAGAGAGAGAGGGAGCATGATGAGTGTTGTTGAGTGTTTCTCAGATATCTCCCCTCCTCTCTATAACATTCGGGAGAGTTTGGGGAAATCCCCCAGTGCTGAGACTCCTCCAGTGTCTCCATGCTAACCACATTCCTCTCTTCAGAGGATGTCAACTTCACTTATCTTTTGTCATACTGTACCTCTCTCTCCCTGTCTCTCTGAGAGGGCAAGATGAAAATTAAACCTAACCCGTGTTTCGGTCATGTATTTGTGTGTGTGTTTTTTTTTTCAGCTACTGCTTGGTCACCACTGGAACAACTGTCGCAGTACAATGTCTCATTTTACAGAGTGAGCTTTGTCCCTATTGTAAGTATCCGCAAGTATCAAATTTATAGTATTTACATTTTTGCGTTGGTGCCAGCTGGTCTGTCAAGAGACACAAAACCACTTTTGTTATGAGCATTTTGGGAAATCCAGCCTGAGGACACAGGAGACCGACATGATATCTAAATTGTGTGTGTGTGTGTGTGTGTGTGTTTGAGTGCTGCATACTGTATCCCTGGTTCATTGCTCTTGCTGGTCATGTTAACTCTGTGAACAGGCTCATCCTGTTTGTATCCTCTGCATGTCCTCATTTGGCCTAATTACTTCCTTTTCGCAGCGGCCTGTGGAGGTGTGTGCTTTATACACTGCATTAATGGAAACCTTGGGATCAAAAGAGCGAGAAGGGTGGAGGACAGGTGTGTGAGAGCGTGAGAGAAATAGAAGAGTGTGAGAAAAGAGAGAAAGACAACAGTGCTCCTCTACCCAAAGACACTTCATGGGGAAATGATACATCCTAGTGGCGAAAAGGTATTTTCTGGAGCATAAGTCTAAGCATTAGCGTATGCATATTTATTATTATACAATAAATCACTCAAGCTACTTTGAGATTTTACATTATTATTTTATTATCATTTTCATTGCAGTCATGCTCATTTGAGGTTTGATTTTTTGATTTGATTTTTTTTCTTTTTTTACAAAGCTAATGTGCAAGTAGTCTATAGGTACAGTACAGTTATTGTAAGCCTAGGCTAGATGTTGGACTAATACATAGTCCAACTATCTGAAATGTTCAGTTTTACTGAACGCAAATATACACAGAAACACAACTATGACGGCGATCGAACCATTTTATAAACCGAAGCCACTCACATTCCCCCTTTATATATTTACAAGTCTTTTGCCTACGGACAAAATCAAACTATGACTACAAGCTTAAACAGTATCAACTCTTACGTTTTGAAATAAATTGAAACTATTCACCTCCAATAAATGCAATGCTTGACAGCAAAAATTATACTTAAGCACAGCCAAATATCACACATTATGTCCAATTAATGTCCCTGGTACCACGGCTAACTGGTGTAAAGTTATAGCGCATAGGACAGAGTTGACAGGCTATGCATGACTCTGAAATTACTATGGCTTTATTTAAGATCAATACTGTGCAGGCACCACTTTTTCTTAAGCGTAAATTATACTTCACAACATGGATCATCACGTTATTCTCTTCAGGTGACAAAGTCTGAAACAGCCATTACACTCTTTTGATGATTGTCTGTTTAATATCAATGTATTATTACAACACATTATTTGTATTTAGAGGGTTCTATTCCATGCTATTACTATCATTATTAGTTGCTATAGGCAACACACTATTGTTCTTGGCTCGAGAATATTTTGCCAGCAAAGTGAACCTGCTTTTTGTTAACTTTTGCAGAAAACTTTTGGAGAAAAGATGTGATGTCAACAGGGTAACCTTTATAGTTATTGTTGTTGTTAGGGTTAGCAGACTTTTAATGCTGTTCTGTTTCAAAGAACAGCTCTAAGCAAAAAAACAAAAAAACAAAAACAAAAAGTCTCTTATTTTTTCGTCTTTCGTTAGTCTCCTTGTGTACCATATTAATAAGGAAATCCAGTCTAATTGATTTAAACCTGTGACTGAGAGTAAGATGACATAAAGAGAATCAACATTATTGCTTATTCTGCAAAAAAGAAAAACAAATGCTTTACTCGTGTGATTCCATCGAGAGATTTGTTCCACTGTTCTCTTTCTTTTCTGTCATAGGTTGCTGAAGATTTCATGCTTCCTGCTCCAGTCCATAGGGGGCGCTCTCTTCTTGTTGCGTTTCACATTTTCTTTAGCTTCGGCTGCAGTAGGGCTCAGACGCAGACCATTCTCTACAAATGGGTCTGATACGCGCCTGTCATCCTCCTCAGGTACCTACAACAGACAACAACCACACTTATGCCATGCAAAGACTCACACACAGTAAGTCAATTACTTCAGTCACTTTACAAGTTTTATCTCTCTCTCTCTCTCTCACACACACACACACACACATGCACGCACGCACGCACGCACGCACACACGCACAAACACACACACACACAGATCTACAAGCTCATGGATCATACAAGCTTGTGGGTCTGCTAGTTTTGAAAAATCTTGAAAATGTGACGCAAACATTTGAATATATATTCTTTCAGAGCGAACGTTTTTAACTCAAATCCCTCAATCATTGCTTCTGTGGGGGTCCCTGGAACAACATATTTGCAGATGGGGGTTGGGACTCGGCGGTCAATTTCATATATTTTTTACATGAACATGTTTGAGAACAACTGACAGACACATTGGGTTTTTCAGGAAACTGTCAGGATTTAGAAGGCATTTGTAGAATCGCCTCAGGTCTAAATGGGTTAACTAAGAATAAATCAATATATTTTTCAAATTGTACTATACTTGTGGGGACATTTGGTACAGACACGCACTAATGCACTAATTGCTTTTAATTGATCTTTTATTTATTATTTTTTTATTATTATTATTATTATTATTATTATTTGTTGTTATTCATGTCCTCACTGTATTGCATTACTGCTTGTTTTTTGTCGTTGCCTTGCTGTATTGCATTACTGCTTGTTTTTTGTCGTTGCCTTGCTGTATTGCATTACTGCTTGTTTTTTGTCGTTGCCTTGCTGTATTGCATTACTGCTTGTTTTTTGTCGTTGCCTTGCTGTATTGCATTACTGCTTGTTTTTTGTCGTTGCCTTGCTGTATTGCATTACTGCTTGTTTTTTGTCGTAGCCTTGCTTTTCTTTTATTCTCCATTGTTCTGTAAAGCACTTTGAGCTGCATTTCATGTCATGAAAGGTGCTATACAAATAAAGTTTTATTATTATTATTATTATTATTAATACCTGAATGCTCACGTCAGAGCTGCTGAACTCAGACTGCGTAGTGGAACCTCTGGAGGACTGGGATGCTGAGCTCCCATTGGTCCTCGGTTTTGGGGATCTGCTTGTGATTGAGGGATCTGTCAGGGTGATGTTGATGATTGGCAGATGATCGGCAGCAGGGAGGCTGGTGGTAGGAGAAGGAGTGGGCGGAGTGCTCTCTGCGATTGGCTCATCCACATAGACCTCTGTGAGGAGACAGCATAGTTAACACATTCTGACCTGAGATCAGATTCATACGAGGTTTCCGCCGGACACACACTGGTCTGATATGAACCCATTCTGACCTGAGATCAGATTCTAAAAATGTCAGTCGCTCTTCGATTTTTCAAAAATAGCAGACCTACAAGCTCGTATCGCGCCACTCGGTGGCACGATATGAGCTTGTAGATCTGCTATTTTTAAATAGCTAAAAGCATAACATGATGCTGACACCAAAATGGGTGCCCGATCAGAATGGGATATAAGCCAAATTCCAATACCCCAAATCTCGTCCGCTTGCTCACTCACACTCGGTCACTCCAGCATGGTAGTGTTACGGTGAAATTAGTGACCTGCTGAAATATGTGACAATCGTGTAGACAAGTTTACAGTTTGTTTATTAGCAGAGTTCAAGTCCTAGCGGTATCAGTATACAGGCCACGTATTTAAAGGTATATTCAGTGATTTCACTTAAAAAACCTTAGGTTTCGTTTTTGGCTGGGACCTAAGCCTTTCATCCAATCAGGATAGAGAACCAAAAACGAAACCTACGGTTTTTTGACCCCCAGGGGTTAACTGGGGACAGGGAGGAACTCATTATGGTCAGCACACTCTATAGTAGAGAGGATTATCACAACAAAACAAAAAAATAAGTGATATTTGAATTACCGTAAGTGAAATCACTGAATATACCTTTAAAGACCTCCATGTAAGTTGTGTGAAGTCCACAAGATGGTCACATATTTCGTCAGGTCACCAATTTCACCATAACACCGCCATTCTGGAGTGATCGAGTGTGAGTGAGCAAGTGGCCGAGATTCTGGGTATTGGAATTTGCCTCATGAGACAGGACGATGTGAGACAGCAGTAAACATGAAATACATGTGAAACCGCAGGAGAGCCTATTTTCCCTTTGTTTTGCCCAGGCGGACAGGGTTTTGAGTTTAGGTTTAGGCATCATTTCTGTGCCGCGTGTCACCCCCCATCTCTCTCCTCATTTCCTGTCATCGGCATACTGTAGTGTACACTATCCAACTAGAAAAAGTGCCCTTCTGGGCACAGGTCTCCACCAGGAGGATAGGAATGTTTAGGAGTAATATAAACATGTTTTTTGTTTGTTTGTTCCAATCATTGCCAATCAGGATGGAATATGGGAAATGGTGCAGATCTGTGTTGATCGCACGCATGCACAATCCACCTGTTGGTGGTGCTATAACAGGCCAATGTGAAATGGGTGGGCTATATTCCTCAGCCTAGTAGGAAAGTGCGTGAAAGATTTCACGTCAAATTGCACGCTGCGTTCATGATTTGAGGCTTTTTGTTCAAAACAGGCCAATCCTGCAAAATTTGAAAGCCAATGTTAGCCAATTAGGATGGAATATGAAATATCAGACACATCCGTCTTGAGCACATGACTATGGAGATACTGTGTAACGATTTGCGGGATTTTTGGACAAAATCCGGAGGAGTAATATCCAAAAATGTGTTTTACAAAAGTCGGCCTCCTGGTGGTGCTATAAAAGCCAGATGTGAACTAGAGAGACTGTGTACCAATTTGCGCGATGTTTGGACAAAATCTGTAGGTGTACTGTGCAAAAACTTGTTTTGCACAAAGCGGCCTCCTGGTGGCGCTATAACAGGCCGTTCTGGAAATTTTGGGGCAGAGGTTCATCGTTGGCATCCAGGGAGTGTGTGTGCAAAATTTGGCATCGACCGGGTTAACGGTGCCGGAGATTAGCTGCTCACGGACACACACACGGACGGACACACGGACGGACGGACGGAGTGCAAAACATACTCTCCCCCCATGCCTTAGGCCTGGTGGAGACAATAAAGGCAGAAAAATATAACTTAAAAGAAATGCTTGCAATGTATTCCGAATCATGAAAACCCCCTAGTTTGACATGTCACATGCTACTTCAATCAGAATTTAAGTTCCTTAAATTCCTTCTGAGATAAATAATGACACTAGGGCTGCAACTATTGATTATTTTCTCAGTGCTTCATGTATCGATAACCTTTTTAATGAATCGAATAATTGCTGATTTAAAATAACACAGAAACATAAGAAAATACGTAAATAATAAAAGACCATTGCTCAGCCTACCCCTGTAGGGCCAGGAAAAAAACATTTAAAATAGTTCAAATAGCCGATCTACAAGCTGTCTCGATGTAGATCGGCTAGTTGAACTATTTTAAAAGGTTTGTTTAAAATAGTAAAAAATGGCAAATTAGTTTAGGGATAAGGGATAAGGTTGGCGCAAGATGGAGCCCGAAGTCTCAAAGTCAACTGATGGGCAAAGGACTTCTTCAGTCTGACCATGTTGGAACGCCGTACTAATACTTTTGTTTGTATTGCATACATACTGTATTTACATACTTTTTTCAGTACATGCTGACTGTACTTTATTTTGAGTCATTGAAAACAATGCTATGTACCTTTAGTGATATTTCCTGTTCTGATGTTTGTATTATACTTAAGTTAATACTTTGTAGACAATGTAGAGATAACCGAGAACAGTAAACAGTCAACCTTTCTCCAACTTCTGCGTTTTTCTTCAAGTCAACTGTTTGTGTACGACACACAAGCAGGACAGAGATCTCCATATATGGTTAAAAAAGGGACACCAACAGAGGTAGGGTACCAGACAAACTCGCAAACCTACCGTGCCAATAGGGCTGAGCCCGATTAGCAGGGCTGTTGTGGTCTGGGTCTTGGCTGGGGGCTACAGTAGCAAGGATTACATTTTTTCCACTAATACCTGCCTGTATGTGTACTCTACTATTGTTTATATGACAGAGATCTAAGACCAGCTAAAATGTTCAGTAGTGGGATGACCTTTGATATGGCTGATGGTGGGTGTCACTCCCAGTCTCTGGAAGAGGTCGTCAGTGTCCTGGTCAACCACAAGCAGGCTCACCTCCTCCCCTCCGGCCCGTATGAATGCAACCACCTCCGAATGCCTGGCGCCCTCAATGTGCATACCATTCACCTGAGAGAGAGAGAGGGGTTAAAATGTTTGATACATGAGGAGGAATGGTTTCATCATTGTTACACATCAAAATCCTTAATTAATTAGTTAATTTAACCAGAGTGTAAAGATGTCAGGGCTAGACAAGAATAGGGAGACAAATGTAAAGTCTGTGCAACAATAATGCAGACTCTGCACAAACAGTTTATGATTCTCTACCAAAAATAAAAAAATTGAATTGTACCAGTAGTGGCGGAAAAGACAGAGGTACTGACTGAAGAGGTAGGGTACATATTATTAGACAGGGTGCTGCTGTGACAGAACATGGCCAGTAGGTGGCAGCTATTGTTATTGCCTCAATGCCAAAAGGAACAAAATGAGTTAAGCATCAGGGTTGGTTTCTTAATTTGCATAAACCCTCCTGGCCCATCTCTTCTTTCTTCCTGCACACTCCAAACTGTGTGCCTCATGTAGATGAGATGAAAATGTGCAGAAACCCTTGCACGCGCAATCGCACATGAATGCATGGATGGAACACACACCGTATTTATCCCATTCTGACCGGGCACCCATTTTGGTGTCGGCATCATGTTGTGCTTTAGCTATTGAAAAATAGCAGATCTACAAGCTCATATCGCGCCACCGAGTGGCGCGATACGAGCTTGTAGGTCTGCTATTTTTGAAAAATCGAAGAGCGACTGACATTTTTAGAATCTGATCTCAGGTCAGAATGGGTTCATCAGACCAGTGTGTGTCCGGCGGAAACCTCGTTATGAATCTGATCTCAGGTCAGAATGGGTTAACACCCACACACTGTTCTACTCCTCTACACTCCAGCTAAAGAGTGTCTACGACTCTAGCACAGCTTTGCCCTCCTCTCTGCCCTAGAGTACAACATCACGTTAACCTCCACTCTAACACCAGACTTTCACCACTCCTGAGACCACCTAATCTGCCTTAATCCACTCTCAATCAATCCAATCTAAACTCAGGGGACAGAACGTGGCATTGTTTTCACTCATGATGTGTCACTCCTATGCCATACAACGTGTGTGTGTGTGTGTGTGTGTGTGTGTGTGTGTGTGTGTGTGTGTGTGTGTGTGTGTGTGTGTGTGTGTGTGTGTGTGTGTGTGTGGAAAACCCATTGGACTAAACCAAATTATAAAACAGCAAAAGGAAAACTATCTGACACATTGGTCAGTAAACTAGAATGCTATCTGGCCCTAAACAGAGAATACACAGTGGCAGAATACCTGAGCATCGTGACCGACCCAAAACAAAGAAAAATCTTAACTAGGTACAGACTCAGTGAGCACAGTCTCGCGATCGAGAAAGGCCGTCATAGGCAGACCTGTATCCCGAGAGAATACAGACTATGCACCCACTGCACACAAAATGAAGTGGAAACCGAGCTACACTTCCTAACCATCTTTCCATTGTACCAAGACATCAGAAACACATACTTCCCACAGATTACAACCACACACAGAGATTTTGAAAACATGACCAATGACAAAAAACTCCCATATCTGCTGGGCGAAGTACAACAATGTGCAAACACAGCAGCAAGATTTGTGAGTTGCTGTGATAGGAGAAGGATATAAAATGGAACACAACCACCCTAAAGACTAATCATTGTGTATATTCCTGCACTATATCTGCATTGAGTGACCTTGGTACATATCATTTGATCTATTGTAGATTCTGACCTTCAAATGTACATCATTTTTGTTTTGATTGTATTGCTGTATTGTTGTATTGTTCTTTCTGCTTTGGCAATGTAAACGTATGTTTTCTCATGCCAATAAAGCCCTTTGAATTGAAGTGTGTGTGTGTGTGTGTGTGTGTGTGTGTGTGTGTGTGTGTGTGTGTGGGGGGGGGGGGGGGGGGTTGGGGGTCAAAGGTCTGTGAATGTAGCAGAGTAACTGTGCCTGTGTAGTCCAAAACCAGAATATCTCCCTGGCCAGGACGGATTTTCCTTGGAATGAGCATTTTGGCTTCCAATGTGGGAGAATTGGGATTTAATCCAGGTATTTACATAATAATCTATTAGGTAGTACATAATCCTACCAGTGTCCTTGATCAAGGTACTGGCCTCTGAGCTGGAGCTGGTCCTCCTGCTCAGTACTATAGAGAGACTGTCACATGCAGAGGACATATTTCCCCACAGGGATCAAAAAGCATAATTTAAAGACCCAGTTAATGTGTTTTTGCTTAACTATGAAAGCCCTGTTGGTTTCTTGCTCTCTGCTTGTCTCTAAAGTATGAATTATGAAGGGGAAAATAAATACATTATATATATATATATATATATATATATATATATATATATATATATATACATATATACACACATACATACATACCAGTAAAAGATTACATAAAAATAAAAAGTTACAGACAGTGTGCAGTATGTACCTCTAACAGCCTGTCTCCCGGCCTGACATCAGCTCTGTCTGCGTTGGACCCGGGGTCTACTGAGCGTATGAACTGTCCACGGTGTGTCTTTCCACTGTGCAGGTTGAACCCATAGCCGTGCTCTCCCTTCACCAGGTGACACAGACGGGGGAGGAGCTCCACTGTCGTGTCTGGCATCTCCGGCGATGTATCCGATGGCAACTAGTACGTTAAGAGATTGTTTAGATAGATACGCTTTATTATCGGTCATTTGGAAAGTTACCTTATTTGCTTTCAAAAGGGGATGAGGAATAGAACACAGAATCAGAATCATCTTTATTGTCTCGTGATTCTCATCACAGGTTTACAGGTGTAAAACAGTGTGTGGAATTTGTCGAAACACACTATTATTACTCAAATGCCGCAAGACGCAAGTGCAAGAGCTTCCAGCATGCTGTATATTCTGTCAGTGAATACATGTTAAAAAAAAAGAGCTCCAAAGAGAGAAATACGGAATCAAATTCTTGTCTGTAAGATGGGGATGGATCTCTCAGGGGAGAAGAAAGAACCAAACATATACATAGCTCAGTAGTCCGCCGTAGTCTGAAAACCCACCTTTTCAGACTCCATCATGGCCCATAGCACTTACCCTACCCCCTTAGATAGCATTTCTGTAGACTTAGATAGCATCTGATACAGACTTATAGCATGTTATGTAGACAGCACTATAATTGCATTGTATATAGTCATAGCACGCCATAATATATGTATAGCATAGTAGTATATATTATATAGTCTATATATGTATAGTCTCATAATATAGATATTCCACTGTTACTTTCTTAGCTTACGCATGTTTAGTTTTATGATAAATGCTTTTTTGTGATGTATTCCCATGCTTTTTGTTCTTGCTTAATGTAAGTCGCTCTGGATTAAGAGCGTCTGCTAAATGCCTAAATTGTAAATTGTAAATTCTCAGTGTGACACTGTCTCAGTACTCTTTGTCCCATGGGTATCATGCTGATGCGTGTGTTTATATAGGGATGTAGTCCATTGACTACAAAACCACGCAGGTGAAAGTGCCTGGCTGGATAAGCCAGTGGTCTTAGGGACTGAGGATTTAGCTGATCTGTCTGTCTAAGTGACATTAAGACAGGCCAAGAGCCTAATGACAAGTGACGAGCGAGTCAATACATTGCGTGACCTTACTCGTCTGGTCTGGCCTGAGCTGAGCTACTGCTGTGAACATGCTGGCTGCCTGCAGACCAAACACTTGTTCTGAGAGTACAGTGGAATTATGTATTTGCAGCACTGCAACAATAGTGTGCTTCGTTACCTTCAACTACAAAGGGTGTAACAAATTAATGATATCACTTAGTGTTAGGTTGATATCAAAACCTAAATACATTTGAGCCTTGATGGCACATGTAACTCGCTCTAGAATAATCTCTAGGTCTAGAGAGAGACACATGTAGTACATAGATAGAAATAATATTCCATGTTGCCTAATAATCCATGCGTGATACATCCCTTAAAACGGGGACTGCCCATAATTCCGACATCCCAACTACGTGGCATCGCATAGTCAGAATGTTATGGGTTAGGGACAGTGACAGGACAGGTTTAGTAATGCGTCGAGTCAGACCACCAGCACACCGTCAGAATAATGTGCCGTCAGACTAATGACACGGCACCCTTAAAACTAGCTATGACTGTATAAAGGAGCTGTCATTTGTGAAAAGAGTAGAAAAGAATTGTGGCATTTTATCATGCACATTAGTGAGGACCAATTATATGAAGATTGGTTGAAAAGTGGTGCTTTAATCTGATTTTACAGATATCGTTTCATTTATTTTGCTAAATGAAAGAGAGTCACACAAAAAAACTACTGTACTTTAGCAGTATTTTGGGAAAGCAAAGCCTTTGTTTAGGGTGGTCCCTCTGCTCTGGTGAACGCAGTAGTAGATAGATCCATATGAACTCTTTGAGAAAGTGTACATACTGTACTGTGTGTGATCCATACTGTTACGTGGCAGTCAAATCTGTTGTTGCATAAGGGTGTCTTTGACATTAGCATGGAACAATGAAATCACGCCTGTATTTAATTTCGAGACAGTGTGTCTGTTTATGATAAGAGGACACAGAGGGTTTACACAGGGAACAATGCAGCACGTTGACAAGGCAAGACCAGTTTTCCCTGATTGGTGTGATTGGATCAGATACAGAATAGGTGGGCACTAGGGACATCTGGGCACCTCAATGTAAAATTGGCATACAATAATACAGGTTTTGTAGCAAAGAAATATTAGACCGTAATTGTCATAAAGTGTTTAAGCATGTTCTAATTACGTATTACATTCCAAAATAACAATTTAACAGAGAGGTGCCCACTCTTCCTTGGTGCCCAGTGCCCACCTATCCTTCTCACATACAGAAAAGCACTAGACTTCAGGTTACAATGAAAACATTTTGGCCCTAGTCTCAGTGATAACATCTTTCTATCAGTCTGTACAGCAACACCTCATCAACACCTCATGAGTGTGTACTCTAGTCTACTACAGTACTTTGGGTCATGAGATTCTTACAAACTGACTTTAATAATCCAGGGCTTGGCATTTATTCCTCTCTCTTTAGGTCAAATATTATAATGATTTCACCCTGTCTTAACAGACAGAAAGAACTTGACTAGAAATGGAGATTTTCTGTTTATGTGATTAAATTATTTTAGTGTCATAACTGATCTGATTCCAAGACCATTTGAATACCTGTGATATACATAGTGCTGGACAATATGACTTCAAAGTGGCATCACAATAGTTGGCCTTTGATATCTCACAATATTGTCACATCCCCATCCCCTAAATAATATACAATGCAATATTGCTATTTAGTCAAGTCAGGAAAACAGGGTAAAAGCTGAGGAACCGGACACAGACCAGCCAGTATTTACCGTGCCTTCTGCTAAACAGATGCCTGCTTGACGTGAGCCACCGGCTCACTCTGTTTGGAGCCCAAACACTCGGCCCAGTCTGTTCCCATCAGTCCTAAATTACACGTGGACTTCAGAATGAATGTTACTTAACCACGTGAATCCTGACGTCCCAATTCAATGTCATAATAGGTGAACATTTGGCAAATATAGCAGATCTACAAGCTCACAGATAGTTGGTGTTCAGAGAAAATCACACCTGTGTGAACTGAGTGGTGCATACATCTGAGAGATTGTAATTTATGTGACATGGACTGAGGGGTGACATGCAACGTCGTTGCACACAAACTCACAATGTTGCAAGTACGTCATATATTATAGTGAGTGTTCATTTAGGTGATATTTTTTTCAATAAGATAAGTGCTCAAATATGGTAGCTCTATATTCCAATAGCAATGCTAATAGAGTCTGGGCCTGGGGTCTCCTCATCTCTCCAGCTCTTTAGTAAACAGAAAATAAATGTTCATGTCAGGATATCAATTTGGCCCAATCAAGAGAGAGAACTCATACATCAACAGTTCAACACCATACTTTTTAAGCTCATAAATTATATTTTCTCTAAAATTAGAATCCTGAATTGATATTTTATTGTCTATTTACTAAAGAGCTGGAGACACCTATTACTGAACAGTATAACAATGATTACTATTGCAATATAGAACTTTAACATTTAAACAAACAACACTAAACAAAGTATTTTCACCCTATTTTACTCAGAGAGTCCATTTTGTATAGTAATATAGTCACAGTGTATCACCACTGTGACTCTTCAATAAACCTCTCTATTCATTTAGCCAAAAGCCACAGGATATTTGGTTTCGTCAACAGGGGCCTTAAGTGACAGAATGTAGGTTTTGCCTTTGGTCTCAGGTGTTGTGACTCTACACCTATAGGTACCACCCTCCTTGAAACAATACAAATTCAAACCCCACTGTGCCTACAGGTGCGGATAAAGGTTAATAGATTATTGGTTGACAGAGGACAATTCACAAAAGGGGGAACAGGAAAAGAGCTTCATGTAACCTGAAAGACTATGAATCCTTTCACACTACTGTCCTCCAGATCCAGAAAGCCTACTGTACCATCCCGTAGAGTACTTTACTGTAAATATTTCACCACATTGGTCCTAAGTCCTAACAGTCTAAAGAACGTGGTTTTGACCACAGTACTAGATGTGAAGTCTTGAAAAGACAAAGGTGGCCGCACACACTAGCCAAAGTGCCGATACATTATTGGAATAGGACGCAGAGAATAAAAACCAACGTTTCGGCAGATGCAACTGCCTTCTTCAGGGTATTTGACCACAGTAGTGCTATGAGATTTAACATAGGTAGTTGTAGGCACATGAGTATTTCACCTTCGAAAACTATATTTATTGTACAAATGGATGTTACAAGCTGGCCATAAACCCATATTGAGTTATTATCTCAAGTAAAACATTATTAGTTGTGCAGCGAAACGATTTGAAACTATACTGAATGAGGTTATTTGTTTGTTGGTACGTTGTTTGTACGTATGCCGTATATGTACGTACACAATACAATGTATGTATATATTACAATATGTTCACAATTACACTGTATCGTCATCAAAAGCAATCAGGTCTGTCAGCATAACTAGGTACAGTACTTTTGCCTACAAGCCTGTTTCCTTGTCTGTCTCCCTTTTCACATGTCAGTGTTATTATCTGTTTAACTGTGACTGTGTGCACAGTGCTGTGTATGGCTAACCTGTCTGCTTACTTTTAGATTAAATATCTGTATACTATTGTCTGCTCTATACTGCCCCTTCCATGACATTTGTACTTAAGAAGAGTTATGTATTTTTGTGTCCGTTTATGTCCATTTACTATGATTGTCTTTGATCTGTACTTAACCCATTCTGAACGGGCACCCATTTTGGTGTCGGCATCATGTCGTGCTTCAGCTATTGAAAAATAGCAGATCTACAAGCTCATATCGCGCCACCGAGTGGCGCGATACGAGCTTGTAGGTCTGCTATTTTTTGAAAAATCGAAGACATTTTTAGAATCTGATCTCAGGTCAGAATGGGTTAATCAGACCAGTGTGTGTCCAGTGGAAACCTCCGTATGAATCTGATCTCAGGTCAGAATGGGTTAACCTGTTGTTTATGACTTCCATAATGCCCAGGCACTAGAGTTGAAAATAGGCAATTGACTGATACCGGCACAGTCATAGTTTATTAATGTGCTCTGCCAATGTAATACATAAACTAGTAAAAGGTCAAGGTCATGTCTATGTCCTTGATCACAAAACCTCTGAGCTATTCATCATAGAAAGCTTTTGAAAGTGTCTGAGAATAATGCAACTTGTTGGGGTCGGTAAGGAGATGATATATGGCCACTCACCAGAGTGGCCTTTTGAACATCAGAAGTAGCTGTAAATATATTGAACTCATCTCAGGAAATGATCTGCTTCAATACAACTGACAGGTTGATGAGGAACAAAAGCTGATCTTCATTATAAAGTACTATATCAGAAAGGACAGAAAGAACAGCAGATTTTGAAGTTCTGTTACACAATTATTATATTATTATTATTATTATTATTATTATTATTATTATATAAACCCCTTCAAAGTTTTAATCATGACCTACCCTGGTCCTATATACCTATCCTGGTCCAATTCTCTGCTCCGTGTACAGCACGTTTCTGTATATAACTTCCTTGTCATTTGCATTTTGCCATATGGACCAAATCATATTGAAACAACATACGTATAGATGGTGTGGTGTGCTGTGACCCTTACCTCTGTGTCCGTCATTGAACTTGACGTCATGGAGGAGCGATGGGTGTGGGTCGAGGGGCTGTGTGTGAGTGAAGGGGAGGGTGAAGAAGGGACTGCCGGAGCTTTAGCTAAATGCATGAGGATCTGTGCGGGTGTAATGGTTCCGTTCTCTATGGGAATGGGAGAAGCCGTAGGGGTGGGCATGGGCGAGGGCCGCGGGGATGGGGTTTTAAATAAATGCATGAGGCAGAGTGCGGGGGAAATGGCTCCGTTCTCTTTGGGTATGGGAGAAGCAGTAGGGGTGGGCATGGGTGAGGGACGGGGGGAATAGGTGCCCATCTCGATGGCCAGGTCTTCAGAGCAGGCCAGTCCCTGGCTACGGAGGTACTCATCTGTTTCTCTGTCCACCACCAACAGCCTGGTGCGGTGCTCCACCTCACAGATACGACTCACCACCTCAACAGTGACAGAGACATGAAATGAGATGGATAATAGCTAGATAGACTCACTCAGATACACACCAAGACACACACGCACACTGACACACACACACACACACACACACACACACACACACACACACACACACACACACACACACACACACACACACACACACACTTGCGCACACGCACCCGCACGCATACATCTACTGTATAGTAGGAATGAGGGCAAATTTGAGTTTGTTGTTGTGTAGCCTACTAAGGTGATATTACTAGTAATAGGCATTTAACTTGTGTACAGGACAGAGCCAGTGTGAGTGTGACAAAGACTCCCATTGATTTCCAGTACACAAGTCTCATATTGACCGACTTCACTAGACCCCTCCGGCAAGGGAAAGGTGGTTTGACAGGTGGTAGACCCATTGTCTCTGTGCTTATATGGGTCTTCTGGGATTCCAAACATGCATGAAATGTATATGTTTATACTTTATAGCACGCATACGCACGCACACACGCACGCGCGCGCGCGCACACACACACACACACACACACACACACACACACACACACACACACACACACACACACACACACACACACAGTATAAAAACCACTCACTTGATGGTGGGTCTCCGTCTCCACATTTTCCCCATTCACCTCCACTACTCGGTCCCCTTTGCGTAACCCTGACAGGTTTGCAGAAGTCCCGGGCTCCACTTTTCTTATGAACTGTCCGCCTTTATTCCGCTCGCCGTGCAGGTGAAACCCATACCCGCACTCCCCTTTGGTAAGAAAACAAAGCCTAGGTCTCAGTTCGCTCTCCATTCCACGCTGTCAATGGGAAAAACAGGTCAAAACAGCTTCTCAGGAGAATAGACAGGTGTTCAGTCCACGAGGAGAGGAAAGTACCTGGATTTGATTCCTACGGAGTGCATATGTGCCCAAAAGATCATCACATAGCCTACATTTACCGTATCGTGTGCATGGTGTGATTGTCAAATCAAATAAAAAGATATTACAAATAAAAGATAGCCACTAAACGATTTCAAGGCAGTGTAAACGGACTAGTCCACCCTTAAAAACCCCATCGAAAGTGTCCAGGCTCGGTCAAGCCACCGCACGGATTTAACTCCTTTCCATTGGAGGAATAATCCAAGAGATCAGAGATTAGAAAGCTGTTCCTTGGCACATAATTCTCTTCGTGTCTGTTCTCCTCTGACCCGGCGGTGCGACGTTGAGAAAGCAACAGGTGTCAGTCCCCAGTTCCGAGTGTATACCCGTAATAGGTACACGCAACCATACAAAAGAAGATCACACAGGAAAAGTGAATACTAACTATTAACTAGTCTAGCCTACATGCAAAAATATTAATATTAAGCCTGGTTAAAAAAACTGAAACTTAACTACATGATGTACTTGAGGAAGTTGGGGAAAAGTCCAGAGAGTTTTCCATAGTTTTTCTCGTTGTCTACCAGCTACAAACAATCCGCTTGCCACGACACCGAGACTGTTGAATACCGACGTGAAGATGGAAATCTTCCCCGTTTGAGTTTTACCTCTCCACCTGACTGTCACGCACATGTAACGTTCTATAAATGGTCCTCCATAACCTGGTTAGTTTTAGTCCGGATTCCATTTTTTATAACCTTGGTTGGCTGCGTCTTGACTCCAAAATAAAGTTACAACCAACCAGAGGACCGTCTTCTAATCTTCAGGACAAGTCGAGGTCATGTGTTGATTTTGTTGATGTGTTCAGTTAGCCTACTGTATGTAGATTAGCGACTATAGCGAGGAGGATGAGACACCCACATGGAAAGGAAACACCCAGAAGACAAATGGAAGTCTCTATAGGTTGTGCGTCTGTGCCAACTTTTGAGTTATGACTGGTGATGAGCATTGAGTTTTCATTGTAATTATCTTGAGCTAATAACTCACAGAAAGTAGCCTACCTTTTAATAATAAAATAATAATAATAAATAAATACGTCAAGAAATGTCAAAGGAATATGTTTGATAACAACATATTCTAAATATCTCTATAGTAATTAATGAGCTACACCTTTTCATACAGTTTTTATACAAAAATATTTTATTTTATAGGAAATGCAAACAAATACAGTATAAAAATACTGGGATACAGAGGCTATGCTATGGAATATTCAATTGTAGTGTCAAAATACAGTGACAATGCTGATCCCAATCCCACTGAATTATATCCTGTTTGAATAGGAAGCTTAGTTTAGGAAGAGTTTTGAAGTGTGTGCTGTGTACAGTGTATATGCATAGCCTGTCTTATATGCACTGATAATAGTCCACTCCCAACTATCTCAACATTATGTGCGTGCGTATAGTGCGTTCTGTATCAACTATCAACGGCCACTCGGCCAGCCTTGTTTTTCAACCTATTTTGTGGGGGGATACAAGTTAGGACACCTCATCCTCCTTATTGTCTTGCGCAGGGGACTCCTGTCCAGTCTCCAGCTTCACCCTGGAGGTAGTGGAGTTTTTGGCGGGACGTGGAGACCCAGCTTTAGGCTTCTTTGATGGGGAGTGTTGGTGGGCAGAGGGGCAGATGTTCTGATTCAGACACATGGAGCAGAGGGGGCTAACAGGCAGACACACCTGCTGGCCAAAGCCCACCAGCAGCCAGTTGATTTCACTCCAGAGCTCCCTGTGGCAACAGAGTTCAAGGGATTAAATTGACATTTAGTTTTAAACTACAACATAGCGGTACTAAAATTGAGAGCTGGGTTATGTTAGTAAACATATTTTTTTTATCAACAGTCACTTTTTGTGTTTTCCCACTCTCCAAAGTAGTTGTTGCCAATTCCCCTATAGGCTCACAGCAGTCTTGCGATGCATTGCTTGTAGATCTGCTATTTGCACACTTTTTTGGGGGGGTACATTTGAAAACGTATGAAAGATTTTCAACTTTATAAAGCCTTGCATTTTATTAACTTTTAAATTATGCAGAATAATTGTAATTATCTCAAATAATTGTGACATCGTAGAGGTATTGAATCACAAACTCTATATACTCTACATTTTGAACATGCATGCACACACACGCATGCAAAATGGAGTGCTGTTACTGTGTTAGTAAACACATTTTCCTTTTGTTACCGCACAGTGCGCGCGCACACACACACACACACACACACACACACACACACACACACACACACACACACACACACACACACACACAGTCACACACACACACACACACACACACACACACACACAGAGCTAATACCTGGGTAACCATTCTTCCAAGGCCTTGCGTGTTTGTTCCGGGTTCTTGGTTGGCTTTCTGACCCAGCCGAGCCGATTAGAGATACGATGTACATGTGTGTCCACTCCTACACAAACACACACACACACACACACACACTTATAAAACTGCAGGAAACGTATTAATGGCTTGTGTAGTTTACATTATGTAATCCATTCAAGGCCATAATATGTTTTATTATTATATATACTGTACAATATTTATTTATTATTTAATTTGTTGAATGCTTGATTGTTATAGTCAACTCAAGACATTCTGTTGTGAATAACAATAACAATTGATGTTGCTACGGAAATGGAAGATTAAGCAAATTTATATTGTGCATCAACATATTTTCCCTATAAGTGATTTCATACCCGATGCTCTGTTTTTCCTATATCCAAAAAGAATCACACCAGTGTGAACCAAGTGGTGCAACTCCCGTCTATTGGTTCTCTGTATCGTTCCAATTTGTATCGTTCCAATTTGTATCATTCCAATTTCTTCTCTGTATCGTTCCAATTTCTTCTCTGTATCGTTTGCGTCCAGCAGGTGGCAGCCATGTCACATACTTCTCTCGTTCCAATTTCACGCATGCGCACACCACTCGTGCTCACACAGGTACACACACAAACAGGTACACAGCTACACGGACATTGCATGCTGGATGTAGAAGTGGTTGCACCACTTAAAAACACTTTAACCATGCATAAATATACCTGGTGCTATTTTCATATGCTGGATAAGATATGTTTTCCAACTGCACTAGAAGCATCTCTGCCTTCACTAGCCGCTACACTAGCCGCCCTCTTAATTGACTGTGTTGTGTTCCTTTCCTCTCCATTGTCTCTTCCCTATATGCTAGTATGCTACCCCTTACCCGACTGTGCATATTTCAAGGACATGCTCAGAGTGCGAGTGTGTGTTTGTACTGTATGCACCTATTCCAGACACCTGGTCCCAGGCGATGTCCATAGCCAGGTGCGCCATCTTGGGTCCCACGCCTGGCAGATGCACCAGGCCCTCCACACTGGCTGGGATGTCCCCTCCGTACTCTTGTAGCAACATGGATGAGGTCTGCTTCAGATACTTCACCTTGGTCTGGTGTGTTGTACAGATAAGGGGTGACGGCGATGGAGCATCCAAGGATGAAGTTGCAGGGACAAAATGTGAAAGAGAAAAAAAGACTGAATTTCAGCCATGAACTGATTTAATTGCAGTTTAGTGTTGCACATTGTAGTTTGTTTAGTGTTGATGGTCCTCAGGTCTATTACCCTCCAAAAGCCGACTGGGTAGATGAGTTTCCCCAGTGTTTCATCATCAGTGTTGTTTATGTTCTCTGCGGTGCAACCATGCGCTCTGAGCCTCTGCATGGCTGCTGCCGTCACTTGGTCCTTGGTCTGACTGGAAAGCATTAGTGAAACCAGCACCTGAAAGCGCTTCACCTAGAGACAGAAGAAGAGAAAATAACTGGACAATTTAGCAATTTTGGGATATTCCAAGTGTGGTTGCCCTGAAGAAACAGTGTGGGCTAGACAGAGTAGCTCGCTAAGTACAGTATGATGATGATGTACTGACCCACATGACGTCACAAAGGGTGGAATGATACAATTATACTTTTTGGGGTTGCTCTTTAAATAATGTCACGCAATTACTATAGTCTGGTTGCCCTGACTGTTAGGCAACCAATCTAATTTGACTTCTGGATAATATGAGACAAGCTTATTCCTTTTAAATGTGAGTGGATCAAGAAATTCAAGTGTGACAAGTATTAGGCTATATGGTTCCAGATATGACACATACTGTAGACAGCCTTTAGTCAGAAAGGTGCCCCACTCACTTGTGCAGGGGCCTCTGTGTCACAGCATTTCTTTGCGCCCATGCTATCTACAGGTGCATCACGACTTTTCCTCATCTCACGGATGTAGCCTAGTTGTCTCTTCCAGTCAGGAAGCTCTGTCTTCACTAGAACAGCGTCTTCATCTTCATCGTACTCCACCTTCAATAGTTTTCTTCTGCGACTGGTGGGAACCAATGGCTTGGTGTCTTTCTCTGTCTTTGGTTGAACAATGGCACCTGCTTGAAAACCATACTGAGATTGAGAGTGGTGCCACTATAGTGCTTAGCCTACTGGAAATACAATACTGTAGTACTGTAGATTAAAAGACAATATTGTGGTAGGTTATGAATACATTCACACAAAATAACAAGCTCAGAGTCCAATGCCTTGTTCAAATGCATTTATAGCCCTAGAATGTCTGTGCATTAAAACAACACAGACATTCTAGGGCTAATGCAGCATTTAGAATATCTTCACATAATATTGTGATATAGCCCTTGTACAGAAGTGAGGGGTATAATTACATGTCCCCCTGAAGGCATATTATTAAGCTACTTTTAGTAACAATATATGATTGAATGAATTGTATTTCAGGGTTTGAGTAAAATATAATCTACACATTACCAGAAGGATCAGAAGATTTAGGTTGAGGAATACTCGCATCCTCCTCCTCCACTTTCACAGTGACATCTTCCTTTGCATTTTGTTGATCTTTTGGAAATTTGGACATGGATCCTGACAGGCCAGTTCCCTTTAGGCCTACGGTTCTATTCCCACTTCGAGTTATAAAAGAGCTGCTCTTAATGAAATAGGGAGAGGTCATCATTACTGTAAAACTATGTTGCCTAGCTTCCATTTAATTATTTTTTAAATAACAGACAAAAAAAACACAATATTACAAGATACATCTTCAATTTGGGCTGGCAACTGATTGTACTGTTCAATGGGTGGTGGACGGTGTATGTAATATTGCAGACCTTTAGTTTGCGCCGACCAATAAAGAACCAGCTTCAGTTTCCTAACCAACACTAAAGTTCCTAAACGTCCGAGGAACCTCCTACTGTTTTAATACAAATACGAAATATCATATTTACACCTACACGTGTAGATGTTTTGTTTTTCATGTTACATAACTAGAGAAAATTCTACCGAAACGTCCAAACCCAGACCAGCGGTGACAACAAACTAACTAAACTAACGTGTACTGGAGGTAAGCTAAAGTAGTACGGTAGCAGCAGAGCAGCAGCCTCGATACCCAGGCTTTCATTTCGTAGTACGGTAGTAGCTAGCGCGTTTACTATTTTTGCAGTCTTTAGAACTACATTTCCCATCAGCCAGTTCGCCAAACGTGTTTTCGTAGGAAGTGGCCCCGGTCCGCACATTAGTATGTCATCCGGTTGAAGAGTGGAGGACTGAGCTTTGAGAACAATCTTCCAGTGGTAAACAGTCTGAAACATGAACACATCAAATGCAGGACAGTAGACCGGCCCGCAGGCTGCGTGTGAGCGTCACCGACACAGCAGCAGCAACAACAACTCAACTTCCATAAGGTAGGAGAGGGGGCGTTAACGCGTTGTCGTTTATTCAATGGAAGCCCTTGTCTTGTCTTGTCATGCAGTTCAAAGCTAACAGTGCGACGGGGCACGGTGTCGCTTGCCGAAAACAACCGAGATCTACAAGATAACAACGCGTTGTTGTGTCTTTTCGGCAGGCGACATCCTTGTTGCTCTACCCAGCAGCGCGTACACAGTACAGTAACTACAGTTACCCAATACCCGCCTGGTGGTTGTTGTTGTTGTTGATGACCTGAAACAGAACAGTCGATCGTTGTCTGTCTTTATACCTTCCCCACACCCTCACGCGCACATCCCGTCTGTGTGTCTGTCTCTCTCAAGTCCGCATGACATCGAATTCCTCTTGCGACATACTTTACTGCATGGCACCACGAACTTACTCTGAGTCTCTGACATTTGTTGTTGCTGTTTACTGTTACTGTTTACTGTTGCAGGTTTTATGAAGCCGTTTCACAGAGGGAACATGTCATGTTGCTGCTGTTAGCTCAATTGTGGCGGTTTTCACAAATATATGGATATGTATGAATAATAACTACCGGTAATCGATATTTTAAGTTTATGTTGCCAGGTCTGTGTGTGTGCAAGCCAGGGAACACAGGCTGCAAGCACGTGACTGCTGGCTGCCAGGGGCCTGTCAGTGTTTTCCTGCATGCTATTGCTGTGCAGTCGGCCAGTTGCATGAACTTGCTTTTACAGTTGTTTCTAAACATTATATGCATTATTTAACAGTTATTAAATACTACTAAAGGAAAAGACTGTTATTCAAAGGCTAGGATTAGGACCCGCCAGCCGCCACACTCGCAGTGGTGTCCTGTCCGATACTGATTTGATCTTAAACTGAGATATCTAACCTGTGTGGTTGGGAAAGGTAGTCTAAGGAAGCTAGTAGAGGACAGGTATCTACTGTAAGGTCAGATACCTTGGAGTGTAGGAGTCTGGAGTCGTATATGATCCAAAGGTATCTTTGATTGTAGCCAGATGCCTTGGGAGTGTAGGAGTCGTAAGGCTGTTGGAGATTCCCGAGTGAATACTGTAGGTTCGATTATTTTAAAGTAGGGGATTTCTGCTCCTATTATGCTATTCCACTGAACTGGTCGACTTGTAGTCATCAGATGTCAGAGTGATGTATAGTATTGGTCCACTCCATATACGGAGATTCAGGTGCTGAAAAGAGCCTGTAATGTCGAGGTTGGTCAGCTCCATACATGGAACGATGATCCAAGTAGTGTAGAATCAGTCGTTATACCAACGTGGAAAGGCTTTGAAACAGGTGAACCAGCCAAATTAGCACTTTAATAATGTCACCATAATAATTCAGTTCACTTCACTTATTAGTACAATTTGGCATTAAATCATTTTAAATTGAATTTAATTTTAAACCACCTTTTCATACCAGGTTTATAGTACATAGTCATTTGAAAAAGGGGTCCACCTCATAGTCTAATGAACGTCAGTCTGGGGCCTTGAAACCCCTGGCCTATATTTCATAGGTCTTACAATTTACAATTTACAATTTAGGCATTTAGCAGACGCTCTTAATCCAGAGCGACTTACATTAAGCAAGAACAAAAAGCATGGGAATACATCACATAAAAGCATTTATCATGAAACATGCGTAAGCTAAGACAGTAACAGTGGAATATCTATATAATGAAACTATACATACACTATACATATAAACTATACATATTTACTACTATGCTATACATATGTACTATGGCGTGCTATGACTATATACAATGCAATTATAGTGCTGTCTACATAACATGCTATAAGTCTGTGTCAAATGCTATCTAAATCTGTGTCAAATGCTATCTAAGTCAACAGAAATGCTATCTAAGGGGGTAGGGTAAGTGCTATGGGCCATGATGGAGTCTGAAAAGGTGGGTTTTCAGGCTACGGCGGAAGATTGGGAGTGATGCTGCAGTTCTGACTGCAATGGGAAGTGCTTTCCACAGTTTTGGAGCCAGAAGGGAGAAGAGTTTGGGACGTGTGGAGCGTTGTCTTGGCATTGTTATCCCAATTATCTAGGATTTTCAATTACATTTACTTTGGCATAACCTCTTTCTCCAGACCACCTCCAGAACCCAGCTCAGCCTGTATAGTCCCACCACCCTCCAGGCCAGGCCATGAATAAACAGCCCAGCAAGGAGAGTCTTAAGGATAAGGTGAAGGGGATCTTTGGACTGCGCGTCCCCCACAGCAAGCAAAATGAGATCAAGACTTCTGAGTACATCATCACTCCTGACATCCTCAAGGTGTGTGATCTATCTCCATCATCTCTCATTATAAAATGGCACAATTTCTGTTTACTCACTCTGTGTCTCAAGGAGGGCTGCAGTGTGGACAGTTCAGAAACCTGCTACCAGTGGAAGACTAACATTTATTTACAAAATTGTAAAGTAACTTAGACAATATTGTGTTGCTCGCAATGGGGGTAGTTTTTAGGTTTATTGAGACTGCGAGTATCTGCTCCAATTTAAAGTACCGGTAGCCCTAATCTTCTTTTTTTTCTATAATCTTTATCCCACGATTTGCAACCCATTTTTTCACCCAGTGACAATTATCATTCAATGTAATCCTGGGCGCTACACTTCCTCTGCCAACCTGGGGGGGGGGGGGGGGGGGGGGGGGGGTGAGGAAAGTAGCCCTAATCTTCTGATGAAACAAACCACCACTAGTATAATTGCCACATATTAAATGTGAGAAGACGACAGTTTAAGCCTTGTGCATTTATTTCACATGCCAAACTGGACAACAGCAAACAAAATAACATTTACTTGGCAGACAAGTATTAAAGTCAAGCCTTGAGATAGAGATCATATTGGCTTATATTGTGGATGATGCATGAGCTATTGTACCTTACTTACTTACAGACTCTCGCCCTATTTCCACAAAACATTGCTGGTACATTTTGTGTGTGCTAGGTTTGCATTAGTTTAATAGCAAAACCCTTCTCCTCCTTCACAGGAACTCCATCCCGACTGTGGCCTTAGCAACCGCATCCGGGTTATCAACCACGTGTGTGACCTTGCCAAGGCCAAGAAGTTTGAGGAGGTGAGCGATGAGCATGATGGAGCTGACATAAATTATTTGTCATACAACTTTGCATGCTGCCTGAACTCGTGTGCAAAAAAAAAAAAAAAAACTGTGTGGGCACACGTGTGTGTTTCAGAATGCTGTGGAAGCTGTGTGGAAAGCTGTGGAGGACATGCTCACCCCAGAACAGCCGGAGGCCAGACATGCTGTTCTCCTACTGCTTAGAGCGATTATACAGGGACAGGTATGTATCAAACACGCACAAAGACAATCTGGTTCCTGTCATTTCATGACATACTTAGTGTGTGTGTGTGTGTGTGTGTGTGTGTGTGTGCGCGCAGGGTGAACGGCTTGGCCCTCTAAGAGCCTACTTCTTCAAGGTGATAAGAGACTACCAGCCATCCAATGAGGACCTCTCTGACAGGCTGGAGGTCTTCAAGGCCCTCACAGAGAACGGCAAAGACGTCACATACCTGGAAGAGGACATAGGTGACACACCCCATAGACGTTCCTGTAAACAAGGAAATACTTGAGACTTCAAAGGGGTCATTGCACAAAAACTACCATAACTGACTCTGTTTGATGTCTTATGTTGAAGAAGTGATTAATCTAGAGTAATGTGGATGTTTTGGGCACAAGGGACAACCTGTTTTGGAGGAGTTAAAATTTTATTTAACATGCCACCATAATGAAAGAAGCTAATATATGTATGTTGCACTGAAACTGTATTTCAAATGTTCTTGTTTCAGTTGATGTGTGTATGGCAGTGATATAGTTTGCATTTTCTTGTTGTTTTGGAATGTCTTTGGACATTTTATATCTTACTGTATGTTCTTGCTATGTTTTACCACCCGTAGCACGCTTTGTTCTACTATGGATGGACATCGGACTGACCTCAGACTTTCTTAGAGTTTTGGTCAACCTGGTCAAATTCAACAGCTGCTACCTGGACCAGAATGTCTCCATCATGGTCCAGTAAGGAAGACTGATGCATACAAATACAATGCTATTTTCTGTGTTCTTGAAGAGGCTGCCAAAGTGCTTATCATTTGTATCCCCCCCCCCCCCCAGGAAAATCTGTCTCCTGTGTAATAAAACCACATCATCAACAGATATTGAGGTATGTGACGAGGTATTGTGGGCGCAAAGTATTTAATAGCATTTCATTGTGGTTCAGTCAGAATGGTTCACCTGCATGGGTGTAAGTAGCACGACGCAGATAACGCAATTGCGTTGGGGCCCGCCGTGACCAGCCTGCATGTGGGCCTATTGACGTATCATTATGCTGCTGTTTACCTGCTTGTTACCAAGTGAGGAAAATGTACATACCGGTATATGTTTGTGTGAGAAACCTAAACTTCACAAAAAGCATAGTAACATCGTCAACGTTCCATAAAGACATAACATTTTGTCCATCCTCTCAAACATATTCTTTGATGGCTATATCAAACTGTTTTATCATGACATGTTGAAGGTCTATAAAGCCTTTCGTGTGTGTGTCCACCAGGTGGCGCTGCAGGTGCTGGACGCGGTGGTGTGTTATAACTGCCTGCCTTCAGACTCTCTCACCGTCTTCATTATCACACTCTGTCGTACTGTCAACGTCAAAGAGTTCTGTGAAACCTGTTGGAAGGTGACAAAAATACATGACATTTTAACCCATTCTGACCGGGCACCCATTTTGGTGTTGGCATCATGTTATGCTTTAGCTATTGAAAAATAGCAGATCTACAAGCTCATATCGCGCCACCGAGTGGCGCGATACGAGCTTGTAGGTCTGATATTTTTGAAAAATCGAAGAACGACTGACATAGAAACATAGCTTTTTCAGAAAACTGTCATTTTCAAACATACATTTTTAGAATCTGATCTCATGTCAGAATGGGTTAAACCCCCTAAAATGAAATTCCAAACTAAAATTTAATTTTAATTTAATGTTCTTCAGCTGATGAGGAAGGTGTTAGGGACTCACCTGGGCCACAGTGCAATCTACACCATGTGCCGCATCATGGAGGAGAGGTAATGTTTCCCTTTTTTTCCCTTCCATCCCCGTATCCTGGTGCTGTGGCGAGGAAAGTGTGTTTCCACATTGTTAGTTCCTGTGTGTTTCTCTACTAAAATCGTTCAGTGTTAATTTAGTTCCATTTTGTACACACTGGGAGTTAAATCATTTCACTGTGCAACTCCTTCAGGGTGTACATGGAGGATGCGCCGTTGTTGAGAGGAGCCGTGTTCTTTGTAGGCATGGCCCTCTGGGGAGCGCACAGGCTCCCTGCACTCAAGAACTCACCCAACCTGGTCCTGCCCTCTTTCTTAAAGGTAAATTAACACATGTACATGTAGGCACGTCGCACACGCACTCGCTCACGCGAGTGCATGAAGAAGTGAAAAAACTCAAAATGACTTTTAATTGTCATTGACCGTTGCTCTCTGTCCGCAGGCCATGTCATGTTCCAATGAGGTGGTGTCCTACGAGATCGTGTTATCAATCACCAGACTGATCAAGAAGTACGGAAAAGAGCTGCAGGTGGTCACATGGGACATCCTGCTGATCATCATAGAGAGACTGCTACAGCAAATCCAGGTAACTTATCTAGATTCTAGGTCATAGGTAATCTGATTGATTGTTTTGCACAATAACAGCAGAGAGGGAGAGACCCACGCGGAAATTCTATTTCAGGATTTCTGGATGGATGGATGAGTGGATAGATGGATGGATAGATACCGGTAGATAGATAGATACCTTTTTATTGATCCTGCGAGTCAATTTCAGTCGCCCAGAGGTAGCACAGCAGTTAGAGCCTACGGGCTGGCGCGGCATCTTCCAACGGTGAGTGTTGGGTGGGAGGAGTAGGGTGAAGGCTCTACTTCCTCCCGGTGGGGACTCCTCACTGGCAGGTGAATCGGTGCGATACAACAGCAGTGACAACACAGACATGTGTGTGGGGAGGAATCAATTTAACCTTGGTATATATTTTATTCCAACTTATGACAGTTCAACGTGAGCGATCAACGTGTGTCGATGGGGGTTACGTGGTTAATGATCTAACACACACATACGCGCACACACACACACAAACCTTATGTGACCTCGTGCTGTTGCTGTCTTCACAGACGATAGGCAGTGCAGAGCTGAAGTCTATCGTCTATGAGCTGCTGACCACCGTGGAGGAGCTTTATGAACAGAACGGTTATCATGGCTCCACAGAGGAGTTCTTCAGCCTGGTGGAGAAATGCGCTGACAAGAGAGCTGTACGTTCTTATTATTCTATACTCGTCTTGTACTATTATGTTTGTTTTGCCTTCTGATTCACTTCTGTTCCTCCTACATTACACAGCAGTAATATTCTATTGTCTTGTTTCTACAATTGCCCTACTTTTCTGGCTTTGTACTGTGTGTGTGTGCGTGTGTGTGCGTGTGTGTGTGCGTGTGTGTGTGTGTGTGTGTGTGTGTGCGTGTGCGTGTGTGCGTGTGTGTGTGTGTGTGTGTGTGTGTTGTGTGTGTAAGGATTCGTCAGTGCTGATCCTCATCTCATACCGGGCACAGTCCATCCAGCCAGCTAAGGACGGTTGGATTCAAAACCTCCACCGCCTCATGGAGACATTTTTTAGGTATCTCTCACTCACACTCATACACACATGCACACGCACACGCACACACGGTTTACCTATTTCTTCCTTTCTTCCCTTGTAATCTCATGTCTCTATATCTCTGACAGGAATGAGAGTAGGAGTGTGATAAGAATCAAAGTGCTTCACATCCTCTCCTTCGTTCTCAGCACAAACCGACAGCTCTATGAGGTCAGCACACACACACACACACACACACACACACACACACACACACACACACACACACACACACACACACACACACACACACAGAGAGAACCAGATTTCTATTTGTATTTGCTTGCACTGAGCATTCTGATTTGCTGTGTTGAGTGCCATTTTTGTGCATCACTGGATAATGCGTCAACCACATGAACCATGGTGAGAGGAATGTGTTGCGTTGTAAATAAAGCAAATCCCTTTGCAAAAGCTTTCCACCGTTGGTATGTTGTTGTTTTGACAAGTAGTGAAGAGTAGTTTACTCAGACTCAAGATGCGATCTGCCATCTTACCCACGTGTGCACACACTCTTATTCTCTGCAGGATGAATTGATAGAGGTGGTGGTGATCCCTCAGCTCAGTGGGATAGCCGAGGACCGAGACCTGGCCGTCAGGAAACAGGCCACCCAGCTACTGGTGGACCTGGCAGGGGCTGCAACACTCACCACTTCTCCAGCCTGCTGGATATCATAGAGCGGGTATGAGCAGGACAAATGCATGCACGCTTACTGTGTATGACCTCTCACGACTCCTTTGGTTCAGCTGGGTTTATGAATGGTTAATTGAATTAATCTTTTATTTGTGTTGCTCCCAGGTGGCCAGTCGTTCACTGGTGTGCTCAGGGCCGCTGGAGCTTTGTGAGAGAGACCCCAGTGCAGAGTCTCCCATGGAGGACGTCAGCACAGCTATATTGGGCCTATTGGAGATCCTACATGTGCGTGCAGACACACACACACACACACACACACACACACACACACACACACACACACACACACACACACACACACACACACACACACATAGCTGAATGCTGCAAAGTTGACAGCATTTATTTTAATGTCTGACCTATAAAGTTTACAAAAAAACCATACAAATCAAAGTACACCTCAGCACCTCATTTCTTACCCACATGTCACAGTTGAAATTATAATATTAATTAAAAAAATTATGTTCATTTTGTAAATAGTCTTTGCTTCCCTAACAAATTAGAGTACTATCCGGTTTTCAAATTAAATACAATATCAAGGTCATTACTACCTCCCTCCCCTGTAAAGCGACTTTGAATACCACGGTGCCCGTGTGGCCTCTACAGCGGTGCCCGTTGGGCACTGGTCTACTTGGAACGATGCAAGTTGGAAAATGCATGCCCCACCCAGATATGTCTGTGGCCCTTTTTATATGCCCATATATGGAGTTCTTTGTCAGGCAAGCGCAAATATGGAGTCAGAACAGGCCAGCTCCATATGTGGACACTGGGCAGGTGTCCTGTCCAGAGCCCGGGCAGAGGCCTTTTTGGGGCGGTTCTGGACAACCGTGGGTCCGACTCGACGCCGGACACTGCACTCTGCGGTGGTGTGGAACGCATGTGTCGAATTTGAAGTCGGTGGGGGCGAACGGTTCTCGAGTTTCATGTATTGCACACGTACAGAGACCTGCATTTATAGATGTATTATTATTATTATTATTATTCTTAACATAGTTCTTCTGTCTCTCTCCTGGCAGAGTAAACTGTACAGCCTACCAGCCAGTCATGTTAGCCGTGTTTACGAGATGCTAATCAGCCACTTGCAGCTTCACTACAAGAACAAGTACTCTTCTGCCATTGCCTCCAGTATTCGACTGAAGGTAGGATTTGGCTACATGTACAGTAGATGTTTGTATTTATATCTTAACTGTCCCTTCCTTTCTCTGTTCATTTGTTTTTGTTTTTAGTTTTTTTCTTTGCCTGGTCTTGTTTTCTTGTCTGTCTCCTTCAGTGTTTTGCAGTAATGCATTACAAGTAATGTGTTTATTGTAATAATATGTTTTCTAGTAACTACTAATACCAGTAAGACGCCCTGAGGGCGAGAAGAGACCTCGCCCCAAAGGGCGACCTACCCTTCCCCCAAAAGTAACTTGTTACAATCTTCACTTGGCGCAACTGTGGGTTGAGAACTAGTGCATGTACAGTAGTTTGATTTGCATGTTTGCATGATTTTTATTTTGTCAGGACAGAGTAATGCTTCATTGCAGTGATAGGCTACAAGCAGTCAGCCAGTTCAGGACTCTTGTCTAACTCCCCTCTAAGCATTAAGTGGCAGCGGTGGCTCAGGGTTAGAGTGGCTGGATGGTAACCGCAAGGTCGCCAGTCCGAACCCGGGCTCCCCCAGAGTTAGTGGCGAAGTGTCCTTGAGCAAGACACTGAACCCCTAATAGAGCGTCGCAGTCCCTCCCCCTTTCAGAACAACGAGTGGCACAGGAAATTAATCCCAATGCATTTTTCCCATAGGCATTTCAAAACGTATTTATTTAAAGACCTTTTAAGCATCGTACGAAGCCAACTCTTGTCGTGACAAATCATGACAACACACACACAATTCTTCGGGCCAAACAAAGGTTACAACACTTTTTTTGTTGTTTTTCTTCTTTGTAATTATTTGTTTGGTCCAAAATATTGTGTGTGTTGTCATGATTTGTCACGACAAGAGTTGGCTTCGTACAACGCTTAAAAGGTCTTTAAATAAATACGTTTTGAAATGCCTATGGGAAAAATGCATTGGGATTAATTTCCTGGGCCACTCGTCGTTCTGAAAGGGGGAGGGACTGCGACGCTCTATTGCTCCTGATGTGCTGGTTGGTGCCTTGCATGGTTTCTGCCGCCATCGGTGTATGAATGTGTGTGTGTGTGAAATTGAATGTAATGCACAATCTATGTAAAGCGCCTTAGATAAAGGCGCTATATAAATGCACCATTTACCATTAACCCATTCTGACCGGGCACCCATTTTGGTGTCAGCATCATGTTATGCTTTAGCTATTTAAAAATAGCAGATCTACAAGCTCATATCGCGCCACCGAGTGGCGCGATACGAGCTTGTAGGTCTGCTATTTTTGAAAAATCGAAGAGCGACTGACATTTTAGAATCTGATCTAAGGTCAGAATGGGTTCATCAGACCAGTGTGTGTCCGGCGGAAACCTCGTATGAATCTGATCTAAGGTCAGAATGGGTTAAGGAGTAGTGTCCCTTACCTTGTTTTAATGTCCATAACATGAGTGAGAATGATCTCTGTAGTCTGTACGCACAACATTGTGTGTCTTCCCCCCCCCCCCCCCCCCCCCCCCCCGATTTGTTCTGTTTTCATGCCACCTTACCTGAATTATACACTGAACATAGCTGATCTAAAAGCCCACAACACATTGCATTGTGGCGCGTTGTGAACTAGACTGACTACTAGACTGCTAGTAGTGTACTTGCATTCTTGCAAGCAAGTTACTGTAGGCAGGGAGTAATAAGTAAAGTAATAATATTCATTTTGGGCCCAGGCCGTAGCGTAACGGTCTGGGCACCGGACTGGTAATCCAGTCGCAGTGTGCCGCGGGTTCGACTCCCGGACCCGACACGGCCTTTACTGCATGTCATCCCCCCATCTCTCTCCCGTTTCCTGTCAGCCTACTGTCTGTCCCTTCAAAAATCAATAAAAGGCGTAAGCCGCAAAAAAAAAATCTTAAAAATAATAATAATAATATTCATTTTGAATGAACAAGTAATACATAATAGTGATTATATTGTAACAAGCCCAATACTGGTCTCCTTTTGGAGAGACGCTAGCCCCTCCTATACACAGCTTTGTGTGTAGGTGTGTTTGAGCATGTGTTTGTTTGTAGCACGGAATGTGATGATTTGATTGGCTGATGTATGATGATAAGAGCGGCCCTCACTTCACACAAGTGTGATTTTCTCTCAGGTGTTTGACTTCCTGCTGTTGATGCGAGCAGATTCCCTCCACCGGCTGGGGGTTCCCAACAAAGATGGAGCCATTAGGTTCAGCCCTTATTGCTACTGTGACATGGGGTGAGAGACACGCACGCACGCACACGCACACACACACACACACACACACACTCTGACACAGTATGTTCTCTCACACATGCACAGGCAGAAGGGAGTGGGTGTGCTTATTAAGAGGCTACTCAGTATGTGACTGTTATCCCATAAAGCTCAAGGACCTTTAATCATCCAACATTCCGTTTACATATACCCCTGACTGAGTATCTGCAGATCAGTGATAGGCTCTTTGAATATGATTTTTCTTATAGCCTATATCTGCCAAAGCTTAATTATAATAAAAATAAATGTCTTAAAAGTTATCAAACTGCACATGATAAATATTTAATCAAGATCCTCTTAGCAGCAAGTAAAAAAGCAATCACATGACGCTGGTGCCAGCAGGACCCACCAACGAAAGATCAATGGATGGACATTATTGAGGAACTGTATTCTATGGAAAAACTAACATTCATACTTAGACTACAAGAGGATAAATTCTATAAAAAGTGGGAAAAGTGGAATCTCTTCTCTCAGCCTAGCGATATTGCAATTGGATTTCATTGAATGTTTTTTGTAATATGAGAAATGCAGCCTTTTTTTTCCGTTTACTTTTTGTCTTTTTCTTTCCGTATAGTCTTGTCAGTTGTGTATGTTTCTTCCTTCAATAAAAATTAAGTAAAAAAAAAAAAAAAAAAAAAAAGTTATCAAACTGTCTGATAAAACAAGTCGGGAAAGTCGGGTTCGGCAGGGAAAGAGGTCTTTATCAATTAGGTCGGGAAAGTCGTGTTTGGGTTAATAGTTTCAGTCACAAGTACTACATCACAACATGCAAACAAGATACACACATCAGTCCTCCAGTTTGGGGGGAACGGTATGGACGGTCGTCATGTTTTCCTGTTGTTTACAGAGAGCCAGAGAAGCGTGTCAGTGAAAAGAAGCCTACAGGATCGGCATCTCCACCTGCTGGGGGGCTTGCCCCACCTGCTGCTCCTCCACCCGCCTCCTCCTCTATTCGCACAGCCTACCTACCCTACGCACCTGCCTTCAGTGCACTACTGCAGTGCCTAAAGATGGTATACACGACATACTACCTATGTACCATTATATTAGGGCTGGGCAATATTTTGATCAATAACGGACGTATATAACCAAATTATTGATAAGATTTGCTTTTCTTATACCATATATCAATGATTTTCTTTCTTTTTTTTTGTAATATGTTTTGGGGGCTTTTTATGACTTTATTGATGGTACAACAGGAAGACAGGAAGTGGTGAGTGAGAGATGGTGAGTGACACGCAGCAATGGCTGTCGGGATTGGGACCCAAACTTGCAACGTGCTGTCAGGCTATCTATGTGCCCGGACCGCTACGCCAGCGATCCGGACAATGAATTGACAAAAAGTATTTAAATAGATTTTTTTAAATTGATTAAATCCATTAGTCTGATTATCCAATTAGCGTATATTGTACTTTGTTGCTCAAATGGGGGTAAGATAGCATTTGAAAAAGCATTGCAACACACTGAACACAGTGTGTATATCTGGGGGGCAGCGGTGGCCGAACGGTTTACGGAGCGGCCTTGATATCGGAAGGTCGCTAGTTCGTATCCCCGGACCGGCACGTTAAAATTACCACCGCTGAAGTGCCCTTGGACAAGGCATTGAACCCCTACCATTAAATGTTCTATGAGCAGGGCCTGGCTGTAAACAAGTTATTGAGCTTAGTCCAGTTACCCTGGGTAAACATAGTACCTTTCCTTTCCTTTCTATCTGCTTCTCACTATTTCTTTTTAAATCGTTTGTCCCAGGAACCAAATATTTTGAGATGGAGGTCTGTGGCCAAATCGGGGGGGCAGTCAGCCAGATATTTCGTGAAGCCTCATTTGAAATCGGTAGTTCATATAATGGCCTGTTGTGGCGCTGGACCGGACCCAAAAAGGCCCATAGAGGCCCATGTATTTTGGCCCAACTTCACCTAGACTGTATTACCTTAATAAACATGGTCATGAATACTTTCTTCTTCCAGTCACTAGTTTAAAGTCTCATTTCTAATGTCATAATATTCTTTTTGGAAAATTATGGTCCCATTAATTAAAAAAATGACCATAAAGAAAAAAAACCATCGCGTATGTTCTGAGGGGCGTGGCTACCATTACAGTCTATGATCGGGATTCCCCTCCCACTCGAGTCAAAATAAAAACCAACGGAGAAGAAGGGGGGAAGTCCCGCCTCGTTGTCTGGGCAGCCAATGACCAGCTGGTATACAAAACAGAGCCAGCCAATGGCCAGCTGGTACCAAAGATGGCGACTTACATCAGGAATTAGCATATTATTACAGGCTTCATTTTACGTTCATGTTAGACCCGGGGAACGCTTTGTCCATATTTTTTACAGTCTATGGGCCAAATACATATAATGTTGGGGGTTGACATGAAAATGTTTGAGCACCACTGATATCGCAACATACCCTTTTCAGAAAACAGTTTCAGAAGACATTTTGTAGAATCCGCCTCAGGTCTTCTTAACAAACAAGGTCAAAGCTCAGACGTGCTGTCTGGAACTGTGTCTGTTGTAGGAGTCGGACTGGAAGGTTTTAAAGCTGGTGCTGGACAAGCTGCCATGTACCCTCCAGTATAAAGTTCTGCTACTGACCTCACCATGCAGCCTGGACCAGCTCTGTTCTACTCTCTGCTTTATGGTAACACACACACACACACACACACACACACACACACACACACACACACACGTGACCATTTATTCTAGCATGCATACTAGTTGTTATTCTTGTGTGTGTGTAGGTGACAGATCGTCTGATCTCAGAGCGTCTAAAAAAGACTCCAGATGGGTTTTCCCGTACTGATGTCCAACTGGCCGTAGTTCCTGTGCTCACAGCTATTACCTCCTACCACAACTATCTGGACCAGTCTAGACAGGTACACACACACACACACACACACACACACACACACAGGGCTCCAGCGTGAGACCTATTAAGTCGCATATGCTACTTAATTTCTTAATGTGCGAGTTAAATTTGAACGAGGTCGCACCGGTGCTACTTATTGCTTTCACTCCCAGCCTCAACCATGAAGCACGGGCATTAGCGCGATAATAAAATATTACTTTATTCTCACTCATTCCTCTCTCTCTTTCTCGCTCCCTCTCTCTGCCTGTCTGGGTACGTTCGGAAATACCGCACCGGAGCGCACTTGCCCATTAGTTTGCATTGCACAGTGCGCTCAGTGCGCTATTTCCGAACGCGCCCTCTGTCTGCACCCGTCTGCACACGACACACGTGAGTGCAACAGCGGTGGCGCGCTCACTGCTAAACCTGAAAAAACCGAAACAAAGATTTCAGCATCAGGCAGCTGTACACTTAAGTTTCCCTGGAGCGCACACTTGGCACACATTTTACAACTGGGATGATGAATGATGCTGTGCATTGCTGTCGCTGAATCCACGGAGACAGCAGACACAGAACATATGGGGGACTGCGCCTCGTCCCCGACCCCAAACACGATAAACTTGTTGTTGAAAAATAGCTTCCAATAGCTTGTTGTTTTGCGTCGAGTAGCGCTGTCCGCTGTGTGCAGGCCAGGTACATACATGATCGCCTCGAACAAAATACATCTCCCACGTGAAACCTGGTATATTCTTCCTCGTACGACGTGGTGTTGCGTGCTGAAAATAGCAGATTTACAAGCTCACAACGCGTCGTGTCCACCACACGTTGTGAGCTTGTAGATCAGCACATGGAAATATGCAGGCTGAGCCGTTTAGAAACTTTCCCCTTCACAATAAAAGCACATCAGCTTTCACATGTTCATTCTATATAAAGAAAAGACAGGAGCAAAGTGGTCAAGGATTATGAATTCGGTGGCATTTCACATTGCAAAAGGGTGCAGGAAGAGTGGGCACGTGGGCACCTCAGTGTTAAATATCCTTATTGGCCATTAGGTTGAACATGCCCATGCTGAAGGTAAGGGGTGTGTCATTTCTGTTTCATATAGCCAAATGATAATAACTATATGGAAAAATGCACTATAGGTTAATTCATTATAATAATTTCCTATAAAATGTGTGTGAGTGAGAAATATTCCATGTTATGTGCTTAATTTAAGGCATTTATGCTTCAGCCAAGAAAACCTTTGCTAGCCTTGGTGATAAGGTCATACGAAGAAAAAGTTGGTGCTACCTAATTTCTGGTGGCGCTACCAACTGAAAAGGTAGGTGGCACCAGTGCTACCTGTGAAAAAGTTAGTCTGGAGCCCTGCACACACACACACACACACACGCACACACACACACACACACACACACACACACACACACACTCACTCTTGACCCAGTGTGTTCTCTCACACATGCACAGGCAGAATTCTGAATTCTGCTTATTCTGGAACCATATTGTAGAATGTATTGGGATGATTGTCTTTAATCGGTCTCACAGAGAGAGCTGGTTCAGTGCCTGGAGACGGGCCTCATCTACCGCTGTGCCAAGCAGTGTGTGGTTGCCTTGACGATGTGCACCGTGGAGATGCCTGACATCATGATCAAGCTGCTTCCTGCGCTCATCGTCAAGCTCACCCACATATCTGCGACCGTTGCCATGGCGTCCCCGATGCTAGAGTTCCTCTCCAGTGAGTGAGACTTTTTTTCCCCCTTAATGAATGTGGTTGATTTAATCTTCGGTTGGTGTCAGTGGTTCTCAAACTTTTTTAACCCATTCTGACCTGAGATCAGATTCATACGAGGTTTCCGCCGGACACACACTGGTCTGATGAACCCATTCTGACCTGAGATCAGATTCTAAAAATGTCAGTCGCTCTTCGATTTTTCAAAAATAGCAGACCTACAAGCTCGTATCGCGCCACTCGGTGGCGCGATATGAGCTTGTAGATCTGCTATTTTTCAATAGCTAAAGCATAACATGATGCTAACACCAAAATGGGTGCCCGGTCAGAATGGGTTAACCCATTAAAACCAGGAAAGCATCTGTCATTTTAGATTTTAGTTTTATAGCAACAGTGCTTTAGAACAGTTAAATGAATAGCGGATTCTACATAAATCTTCTCTTCTGGGGGTCCCTGGCACAAAACATTTTCAGATGCAGCCAAATATATATCATTTGGGGGTCCATGGCATGAAAAAGTTTGAGAACTACTGAAGTATTTAATTTTTAATTGAACAATAATTCAGTTCACTTGAAATGATTTGGTTCCGTAACATGAGTATTTTGTTGTGGTGCGTTTCATAGCTCTGGTGCGCCTGCCTCACCTGTACGCTAACTTCGTGGCAGAGCAGTATGTTAGTGTGTTTGCCATCTCACTTCCCTACACCAACCCTTTCAAGTAAGTACATGTATGCACACACCCATGCACACTGTGTTTTGCATTGCGTTTTCTTATCCTCCATTATTTTTCTTTTACAGCATTTGACTGCAGTTCAGTCATTTTATTGTCTAATAAAATGATGCTTAAATTAATCAATAATCTCTAACCTGTAGATATCTCTTCTCGTCTAATTCCTCCTAGGTTCAATCAATACATAGTGTCATTGGCCCACCATGTGATCGCCATGTGGTTCATACGCTGCAGGCTCCCTTTCAGAAAAGACTTTGTCCAGTACATCACTAAGGTGTGTGTGAATGTCTTGTTGTGAAGTAGTAGGTCTTCTTTCATGTATTGAAACCTGTATTAGTGAAGCACAATTGTGAGAAAAGAAATAGTTGTTGTAACATTGCTTCTCGATTATTTGATTCGATCAAAAAAGTCATCAATGGAATAATCGCCAAGAAAATAATTGATTCCAAGTTGAATTTGGTGTTTCTCTTCCTTCGTTCCACCATCCTCTTTCTCCAGGGTTTGCGTTCCAACGCTCTCCTCCCGTTCGACGACGGCCACGAGCAAAGTTCATTTAGAGCTCGAAGCACCAGCCTCAATGAGAGGCCTAAGAGGTACGCCTGCATCCACACCAACCCAAACACACTATTAGTCAGCCAGCCAGCCAGTCCAGTGGTTCTCAACATGTGGGGGTTGGGGTTCCCCAGATGACAGTGACAATTTAAGGTCTTTCAAAACCTTTTGAATACTTAAAAAGAAGAAAACACTGATCATAATAAATTACTGCGTCAAAGTAATAAAACTATAAAAACTGTCCAAATTGTCAAATAATATAAGAAAGAGGCAACATTTTTGAAAATAGCCAAACTACAAGCGTGAGCTTGTAGGTATTTTCACAATATTTATCTGTGTGTGGAACCAATTCAAACTAAATGTAATGCCTCAACTCCTACAATTCCAAGTGCTTGTCAGGGTGGGGGGCCCCCAGTTCGAATATGATTCTTTTTGGGTGTCGCGGCCTAAAATGGTTGAACCACTGAGTGAGTCAGTCAGTCACATAGGCTCCAGAACATGGTAACTGATCTACAACAGCACAGTCAAGGTAATATGGGACTCGGCATGAATGTTACTGTGGATTGATGATTGCTATGATTTCCCTTAGGTTGCCATGGTGATTATTATTTCAATGTATTTTATTATTATTTTCTTTTTTTTCTCATTTGGATGGTTTTTGTTTGGTCTCCTGTTTCCAAGAGTTTTGTTGTTGCTGTTTGTTTCCTGTTTTTCACACACACACACACACACACACACACACACACACACACACACACACACACACACTGGCACACAAACGCACACACATTGGCAAACACATGGGACAGAGAAGGAAGTTTCACTTTATCCTCCTTTCAGATAAGAAAGTTCTAACATACCCATTAGTCCGTGCACACACGTTTGTCTATGTACTCATCTCAGGCTCACACACATTACAGACTTAATCTCTCATGCGCAGAGATAAAAGGGTAACCCTCTCATCTGTAAACGGTGTCAGAGTTTGAATGTCACTATATTAATCCAGATAGACAATCACTATGGAAGCATCCAACATAACTCCAGTGTCTAACCCTGTCTCAAACAGCCGACCTCCTCAAAAAACAGTGTAGAGAGGAAGACACTTTGATGGCTGTGGAGATTGTAATTCAAAGGCAATGTCAGGCGGAAGGAGTCGTCATGTTATTTTCTTTTTTATCGAGATGAAAAGTTTTGACTGCCATAATGTCTGAGACCAAAATCAATTGTCTGGACCGGCGCATCTCTTTTATAGTCCACACCGTGGCTCCTTTCCCTGCCCTCCCCTTTTTGTATTTGTAGATTCAGTGTTGATGTAATGCATGTCCTGTTCCCCGCCCACCCCTTTTTGTATTCGTAGATTCAGTGTTGCTGTAATGCGTGTCGCCGTGTCCTGACCCCACCTCTAGACTTCTTGCTTTTCTTTTATTTCCCAAAAGAGATGTGTACTCGCAAAGTAGACAAATCGACTCTTTCCCCCCCTTGTCCTCTACCGCTCCCTCGCCTATTTTTCAACTCACTTCCTGGGTTGCTTTCAGCAGTGCGTCGTAACGTTCATGCTCCCATTAGTTACCATAACTCTTCCATGCTAACTCTCCATAGTTAACACAGTAGCAGTTTGCATTGATCCACCATGCCATTTTCACTTTAATTAATAGCCCATACTGTGTAACTGGTCTGAGCGGTATGCTTTCCTTGTGTTGCTCGTGAGCCTTACTGCTGGCTTGGAGCTCTGCATGTCTGATCTCACATAGTTCATGTGACAATGATATTATTTATTATTATTATTGACTAGAGGCTGTCATCAATGTATTAATCTATTTTGGGATAACTTTGGTAGTAAGGTTATGGTAAGATCGGGGAAAGCACAGACTATCTCTTCATGAACTGAATCTCCCCACAGTCACGTGCTGCGCTCCAGCACTCTGTTTTAACCCAGTGTTTCCTTTTCAGTTGGATGTGTGGTTCCTCTTCATGTGTTTTTTTAACCTTCATTCATTCAGGCCCTTTTGCTGAGTCCATCCTTACTACTGCCTGACTTGTTCTAGCTACTGTTCCCTGCAGCCTTAAGCCTATATAGTTTCTGCTTCGTCATTTGGCAGTGTCACGTACCGGAAATATATTTTTTAAGCAAACTTGTCATCTTTTAATTTCGGTGAGCGACACTGCCATGCAGCAAGTTGAGGTTTTCACTAAGTACTCTTTCAGAGGATGTTATCTTCAGTGCCATCCTGAATGGTTTTCTGTGTGTATTTCTTTGTGAAATGTAGACGCTGTTTTACCCTCTTCTGTGGCTTTGTCTGTTTTGTCATGTTTTGTTGACCTCCTTATCCCTCTTCCTGTGTATTCTGAATCATAATGTTCGCTGCTGTTAATTTGTTTTGTTTTTTCCTTTCAACTCCTCATTTGAACCCGGCCCCCTTGCCCCCTCCTGTGACGTGGCACTGCGTTCTGGGCGTGTTTTTTGGGGGGTTGGTGGTCGCGTCACCCTGGATGCTTCCTCTTCGTCTGTGAACATTTCCCCTTGGAAATCCCTCCACCGGCCCCACAATCCTCATTTGTGACGTTCATCCGTTCGTCACCTATTTGTGTGGCTGTTGCTCTGGGGTGGGGATGACGTTTCCTTCTGTCTCCTCCCCACACAAACTCACACATGCCACCAAAACCCCTTACATACCTACGATGACCTAACCCACAATCCCCGCTTAACTGTCCCATGCCACCATACCCCCCCTCCCCCCCAAATCGTTGCCACGGTATCCACCACCACTCTACCACCACGCCACCCAGTCTGCGGGCGGCAAAAGTGGCGAAGGCGGCAGCGGCAGTAGCCAATAGCAGCAGCTCTCCAGTTAAAGAGCTGAGGGACCTGTCTGCCCTGGATGCATTCCGTTCCCGCAGCATCAGTGTCTCCGAGCATGCGGTCCGCAGGTTAGAGAAGAGCGCTCTGGGTAACCTCTTTAAATTAAACAACAGCTAAAAGTTATACGTAACAATGATTAAACAGCAAGACAAACATCTGTCACTCCATGGGATGGTTGATGGGGCGCAAGGGGCCTTTTGTAATGACGGCCATTGAGATGGGTGTGCTGGGAAGGGCTAGATGCATGCTGGATGGAGGAGGGTTGGTTTGTTCATGTTGTTTGTTTAGTTTTTTGGGCCGTTTTCCACGTTTGCATTTGTTTTATTTTTTCTTTTGTATTTAGTTTTTATACCTCGCATGGTGTGCAGACAGACACATATATCAATCCATGTGTTTGTTCTGTTTGGTTTGGCTTTGACAACACATGTGCCATTTTGGGTTCAAAGTTGTGTTCTGTTTTTGTCCTTTTTGCTGGGTGTGGTGCTGTTTTTGTTGTGATTGGCCTAACAACAGGAGTGACTGAATGAACTGGTGTAAAGCATGTGTACCCAGAGAAGGAGGGGGGGGGGGGGTGCTTTACTGACAGCCACTGCAACCAATAATTGGTCTCTCCTCTATCTGTGGTGGGATGTTACTACTGCCTCCCGTCGCCAATGATAAGGACTCAACACAACAGCTTTGCTTGCTTGCCTGGAGATGTTTTCCTTTTTCATGTCTTGCAGTTGCTTTGTTTTGTTGCATTTACAGACAGTCATACAGTGTGTATGTACTCATACAGTGTGTGTATATATATGTACTGCTATGACCATGGCAATCTACCAGTGTGGGGATTTAGGGATTTATCAATCAATTGTGCTTGCGTGAAGCTTTGATGTGTGGTTGGATACAATAATCAGTCTCTCTCACTCACACACACACACACACACACACACACACACACACACACACACACACACACACACACACACACACACATCAACACCTACCTACTTGCCTTTCCACTTATATCTCTGCCCGGATGCACTATTGAAATGGCTACTGCTGCTCATGTGCAATGCCAATCTCTATTTTGTTGTCATACTAGTACTATCCACTAGGGGGCATCAAAGGTTCATGGCTGGAACAAAGCTCAGTTCAACCACTTCTCTTTCAAAATACTCTAACCCATTCTGACCTGAGATCAGATACATACGACGTTTCCACTGGACACACACTGGTCTGATTGACCCATTCTGACCTGAGATCAGATTCTAAAAATGTCAGTCGTTCTTCGATTTTTCAAAAAATAGCAGACCTACAAGCTCGTATCGCGCCACTCGGTGGCGCGATATGAGCTTGTAGATCTGCTATTTTTCAATAGCTAAAGCATAACATGATGCCAACACCAAAATGGGTGCCCGGTCAGAATGGGCTAAAGGGTGATGAATCACTATCCCTCAATAACTGCAGTGATCCTTATAATTGCTCAACCTGTTCATGACATACTTAAACGTTGTCTATTGATTAAGAGACACAGGGACAGTGATGCTTCCGTTAGCACAATGACATGATAGAAGCATCAGTGCATCCATTAGTATAATTAAGGTTCTAGCACGGTGGACACCTTCCCTCCATCAGCTCACTGACATTTAGTTTAGTTTTCAGTTGATAACATGACATTTTTAGAACCAATTATTTAGCTGCAATATTTATTTACAGCTCCAAGCCTCCGAGCCTCATTAAGTGGATCTTGTACTGTGCTCGTACAGTACAGTACAGTACAGTACAGTACAGTACAGTACAGTACAGTACAGTACAGTACAGTACAGTACAGTACAGTACAGTACAGTACAGTACAGTACATGCACCCTTCTTGATGCTCCTGCACTGAAAAACATGCAAATTTGTGAAGACATGTTAACCCTAATGGACTTGTTACAGTTAGTTTGGATTTGCACTAGGCAAGGACAAATTGTCCCATAATGGAGTGTATTAAATGAACTTGGCTCCGTCTTGGGTGATCAATTGGACTTTGGGAATGGTGTTCTGGGTAGGTGTCTGCCACAAACAGTGATTCATCTTTGTAATCAGTAGATGGTTGTGGTACTAGTTGTGTAATTGTCATATGATGCAAAATGACCGCCGTGTGAATATGGTTGAAAGGACACACAGCTGGGACTTGGTCTGAGTGAGAGGTTGCACCCTGATGATGTGTTAACCCATTCTGACCTGAGATCAGATTCTAAAAATGTCTATTACATCCTGACAGTTTCATTATTAACCCATTCTGACCTGAGATCAGATTCTAAAAGTGTCTTTGATTTTTCAAAAATAGCAGACCTACAAGCTCGTATCGCGCCACTCGGTGGCGCGATATGAGCTTGTAGATCTGCTATTTTTCAATAGCTAAAGCATAACATGATGCCAACACCAAAATGGGTGCCCGGTCAGAATGGGTTAAAAACATGGAGTTCACATCGAGTAAAGTACTACCTGTTTTCGGCTTTCCATGGTGGACTAGATGGATTAACATGCTTGTTTAGGTGAACATAATATTCACAAATTGAACATATCATATTTTGATTCTAGACTCAAATGGTCTGCCTTCAATATCGACTTGGACAGTCGAGTTATTTTAATTAAAAAAACATACTTAATGCTTGCTACCACTCCTACTGGCTACAGATTCTTTCCAAAAGGCAAATCGACAAATTCATTCGTCAGATCTGTCCCATTACAATTGGCTACGTCTGGCAGGAGTGGCCGGTTATGCAAAATATGTGATGAATCATAAATGCATAATAATTTGTGTCCTTGAGTCAAGGTTCAAACCGAACATATTTCAAGTCTTGTTAGATGATTTGTTCCTTGCAGCCAGCCAGTACGACCCTTTCTACTAACTTCCCCTACAGTGAGCAGAAGTGTTGTGGAACTATGTCTATTGAGACTGACTTTTCTATTAGGAGAGCCAAGGCCAACCTGTTTTCCAATTAGACCATAATGGCTATTTTTGAGATGGCTCCACAGATCGATACTGATGTACAAATGTCTGGATCAGGGGAGAAGTTGGTATGCCATTTGTACCACCTATGCTTTCAGACCACATTCTCTCTTTCCATCTAATCCGTAATGGTCTGAAATTCCACTGTACCTTGCTTTATCTGTATGATGTAACTTAAAGGAGAATTCCATACTAAAAGGCTTTCTTACCTTTCTTTGTAGTTGTTACGTCCCCACCAAAGAGGTCCAGGTGTTATTTTGTGCAAAAGCTCCTTATTGGCTCCCGTACCATAAGCCCTAAATGAATTGCATTGAATTCAATGGGAATTGAATGGGGCTATGGGGTGTTGTGCTAATTCGCTTATTTCCATTGCTCAAAATTATAATTTCTTTGTATATATCCTCTCTTCATAATGTAAATAATATCCCAAGCGGCACACTTTACTACTTCTTTCAATGGAAATAAGCGAACTAGCATAACACCCCATAGCCCCATTCAATTCCCATTCAATGCAATGCAATTCATTGAGGGCTTATGGTAGGGAAAATAGCCAATAAGGAGTTTTTGCACAACAAAACACCTGGACCTCTTTGGTGGGGACATAACAACTACAAAGAGAGGTAAGAAAGATAAGAAAGCATTCTAGCATGGAATTCTCCTTTAATGCACCGTGGGAGACATCAGCCTTCACACGAACGCACATCTACAGAGAACAAATCAAAGCATATCGAGGGAAGACACCACTTTATACCAAGTGCCAGCATTTGTGTTTGATGTAATAAAGAACATCACAATCCCCCAGATTGTGTGACCTTTGTGCTTCTGCGTGTGCATGCATGTGCACAATGCGTGTGTATTGCTCATTATACACCGTCACATCCTCCTTAATTGACCAGTGAGCGTGTAGATTTCACAGTGTAGAGCACAAATGTACAGTTGAGTATGCTTACCGTAGATGTACAACCGCTTGCATGGCTTTGCGTGTGAATTGGAACTTGCAAGTGTGTGTATATATATATATATAATCATACTGGGAGTGTGAATGCCGTGCTATCCCATCTCTCTCTCTTTGTTTGTTTCTCTTACCCGTGTCTCTCTGGCAAATGTCTGCAGGATGCACACCTCCACAACCACCTGTAGTCTAGGTTCTGCCGATGAGAACGCTGTGACTCAAGCGGACGAGGGACTGAAGACGGTCCACCTGGAGCTTACCGAGACCTGTCTGGACATGATGGCTCGATATGTCTTCTCCAACTTTTCAGCCCTGCCTAAGAGGTACAGTTGGTTTAGACAGTTTTTCCACCGCATGTCCACAGTCTGCTCGCTTTTAATAATAATTATAATATCTGGGATTTATACAGTATAGCGTTTTTCATGAGTACTCAAAGATGCTTTTCATGTGTGGGAGCCAGGGAAGAGAACATAGGAAAAAGACACCAAAACAGTGCGGTGTTGAGGTAGGTAGGGGGAGGGAGGGGGCGATCTCTGATATGTTTGGGGAGTGCATTCCAGAGGGTCCAGGTTTTGAGCTTGATCTTTTTGGGGAACTCAAGGAGGCCGGCGTTGCTGGACCTGAGGGAACAGGATGGGACATGTGGCTCAAGGAAGGCGGAGAGGTAGGGGGGAGCCATGTTGTGCAGTGCCTCTTGAGCACATTTGGTTACAGTACCTGTACTTCATTTATAACTGCAGATAGTACCCCCTCAATGTGGCTGGTCGTATTGGCGACATCCAACCATTTGCGTAGGGGACACGTCTGGAAACAATCTCAATTTCACCTATATATATTTCCAACAAAAACATTTTTAGAAACACTCCATGCAGTCGCTCTGTATTGATTCACTGGTATTGAGTATTACTGCTGTGGCAGGTAAAGGATGTCCAATCTTCCACTTCACATTTTGGTATTGCATTGATTCTCTTGGAACCTCAACGGAGGTGTTATACCCCCAAACCAGTACCAGGTGCTTCTTTGGCCTGATCGAAGAAGAATGGTATGTAAAATGTACGGGCTGTTCACAGTCACACCAAGCACTATAGTTAGTAGAAGTATAACTATACGGTAGTTACATCGTTCAGTAGTGGTGTGGACTGTAACATCCACTTGAGTGATGAACAATAAAAGCTCTCTTTCCCTCTCTCTCGCCAGAAATGGCCTGGGTCTTTTGACGCTTGTGAAGAAAATAAAATAAAATTCAGAAAGCATTCATGCCCAGGCGGTGGCGTAACCGTCTGGGCACCCGACTGGTATTCCAGTCGCAGTGTGCCGCAGGTTCGACTCCCAAGCCCGACACGGCCTTTACTGCATGTCCCCATCTCTCAGCCTACTGAAAGAAAGCATTCATGATCATGACCTTTTGAATTTTGGCTGTCGTCCCAGGTCTCCAATTGCTGAGTTTCTGCTGGCGGGGGGGCGCAGTATGACATGGCTGGTGGGAAACAAGCTGGTGACCATCACCACCAGTGGAGGGGTTCGAACTCAGGCCCTGCTGGGGCTGGACATGGCTGAACGACTTGGAGGCGGAGGGGAGATGACCAGGTAGAAACCACCTGAGTGGATTAAAATAGTGTTTGATACTACTCACCAGTCCCTGTATAATAAACCAACATAAACAAATCAATAGGAACGGTAGACTGTTGTTTGTTTTTCCCAAATTGTCTGTCTCAAATCCGTCTCTCCCCACCTGGCTCTTCAGATCAGATCCATCTCTACACACTCGTCTAACCAAAGAAGCTCCGGCCAAACTAGAATCCCAGTCCAGCCAGCAGCTCAACAGAGCCACACGCATAAGGGTCCGCTCCATGTCAGGTAACAGTTCTGCTCCATTTTCAACTTTCTTCAGTATTCGTCTACTCCACTTTTCATCTTGTTCTGATTGGGATCATGACAGCAGCTTGCACAAAACTGCCTTTTTTAAATTTGTTTAAAAAAAAATTGTCCCCTTGTAGTGTAGGCTGAAAAATATTGTACATTTACTCCACTATATATTTAAACTTTAGTTACTAGTTACTTTGTAGATTTTGATTATTATTACAAAACACAATAACCACTTCAGTCCTATACTGTATATAGCTGTTTGAAAATAGCCGGTCTACAAGCTCACAATGTGTCAGATCAACCTTGTAGATCATCTACTTTCAAAAGATCTTTTTAATACATTTTGAACCTGTGAAATTCTGCACAATGGTTACTTTGGTACTTTAAGTAGATTTTGATACCAATACTTGCTTTTACTCAAGTAAATTTGACTTGTAACGCATCATCAGGATGCGTGACGGCTAACCATGGACAGTGCTCGAAGCTTTAGAGATACAGGGCTTTGAAAATCTTGCTTTTAACACTAGAAGGTCTGAAGAAAAAAGGGCAAAACTAGCATGTGCTTAAATTCATATTTAGAAAATGTTTCAGATGTCAAAAATGTCTGAGATGATAGAATGGTGATGGTTGATGATGGTCATGGAAGGGGAACCTTCTGAAACCTTCCTGGGCAAAGATAATTAACTTTTAAATATTTAAAAAACGGTCAAAATGACCTCTCAGACCTTCTAGTGGATTTATATGGAGCCTGGATGTCAAAAGTCCCATAGCTGGTTGGGACGGAGGCGCTCCATAGCATGCTAAAAGGTAAATTGACTGCCGCCGCTTTCATATATGGATTATACAGGGGGGTAAGAACATGTTCGTAGATGGTAGTTAAAAGTAAAAAGTAAAAGTATGTGAGTACCACTGATTAAAAGACTATGAACTGATGATTATTAATGTATATAATCGATGTCACATACATTCTAGGTGGCCATGCTCTGCGTGCCGGCCCTGCCCAGAGTTTGAGTCCGCTGGTGTCTCCCTCCGAAGGGGAGTTGGGTGCCCCACTGTCCCCCACATCTGCACCCACCCTGGACGGCCTGGGACCACCGTCCTCATCTCCCACCCCCACTGCTCCTCCGCCCCTCAAAGACAACCCCAGCCTGGCTGAGTTCGTCCCCATGCTCACGCAGGGCTGGGCCGAGATCTTCATCCGTAGACCATCTGGTGTGTGAAAACACACACACACACACACACACACACACACACACACACACACACACACGTGTAATCCCTATTGTGTTATGCCAAGTAGATATGATTGTTTCTCCAAGTTTCTCTTTATCTCTGCCAGGCAGATTATATTTGCCTCTGTAATGCTGTGTGTCCCTGTGTGTGAGTGAGTTGTTTTCTGTGAACAGCTAGTCTCCCACACCGCTGGACAGATCGTGAATCTTTGTAAGCACTTCGAGGTGACAGCCAAGGAAGAACGTCACCTCGAAAGTTTTGAATCAATACAACCGCATGGTGGTGCCATAACTGCATGCAATATTTTCCTCCCATCTTTGCTACTACTCCTATAGATTTTGTCCAAAACTCACACAAATCGATGCACATTATTCTCCCTAGAGTTCTGTGATCAATATGCATCAGTCCGGTTTTTCATATTCCATTCCAATTGGCAATCATGTCAAATTCCTGTTCCTGTTCCCCCTTAACCCATTCTGACCGGGCACCCATTTTGGTGTCGGCATCATGTTATGCTTTAGCTATTGAAAAATTGCAGACCTACAAGCTCGTATCGCGCCACCGAGTGGCGCGATACGAGCTTGTAGGTCTGCTATTTTTGAAAAATCGAAGAACGACTGACATTTTTTAGAATCTGATCTCAGGTCAGAATGGGTTCATCAGACCAGTGTGTGTCCAGTGGAAAACCTCGTATGAATCTGATCTCAGGTCAGAATGGGTTAACCCATTCAGACGTGTACAAACGTCATAGCTAATCCAACCGATGGATCCAGTGGACGTGTACACACGTCATAGTGCTTTTTTATTGATGTCAAACAAATCAAATTTCAGATTTTGGCCCTTTCTTCTGCACCATACTCCTTGCTGTTTCGTGCATGCGCGCTGCCGTTCACTTCCTTGTTTACAGCTCCGAAAGAATGCCTCGTATTAGAGCTCTTCATGGGTCCAAAAAAATGGTTCAGAAATCCGAAATTAATCTGTGACATTTATCCGATTCCAACCCATTCCATTGGAAAATATTTTCATATTTTCCAAATAGTTAAACCAAACCCGAATGGATCCGTGACAATTTCGTCCGATTCGGATTTCTTTCAAATGGCGGCGCCGAGCCCGACAGAGATCCGATTATTTCCGAGAGACCCGACCTAGCCAGGCAGACATAAATGTGGACTATATGAAATAATATAGCAGGCATATTGACCATTTTAGTGACCATTTTTGTTTAACCCATTCTGAACGGGCACCCATTTTGGTGTTAGCATCATGTTATGCTTCAGCTATTGAAAAATAGCAGATCTACAAGCTCATAGCGCGCCACCGAGTGGCGCGCTACGAGCTTGTAGGTCTGCTATTTTTTGAAAATTCGAAGAGCCACTGACATTTTTAGAATCTGATCTCAGGTCAGAATGGGTTCATCAGACCAGTGTGTGTCCAGTGGAAACCTCGTTATGAATCTGATCTCAGGTCAGAATGGGTTAAAGCGAGAGAGAGACAGACACGTTCCCTTCAGGCTGCACGTGTCTCGTCTCTTCTCGTCTCCACAGCGTGCGTGCATTTAAAATGAACCAAACGGATCATTTGTTTTGTACACACAATCATCAGAGTTTTAGCAGAAGCAGATGCATGTGCCGGTCTTGGCTGAATGGAATATTAACAAGGCACGACACTCAATGTATAAACAGCTCCTAATTTGCTCTCTTCTTTATCCACGTGTGGGGATACACTGTTCACAGGAGAGCTGTCATGGTTGCTTTAACTTTCTTATATTCATTTGATTTGAGCTTTGCTAGTTTGCTTTCACCTCGTTGAGGTCAACACTGTTGTCGGGATCCGTGATCGTGATATAAAGTGTTTTCACCGCAAGGCAAACCAGGACGGGGCTGGCATTGTGTGGTACGTCTTGCGCTGCTGATCCTAAACCAGCATAATCATCACACGTAGCACAGCCGTTCATGTCGCTGGAACACTAACCTGATCCTAGGTCAGCCTAAATTATCACACTTTAAACGGAACTTTTCTTCCCCGTTTTTCTCCTCCACAGCCCTGCGCAGCATGATGCTGACAGAGAGAGTATGAGTCAGACTGGCACACAATCACACACTGATTGAATATTTTATTAACATTTGTAACGACAAAAAAGCACAGTCAGTCACAGTACACTCACACACGTCACACACACAGTAGCCTACGGGTCTTCTCGGAGCCACTCGGACATTACACATAATGATTGACAGACCCGAGTTCTGACCTGAGCGTGTCTCGGGTCAACTCGGGTATTTTCTGAGTCGGGGGACCCGGTGAAGAGCTCTACCTCGTATCACCTAATCTAGGGAGCTCTCCATGGTTTTGACCAGATGGACATACCTCTGTCTTCATTTCTGACGTCAACGTGCCTCTCAATTCAAATATTAACGCTTCTAGAGAGACTTTAGCGTAATCATCGCGAGGTAATGATGCAACATTATGCCTCCAGGCTATCGGAGTAAAAGCTGCCATATCTGCCCGGCACCCCGAGCCGGCGCTTATTGTGTTAGTGGTGGTGGTTTACATGTGTGTGTGTGTTTACTCTGTTTATGTGTGTGTGTGTGTGTGTGTGTGTGGGGACAGGTAACACTAGCTGGCTAATGTGTCTGGAGAACCCACCTAGTCCCTTCTCCTCTGAGCTGGGCAACATGCCGCTGCAGGAGCTCTCCAGTGTCCTGATGGCTATGGAGGGTGTCAAGGAGCCCCCCGGCCAGACGGCCAGTGCCCCGGCCAGTACTGCCACCCCACCTCCAGTCCAGACTCAGGCCTCTCTCTCCGAACCCACGGTGCAGGTACACACCGCTGGGGGAGGGAAACCAAACCTCATTCAGCGCTCCAACACTGGTGAGTAAAGATAGTGGTGGTGGTGGTGAGGGGGGTGGCTTCAGTGGTTCAGAGCGAGAATGCAAAGGTGGTGTTTGCGTGTTGTCGTTTTCACCACTGTCGCCTGTGCGTGCTGCTGTTGTATTTTCAATTCATCCAGGTGGTATGTCAAGTATTCATTGGTGTAGCTGTAGCATGGGAGAGCTGACTTGACTGACTGGTATTTGTTCTGGTCCACCACAGAGCTGGGATGAATACAAAAACAGCTGGAAATGCTGGACTGTCTTAATGTTGTGCGTGAATGCGCAGCCACACACGGAGATATGCTTGCATAATCTTCCTTGTCTCTCATTGCCTTTCCTTGTTCACGATTTCTGGTCGGAGCCAGCTGCTGCACAGGTTAACAGACCAAAGTGCCTGTAAATGCCATGGTAAATTCTATGGTTCTTCTTTCAGGTAGCCTGGCTCAGATCAGTGATCATGGACAATCATTCGCTGGCGCTGCTTTGGTCTCATGTCATAAGTTAAAATGTGCCTCTTTTTGTCTCTCATCACTCTTCATTGTTTTTCATTTGGTGCTCTATATGTATGTGCTTTTTGGTTTCATGGTGTTTGTCGTCTTTATCTCATGTTTTTCTCTTGTCCACTTCTTCATTTCAACTCTGCTTTTTTTTCCCTTTCTTATTATAATTCCCTTTCCTTTTTGTAAATTTAGTTTTTACTTCTGACTGGATTGTTTTTTGTTTTTATTTTATATAATTTTTCATCCTCACCAACCAACGCGCTGGTTTGTGAATGGCTGTGTGTGGGCCGACCTGCCCACAGTGGGAGGCTCTCTCTCGTCTCTGGGCCTGGGCTCTGCCCCCCCAGGCCCTCCGGCCCCCGGCAGGCTGCACAGGAGCATTTCCTGGGCAGGTACCGTCTACCACATGTGTGCCCCCCCTCCTACAATGTCTTCCCCTGCCCCGCAACTCCTGGAGTAGTTTACATGTTGTCACTTGTACAATGCAAAAAGCGCACACTGGAAGCTATTCATGTTCTGATTGTCCATTGTCCATGACTTGCACAAAACTGCTTTTAACCCATTCTGACCTGAGATCAGATTCATACGAGGTTTCCACTGGACACACACTGGGTCTGATTAACCCATTCTGACCTGAGATCAGATTCTAAAAATGTCAGTCGTTCTTCGATTTTTCAAAAATGGCAGACCTACAAGCTCGTATCGCGCCACTCGGTGGCGCGATATGAGCTTGTAGATCTGCTATTTTTCAATAGATAAAGCATAACATGATGCTAACACCAAAATGGGTGCCCGGTCAGAATGGGTTAAAAGAATAATGTTGAACTTACATCCTTACAGTGTGTTTTAACAGCGGGGTGAGCATGGGGCGACACATCGCTTAATCGCCCGCTATCGGGCGAAAAGATGAATTATTGATGAATATTTGCCTGCTGTTAAAACGTACTGTAAAGGTGGTTGCACACTGGACGTGTTTTTCGGAAAACCCCGATGGAGAAACGCAGCTAAATATCCGAAAAACGTGCTCGGTGTGTGGGGACCTTTAGTCTCGCATAGCCAGACAACTATTCCACAATACAGTCTGGAATTACACCTCCCGAAATCCGAGTAAGGAAGCTAATCTGCATGACTGTAAAGACGAAACGGAAGCGAGGCTCCACTTCCGCTTTATCACTTAAATGGTAAATGGTGCATTTATATAGCACCTTTTATCCAAGGCGCTTTACATAGATTGTGCATTACATTACATTCACCCATTCACACATACATTCATACACCGATGGCAGCAGAAACCGTGCAAGGCACCAACCTACACATCAGGAGCAATTAGGGGTTCAGAGTCTTGCTCAAGGACACTTCGACACTAACTCTGGGGGAGCCCGGATTCGAACTGGCAACCTTGTGGTTACCATCCGGCCACTCAACCCCTGAGCCACTTACTCATGATAGAACTAACGTTGCTTTCCGATTGTATGTCGGAAACATTTGAAAATTGCGATAGGCAACAGTCTGGCAACGTGAGACTACGGACATGGCCATTTATGTTTGTTGGGGGGGACGCCAAGTTGGTTGCACTGCAGAGGATTCGACAGTGGTGGGCAAGAACTTTACTCCTGTGCCTCCTATAGCACCCAAAGACCATCTACCATCTTCCATTTTATGCTTCAAAATTGTGTGCAGAAACTACTGCACACTTGTCTGCTGCTTAGAATAAAAAATATTTTACTGAGAAAATGTGTGGAGGAACGTTTTCACAATGGTAATATGTGTGGTCGACTCGTAGATTACGTGCTCTTCTCCTTGACACAAATCCCTGATGATGCTCATGGTGTGCAAAGGACATACAGTTTGCGCAGTTGTGCAAGTGAAAGAACATGTACTACTGCATTTCTGCTTTTCCCCCGTCAATGTCATATTAACACGGGAGGGAGGGTTTTCATCTGCCGCCGCAATGGGAGATAATGCTCTGTCAGTGCCCCTTGATACCCAAGCCAATCATAGCACTGAATGAGGTGACTGCCGCCAAGCTGTACCAATCTCATGCCAGCCCAAGGATGGCTCACTGTGATTCACGACTCACAAGTAGATTTTCTTTCCGTTCTAACTGTCTTGTTCTAACTGTGTTGGTGAACATACTTCCTGGTTGATCTCAACCGGTATGACTTCATGTCGTCGTCAACAGAAAAAGCCCAGACCTCATGACCCCAAGTCAGTGCATCGACTTTCACACCGTATCGGTAACCAAAGAGTGGGGAGGGAGAGCATATCAGAGCAGCAGTTCCAGTGAAGCCTGATTGTCTTGGCGTCAGCTCATCTGCACTGTAGTTTTGTCTTTCTTCAGTGTGGGGAGAGAGTGGGAGCCATTTTGACATCTTCAAGAGATGTGAAGAGGGCATGAGAACAAGGGAGCGGTCTGGGCTGCTGTTGCAGTACTCGCATAACCGACCGTCCAACCAAAACACATGCATGTGTGTTTGATGACAATCAAACGGATGGTAGCTGTCTCTTTTAGATAATCCAGATATGGATGGATGCTGCCTGCACCAGTGATCTGTTTTTGTCTGTCTACAATCAGTCTGTTGGCCAAATGTCTGTGCAAATGTGTGTGTTTGCTTATCTGCCTCTGAATTGGTATGATCTCTCTCAATGTGTGTACAATGTACATCAGATTTGTGTTGTGTCATGTCTACGTACTTAACCGTATAGTACTTGTCTATAAACACTATTCAATGTTGTGTTTGCACAAAGGATCAGTGTGTGTAATGCATGAGTAGGATCTTGATTTATTTTATTTATTTGACGTACGTGTGTGTGTGTGTGTGTGTGTGTGTGTGTGTGTGTGTGTGTGTGTGTGTGTGTGTGTGTGTGTGTGTGTGTGTGTGTGTGTGTGTGTGTGTGTGTGTGTCAGTCATATTGGTGTATGTACAGTATCTTTGTTTACCTACATGCTCTATCCTGCTCTCTAGACTCTGTGGTGGTGCTAGAGGAGAGGGCAGGGGTCACCACAGCGCACACTCCATCTGATTGGCCGGAAAGTGATGAGTTTGAGGCCATGCCCACTGAGCCCATCTTTATGTCAGCCGACAAGTTCGCCAAAACTTTGAGTCGGGTAGGTTGGACGGCTGCCTCCATGATGTGATAATGTTGGCATGCTATTGAGATTATTAACACATTATTAGTTTGAAAGTTATTTTTTACAACAGCAGGTATTCTAAATGAAATGGTTTCAGTACAACAGTCAGTAAAAAAAAGCTTAAATCTATTTCCTTTTCTTTCTCTTCTCTAGTCTTCTTCCACCTCCAGTCAGGACGATGATAAGTCCACACTAGAGGAGGTGAGCGAGGGAGCTATTCCCATTGATCAGCCCACTCCAGGGCCCACTACCCCGGGCAGCCAGGGGCCCGAGCTCCCTTTTCAAACTCAGACCCAGTCCCAGGGGCAGGGACTCAACAAATCCAGCTCCTCCCCGGAGCTCCAGACCTTGCCCGAGGCTTTTTCTAAGGCTGCCATTGAGTCGGGGACTGGGGCAGGAGAGGCACCACGACCCAGGGCACCTTCAGACGGCAAGCCCCCGTCCCATCAGTCCCAGCCAGAGAAGGAGAGGGTGGAGGGAGGGGGAGGGGACGGGACCGGACAGGGAGGTCCGAGTCAGGGGGGTGAAACCCCAGGAGTCGTGGTGTCACAAGGCGGAGGAGCAAGGATGAGACTGGAGTTCCCGGCGCCGGCCGCCAAGCCTGGACCCATCTCCCCTGGTGGAGGCCACCGGCCACGGGGTCACACCATCTCTGTGACTACCCCTTCCTCCAGGAGGGAGAGGAGGACCGAGAGAGAATCATACCACAGTCGGCCTGGACCCAGCAACACGGAGAAGACCGCTGGCCTCAGTCCCAGGTACTGCATGCCATGATGCATAAGATAGAACGGTAACTGTCTGGCAAATGGTAATTTTCCTTTTATATCTTTTTAGTTTAGTTTTGCCAGGTGCTTCAAAAGCACCTGGACTACATTTGCTAATACCTCTAGTAGCGACCGTAGTGGACACTTTTTCCACAATTGGCTACCTTGTCTCTAGGCTGACTCTAAGCCAATGGGAGACTTACCCATAAAACCCATAGTCTGAACGGCGCAATGTGAAGCTGTGAGCGGAGGCAGAGGCTGTGACACACAAACTGATTATACTGTAGATTCATAAACAAGAGCTTTCTGCACCCGGCAGTTATATGATTGAGTCATTCTTGTTATCACATGAATGCCCTTCATCTATGCAAATAACTGATCTACAAGCTCTCATCGCATTGCATTTCGTATGTAGATCATTTGTTTGAGCTACTTCTGATACATTTTGAAAGTGATTAAGTCTGTGTTTTTTATAATATTTAACCAATGAAAAGCTTTAATGAGGTGGAGATTAAATAATCACTACATTGGACCATTGGAACACAGGTTATTTTTTCCATTTCCTGAAAAGTAATGGTTTTTGAACAAAAAAGTTTCTGCCAGACAACGACGAAGTGTACTGTAGATATTATCCCATTCTGACCAGGCACCCATTTTGGTGTTGGCATCATGTCGTGCTTTAGCTATTGAAAAATAGCAGATCTACAAGCTCATATCGCGCCACCGAGTGGCGCGATACGAGCTTGTAGGTCTGCTATTTTTGAAAAATCGAAGAGCGACTGACATTTTTAGAATCTGATCTCAGGTCAGAATGGGTTCATCAGACCCAGTGTTTGTCCGGCGGAAACCTCGTATGAATCTGATCTCAGGTCAGAATGGTTTATTTAATGTTTATCTCTTCCTGTAGTTTTGTGTTTCTGCAGCTCTACCACTCACCTTTCTTTGGCAATGAAGCCAATAAACCCCTCCTGCTACCAAAAACTCAGGTCTGTTCTCCTTCGTAAACATCTGTCTGTGTTCGTGTACAGTATGTATGTATAGGACGTAGAAAAACGTGTGCATACATTACAGTTAACCTGTGTGTGATCTATGGTAGGTGATCGACCGTGCTGTGAAGGTATTGGACCAGATGCCTCCTTATGACACTCACAAGATTGGAGTGGTGTTTGTAGGCGCTGGTCAGGTGAGAACACAAAAACACACCTGGACACAAAAAATAAACAGTACATAACAAAGATCTCAATTAAAATGGTAATTTTACACATTTAATTTAATTTACACATACACATACTGTATAAAGGCTAAATCACAAAAGTGTTCGGACAGTCATCTCCCGTTCTTTAACCACGGCAGGTGAACAACGAGGTGTCCATCTTGTCCAACGAGTATGGATCGAACCGCTACGCTGCCTTCCTGACGGGCCTGGGCAAACTGATCCACCTGAAGGACTGTGATCCGGACCAGATCTTCCTGGGTGGGCTGGACCAGTATGGTGACGATGGAGAGTTCACTTACTGCTGGCACGACGACATCATGCAAGGTCAGAGAGCACTCTGCATCTCCATCTTTTGTTTTTAATCATTTCATAATATATTCTGGGGGGGGGGGGGGGGGGTTGTGAATTATTCAAGGGATTTTAGTTATCAATGAGACATACTAAATACACTTTCACTTTAGACCAGAGCACTGCAGAGGGGAGGGTGTGTCTGTGACCAACTGTCCGGTCCCTTGGGGTTTCTGACAATGTGGCCCCCTGAACAGTTTAGTTGAATAGCCATACATGTACAGTATATATGTCCTTTAATTTATGTGTTTGTCTGTAGCTATTTTCCACATAGCTACTCTGATGCCAAACCGAGAGAGTGACAAAGGCTGCTGTAACAAGAAACGACACATTGGCAACGATTTTGTCATGGTGGTGTACAACGACTCGGGAGAAGAGTACAAACTAGGCACCATAAAGGTACACAGGGGCACATGACCAATACAAAGAACTCCCACTGGATGCTCCTACTCTCTCCTGACATTTAACATCTGTCTTCCACCAGGGCCAGTTTAACTTTGTGGAAGTCATCATCAAACCTCTGGACTATGAATGTAACCTAGTCACCCTCCAGTGCCGCAAAGGTGAGTCATCTAATACTGTGGTTCCCAAACTTTTCTGGATCAGGGCCCTCTTGGAAAAACTCGAAAGTATTTGTGTGCGTGCTTTTTTTTTTTATAACAATGTTATATAAATTATTTGGGAACCCACTTCTATCCTCACAGCCCCAGGTTGTGAATTGCTGATCGAATGATCAGTCAGACAGAAGATCATAGAAACCAGCCAGGGTCATACCCGTCTCTGATCATTGTGAACCAAGTCTGGGCATAGTTGTTACTTATTTAAAGCTACCCTCTATTATTTGTTGTATAACAACCTCAGTCGTTCTGGACCTGGCTAAACTTACAACAGGCATACAGGGGAGACAGAGTGAACACCGGTGCACTGCTCGTTGCCACGATGCAAATTAGATTGATTAAAACCAATGTTTCAACAGTATAGTCTTCTCAGAGTTTGCTCTGAGGAAGTACAAACACACCACTCCTGGAGAATGCTCCACCACTGTGTTAGACACAGCCTGTGAAGAATGCCAAATGAGTGCAATTTGTCTCCCACGGCTGTGCGAGGTCACATGCATATCGTCTGAGTCAAAAAAACAAAAACAAGGACACGCCCCTTATAATTACAAAAATACTGACTTTTCTTTTTTTAAGGTTTTCTTTTGTTGCTTTTTGCCTTTATTGATAGATCAGCAAAGGTCGTCGGGATCGGGAGTCGAACCTGCGACATGCCGTCAGGCTAGGTGCCCGGACCGCTATGCTAGCCGTCTCTTCAGTGTGAACTTGAAACAGTCCAATCCTGTCAGTCCCATTAGCGACATGCACTGACTGATTTCATAGAGGGGAAATATGCTGGGTTACTCTGGGCGAATTTCGTCAATATGCCTACCGTAATTGAATTTGTCGTCGTATTCCGTTTGTTGCAGCCTTACACGTTAACATAAACATTATTGGGTAACATTCATTTTAAAAGCAACTCGTTCCATTAGATCGTTCCAAGATTACTACCAAAAAACTGAATTACTTACAGTTATCTACTGTGAAAAGTAACTTTTAGAGTACTTTTGTGTTACAGAAAATGAAAACAACTTTGCAAAAACCAAAATTGAGTTTGTACGACAAACTATGAGCAAAAGTGGCATGTACAGTGTCGTCATAAAAATGCCAAATCTACAGAGTAAAACATGTATCAGTCTAAACAATATAGGGCCCTATTTTCGCCACTTTAACCCATTCTGACCTGAGATCAGATTCATACGAGGTTTCCACTGGACACACACTGGTCTGATTAACCCATTCTGACCTGAGATCAGATTCTAGAAATGTCAGTCGCTCTTCGATTTTTCAAAAATAGCAGACCTACAAGCTCGTATCGCGCCACTCGGTGGCGCGATATGAGCTTGTAGATCTGCTATTTTTCAATAGCTAAAGCATAACATGATGCCGACACCAAAATGGGTGCCCGGTCAGAATGGGTTAAAGATATCCTTAAACTTATTCTTTCCCTTTTTTAACTATTTTGAAAAACATTTTTTAATAGTTAAAATCTACAAGCTCACAACGTGTCGATGTAGATTAGTCAGTAGCCTAGTTGAACAATTTTAAAATGTTTTCAAAATTGTAAAAAGGCAAAGAAGTTTATGGATCTCGGAAGGGGTATATAGCATGACGGAAATCTAAATGTAGAGTGAAACTATAGGATGCCAGGTAAACAAATTAACCATCATAACATGCTATCTAAATTACATTTTAACCTTTGCATTAAAACAGCAAGGTAGTTGTCAAGGCGAGGTCAAGTGCTTACGCTCTTGGAGTGAATGTGAAAAACGTTGACTGCATGTTGAAGACCAAAGTGCTGTGACATTCTGGATCATTCGGCGGGTCCTAACTGCACATGCTGCAAGAACTTGCTTAGATCTGGCTTTTTCGTTTCTTATCTCGCCCTCTTTCTCAGATTTGGAGGGCTTGGTCGACACGTCTGTGGCAAAAATTGTTTCAGACCGCAATCTGCCCCTGTTGGTCAGACAGATGGCTCTGCATGCAAATGTAAGTGGAACGGCATTTGTTGTTGTGATTGCTGCTCATGCGTTAAAGCTTCATTTTGTGATTATGCAAATGTAAGACACCATCTTTATCTCTCAAACGTAATCATTTATATACACTCAGAAAGCACACTACTACTCTCTCTCCCTCCCTCCAGATGGCTTCTTTAGTCCACCAGTACAGAGCCAACCCCTCTGATGCGTATGCCTCCAAGTGGCTTGCCAGGTTACGGCACATAAAGAGGATCAGGACTCGGGTATGTGCACTCAATTCAATTTTCAATTCAAAGGGCTTTATTGGCATGAGAAAACATATGTTTACATTGCCAAAGCAGAAAGAACAACACAGCAACACAATCAAAACAAAAATGATATACATTTGAAAGTCAGAATCTTCAATAGATCAATTTCTATGTACCAAGATCACTCGATGCAGGTATAGTGCAGGAATATACACAATGATTAGTCTTTAGGGTGGTTGTGTTCCATTTGATATCCTTCTCCTATCACAGCAACTCACACATCTTGCTGCTGCTGTGTTTGCACATTGTTGTACTTCGCCCAGCAGATATGGGAGTTTTTTGTCATTGGTCATGTTTTCAAAATCTCCGTGTGTGGTTGTAATCTGTGGGAAGTATGTGTCTCTGATGTCTTGGTACAATGGACAGATGGTTAGGAAGTGTAGCTTGGTTTCCACTTCATTTTGTGTGCAGTGGGTGCATAGTCTGTCTTCTCTCGGGATACAGGTCTGCCAATGACGGCCTTTCTCGATTGCGAGACTGTGCTCACTGAGTCTGTACCTAGTTAAGATTTTTATTTGTTTTGGGTCGGTCACGGTGCTCAGGTATTCTGCCACTGTGTATTCTCTGTTTAGGGCCAGATAGCATTCTAGTTTACTCTGCTTTTGTGTTGCTTCTTTCCAATGTGTCAGATAGTTTTCCTTTTGCTGTTTTATAATTTGGTTTATGCTGTTTTATAATTTGGTTTAGTCCAATGGGTTTTCTATCTCGTGGCTCTGTTTGTGTTTGTGTCCGGAGTTCCAGGGCCAGCTGGCTGAGGGGGCTCTCTCTCTCTCATACACACATTGTTTCCCCTTCTATCCATCCTTTTACATTATATATATATATATAATGTATTTCTAATTAGTCTTTGTTCTGTGTGTGCCCCCTCCCCGGCTCAGGCCCAGGAAGACATCCAGTCCCGTCCCACGCCAGGCATCTCGCTGACCCAAGGACACTCTCAGCAGAACAAGTCCTCATACCAGCAGAGCAGCTCCTCCAACGCAGAGGGGTCTGGTCAGAGAAAGAGGCTTGTCTCCACTGTGGACGACTTCACAGACTTTGTTTGAGTCAACACTCAACAGGGATGCATCTTTTTCTCCCAAGATTTACTGCTTCAGACTCTCTCAAACACACACACACACACACACACACACACTCCCACCCCTTGGATAAGATCATAATATTCACATGTGGTCCTGCAGGCATTCGGTGTGGGACATCATGTTTAAGGCTCTGCTTAGTATGGTATATTTTTCAAGAAGAAAAATCTTTTGAAAACGCTAATGCTTTGCACTTTTTAGGTCTCAGATATTTTGGCTGTGCAACAACATGACATGAGAAACTGTAGGGAACACTACATTTGAAGGCAGTGTGTGTTTGTGTGTACTGTAAATGTATGTGCGCGTGTGTGTGTGTGGAATAAAAGGAGCCTATGGAAAATGTTTAATGTTATAGTGATGTAGGTCTTCGTCCTGTGTACTGGTTGATGTCCAAATGTATGCAAGTGCAAAAGGAAAAACACTGTGGCCTCGGGTCTGACACCAACACCATAGTGGTAGACTTTAGCTGTCAAACTCTTTATTTGACTTTGTCAAGTGCAAAAGCATGGGAAGTGCTACGACTGCAAAATACAAGGAATACATACTGTAAAATGCCATATGGTACAAAAACAATGAAGACAAAAAAGCGCTTTAAAAATATTAGATTTTTAGCAAAGATTCATAACAATGTACTCAATACAACACATATCGACAAACTACAGAACATGCAGCTGGGCTTTGGCACTACGCTGTTGAATAGAGGGGGAAAGGGTTAATGAGGCACCAGTGTAGGAACCAGCTCGTATCCCAATGTTCTCTTTAAACCTGTGGCTAATGAGGACCTTTTTTTCCCCAGGCATGTTTATAAATGCTTTTTGGGATGTAGCGCTTCATTGAGGCTAGCAATATGAAACACCAGTGCTTGGACCTATATATATGCCAGCGCAGCACATTAACAATACTGATAATGAAACTGAAGAATATATACACCGAGAAGCACCAATATATACATATATTTACACACTGATTAAATTTGTCATTTTTTATGAACTATTGAAATGCATTGTTTAGTGTAAAACATGACATTAAGAGGACTTGGAGGAAAGGGGTGTACTTAAGGGAAAAAAATAGAACCTATACTCTAGGCTTTGGCATGCAGCAAACAATACAAATATCAACTGTACGTCAGTAACCGCAGCAATGGTCTCATTTTATTAACAGAAAGTACACACCTAGAGTGGCTACCTGCTTTTTGGCTGGAAGGATCAATGTTATCATGGGATGTCCTGGGACACCCAAACAATGTATCCAAGAGGTCCGAAACCACTACTACATAAATACACAGTATGCTTGTGATTCACCTGTCCGAAAGCACATGCTGACATACTATTTAGTATGCCAAATTACTTTTTTGTATGTCCGAATTAAGTGAAACCCTACTTGGTAGATCCTAAATAGTAGGCTTGAAAATAGCATAGGCCTTCCTGCGTTTTACGTAGTGCGTACGATGTACGTATGTGGTAACAGTAACCAGACTGAAAACCTTATCACCCCTATTTTGCTCCCCAGTTGTGTTGGGGATAAGCTTCGTATTGGGTCCCTGAGATGTGCCCACTGGACACAGGAAGTATGTGTCTTGGTATTACAGGCATGAGAATCACAAACAGACAACAAATTTCAAAACAACTGTTAGCGACTTCAATATCTTGATAATGCTCATTAGGATAGTCCTGTAATGTAGCCATTTAGACAGAAAACAACACATTGTTACAATTATGGCATTGGATTATCAGCTCCACTAGGAAATAAAGTGCTAGGTACAAAAATGAATTACTTGGTACGGTATAAACTCTTGGTGCATAAATGATGCAGAAGCTTTGGCAATGCTTTACGGTTACAATACAGTATGAGTGAAGCTTTATCTATTTGGTTTTGACACCAAGCTTATTACTTTTAGAAGACACAAACTCCCTCCCTTATAAAAAAAACACATCTACTTCAGAACAAAAGTGCTTTTAAATTAGAACCATACTGAATACAATACCAAACAATAACAAAAAAACATGTTGCAAAGATAATCAAGATCATTTTGTTTCCTGAAGGATTCAAATGTATGGGAGCGTAGCTTTATGATTGGAGAGAGGTCTCCTCAGACAAATCCATGTTTGACAGGCACAACTTCCTCCCTTGTCTTCTCATCTTTCTACTACTTTCTACTCTTCTTACTTTGAACTACTACAACATGCTACTTCACTTTCTCATCTCTTTCTCACTTATTACTCCATCACTACATCCTGGTCAATGGAAGACAACCGTTCTGAGCCCTGAACAACTGGCTACTGGGATCCTGAGGCGCACCAGTCTGCTAAATCCCCTTTTGTGTGTGTGTGTGTGTGTGTGTGTGTGTGTGTGTGTGTGTGTGTGTGTGTGTGTGTGTGTGTGTGTGTGTGTGTGCGTGTGCGTGTGTGTGTGTGTGTGTGTGTGTGTGTGTGTTTCGATACCTGTACCTAGTCCTGTGTTTGGTTGTTAATGCAGCATTGTGCAGCATTGTGTGCCTGTCGATTCCAGACCATTAAGACTCCCGGAGGAGACTGTTTTCAGACAGGCCACAAGTAACCCATGGTAACCTAAAAAAACAATATAGCTTCCTTATTCTTGCAATAATACATAGACAACATAATAACAATCAACACAACACAATACAAGAGACAAAACAAATGAGATACAAAAAGGCAAAACCTCTTATGCATCGTCTTCAGTCTCACTGTTTTCAGTTCAGTCCTACAGCTAAACACAGTTCCTCAGGTGAGCACAGCTCTGTGCTCTTGTCAAAGGCCCCCTTGTGACCTCCAGGGTCATGTGGGGACGGGGTCTGCTTGGGTCCAGAGACGTAAAGTATGGTAAAACATAGTGGATGTTTATAGTGGTAAATGATGACGTGCCGTTCTCTGTTACCAACTGGTGACCAGCACCTTGTTTTCAATGCCAACTAACACAGTCAAAGGCTTTTGGAAACATGGGGTAATGGATAATTGCTTAAAATATGACCTATTATTCCCTCTATTTCCATAGATTTGATTTGTCTCGTAGACTATCTGAAGCAGGTCCCCAGTATATACATTCCCTCTATTCCCTAGATTTAGAGATGGGCATCTGGAGACAAAACCTGCTGTCTCTCATCTCAACCCAGTGTTCACTCTAGAATCCTTATGTTTTCTTTCTATGTGAGCCATTCATTCGTCTCTGTCCGGGCACGCTGCGAGGGGATTCATCAGGGTTTGGGGTGCCCAGAGACATGCCTGTTTGGGTTGGGATGCACCTTGTTCTTGAGCGGCGGCGGCTTGCGTTTGCGCTTGCGTGTGGGAATGGTGGTGGTGTGAGCTGGGTGGTTGAACAGGCTGGAGGGGGGGCAGGGGGTCTCTCTCTCAGTGGGGGGGTCCCACTCCCGAGCTCCGAGCGGGTGGGCGGCGGGGGGGACGACTGGCGTGGGTGCAGGGGTTAATGGCACTGACGGAGAGGTCGGTGCGGATGCAGCCGTGGCTGTGCGCACAGAGCTGAGCATAGACGGAGTGGAAGGGCTTATTTTGGGCGCTAAGAAGAGGGCAGGGATGGTTTTAGAAGGTGTGGTGGCTGCAGTAGGCGCAGGGGTGGGTTTGAGCGACGAGACAGGGGTGGGAGGAGCTGTGGCAGTCTGCGCTCTGGAGGCCGAGAGAGGAGCCGGGGTGAGGGTGGCGGTGTGGGCGGAGGAAGGTCTGGGTTTGGAAAAAGCAGAGGGCGTGGCTATCGGAGTCTGCCTGGGGTTGGCTACAGTGTTCCCACAATCCTTTGCCTCTCCACTTCTTTCTTTCTTACGTCCCCTTTTGTCTTTTTCTTTACCCGCCTTCCGTTCTCTCTGTCCAGCAGAGTCCTTGTCATCTCCCTTTCCTTCCTTTCCTCCTCGTCTCTCTCCGCTCCTGCCTCTCTCCCCACCTCTGGCCCACCCTCGCTCCCTGCGTTTCCTCTGCACACGCTCCAGACAGCACTCTGTGTGGTACAGGTCCTCCGTCGCCATGGCGACCCGGTCCAGCTGCTGCAGCAAGGCGTCCAGGGTGGGGAGGAGCCTCCGCAGGGAGGCTTCCGTCTCCGCCCTCTCCCTCCAGCTGGCTCCTCCCACCATCACACCCGGACTCAGCCCGAGGCCCAGGCCCAGGCCCATCCCCGGGGCTTCAGTCAGGCTGCAGGGGCTGGAAGAGGCTGGACGCCATGAGGCCTCGGAGCCGGCGTCCGCGCTGTCCGGGGTGGGAGGCGACTCCGGGCCGTCCAGCGGGGGGAGGCAGAGGGACTTGCAGTCGCTGGTGGAGGAGGAGCGGGAGGGAGGCAGCTCCATGCCCTCGAAGCGCACTTTATGGCGAAACTGAGAAGACAGACAGAAAGAAAAGAGAGGGAGAACAAAAAAAGAGATGATTGTTAAGTTAAATAACTCAGAAACTACAAAACATTTCAGTTCCAGCATGTGTGCCCCTCAGTAAGCTGAATAATAAAAAGTGTGAATGGAGTTTCAAGGTTAAAGTGATTTTTTGACGTGCCAAAATCTGCCATTGAGCCCCATGTTAAAAGTCTCAAATTTGAAAGCACTATATTTCTAAAACTATGACACCTTTCAAAGATTCCTTTTCAGGCAAACATGTTCACCGTAAGATGAACCTAAGTAGGCTAGAATGGGGTTGCTAGGTGTAAGTATGTAGGACTAGCAGCATGCCAAAGTTTGTGCTATTGCCATAGAGAATGCATTGGGCGTTTAAGTTAAATAACTCATAAACTACAAAACATAAAAATAAAAAAAAGTTCCAGCATGTGTCTCCACAGTAAGCTGAATAATAAAAAGTGTGAATGGAGTTTCTAGGTGAAAGTGACTTTTGACGTGCCTATAGAGCTGCCATTGAGCCCCATGTTAAATGTCTCAAATTTGAAAGCACTATATTTCTAAAACTATGAAACATTTCAAAGATTCCTTTTCAGGCAAACATGTCCACCGTAAGATGAACCTAAGTAGGCTAGAATGGGGTTGCTAGGTGTAAGTATGTAGGACTAGCAGCATGCCAAAGTTTGTGCTATTGCCATAGAGAATGCATTGGGCGTTTAAGTTAAATAACTCATAAACTACAAAACATAAAAATAAAAAAAAGTTCCAGCATGTGTCTCAACAGTAAGCTGAATAATAAAAAGTGTGAATGGAGTTTCTAGGTGAAAGTGACTTTTGACGTGCCTATAGAGCTGCCATTGAGCCCCATGTTAAATGTCTCAAATTTGAAAGCACTATATTTCTAAAACTATGAAACCTTTCAAAGATTCCTTTTCAGGCAAACATGTCCACCGTAAGATGAACCTAAGTAGGCTAGAATGGGGTTGCTAGGTGTAAGTATGTAGGACTAGCAGCATGCCAAAGTTTGTGCTATTGCCATAGAGAATGCATTGGGCGTTTAAGTTAAATAACTCATAAACTACAAAACATAAAAATAAAAAAAAGTTCCAGCATGTGTCTCCACAGTAAGCTGAATAATAAAAAGTGTGAATGGAGTTTCTAGGTGAAAGTGACTTTTGACGTGCCTATAGAGCTGCCATTGAGCCCCATGTTAAATGTCTCAAATTTGAAAGCACTATATTTCTAAAACTATGAAACATTTCAAAGATTCCTTTTCAGGCAAACATGTCCACCGTAAGATGAACCTAAGTAGGCTAGAATGGGGTTGCTAGGTGTAAGTATGTAGGACTAGCAGCATGCCAAAGTTTGTGCTATTGCCATAGAGAATGCATTGGGCGTTTAAGTTAAATAACTCATAAACTACAAAACATAAAAATAAAAAAAAGTTCCAGCATGTGTCTCCACAGTAAGCTGAATAATAAAAAGTGTGAATGGAGTTTCTAGGTGAAAGTGACTTTTGACGTGCCTATAGAGCTGCCATTGAGCCCCATGTTAAATGTCTCAAATTTGAAAGCACTATATTTCTAAAACTATGAAACATTTCAAAGATTCCTTTTCAGGCAAACATGTCCACCGTAAGATGAACCTAAGTAGGCTAGTATGGGGTTGCTAGGTGTAAGTATGTAGGACTAGCAGCATGCCAAAGTTTGTGCTATTGCCATAGAGAATGCATTGGGCGTTTAAGTTAAATAACTCATAAACTACAAAACATAAAAATAAAAAAAAGTTCCAGCATGTGTCTCCACAGTAAGCTGAATAATAAAAAGTGTGAATGGAGTTTCTAGGTGAAAGTGACTTTTGACGTGCCTATAGAGCTGCCATTGAGCCCCATGTTAAATGTCTCAAATTTGAAAGCACTATATTTCTAAAACTATGACACCTTTCAAAGATTCCTTTTCAGGCAAACATGTCCACAGTAAGATGAACCTAAGTAGGCTAGAATGGGGTTGCTAGGTGTAAGTATGTAGGACTAGCAGCATGCCAAAGTTTGTGCTATTGCCATAGAGAATGCATTGGGCGTTTAAGTTAAATAACTCATAAACTACAAAACATAAAAATAAAAAAAAGTTCCAGCATGTGTCTCCACAGTAAGCTGAATAATAAAAAGTGTGAATGGAGTTTCTAGGTGAAAGTGACTTTTGACGTGCCTATAGAGCTGCCATTGAGCCCCATGTTAAATGTCTCAAATTTGAAAGCAATGAGCATTTGCGCCTGTCGTAGACATGCGCAGAGCAAGTTCAGTCAGGGAACCTCAGTCAGCGCGCCGGCGCTCTCATCCACATGATTCACTCAGCCAATCACACGCTCACCCAATCTCTTATACCGGCTACTTTAACTGAAGGTTTTGCATTCATCCTCCTGCTTGCTTGCTTGCTGCTGCTTTTTGTATACTGTGCGCTGCTGTATACAAAGTGCTCAATTCTACGACTGCTGCTAATGTCACCAGTCTCGCCATTGCTGTGGCGTCTGGGCGATTAGGCTATGCACTAAACGTTGCTTTCATACAATTCTGGTAAGTCAGTGAGTTTAATTGGTTGGAAGAACGTGCACTGCTTTTGTTCACCGACGGAAATAACCTAGATTAAGTTGAAGCTGCTGCTTAAATGTCCTCCTCTGTTGCCATTTGTATCGTTGTGCCTCGATCACACCGAGATCGCTTTTTTTTTGTTAGCCAATGAATTTCACGTCGGGTCCTGTCCTGCTCACAGCACTAGTCAAGGAAGCAGCTTACTTGCCGTCTGCTCTGCTTTCCGCCGTTCTTCACATGTAAATCCAGGCCAAAGTTTATAATCCGTTTTATGACTGGTCACGCTTGGTGCGCATTCTTGTCTTGGCTGCTACTAGTCAATATGTGGACGTAATATAGATTCAAGGCAACGGGATTAAAAGCATGCATTTGTCCACAGTGTAGAGTAGGAGAGTGGCAACACGCTTTGTATAGTTCCAACATTGTTCCTTGGCTGGAACTATCCCTTGAGATAGAACGAGCACTTCCGCATTCCATTGTTGCCAAGTGAGTCAACACTAATGTCGCCACTATTACTAGTTTACTCGGAGTATGTCCGCATCGCGTCTGTCAGGTATGTTGCCACGTCTGCACATTAAAAGCGTCTTGGGCTTGTTTTATTTAAGTCACTTGCCGGGTCTGTTGTTGTTTAAACCCGCGGTTCATTCAAGGCACCCTCAATTTTATATGATGATAAACTTATTTGACGTCGTTGGATTGTTTTCATAATGATTCAAGATAGTTTTGTGGCTTGTTTTCGTTGACCCAGCTGCTTGTCTCTTCCAATATGGCAACACAAGTTCTCTGATCAGAATGAAACGTCCAATGCAGCATCAGTTAGAAGTAAATGGAGTTGACCAGAGCAACTGAGAGAGCATTGAGGTTGCTCTTGGTTGCATAGGCCCACATGGCACTTGGGTCCCAAGGAATATTTCAGTGTGAATTGTACCGTATCATGCACCTAGTGTTGGGCAGAGCCATGCTGGATATTATTATTTTTATTTTTTGGCTGGAGGAATCAATATCATGCCATTGATTCATGCTAACTACCTATAAACTAATTGATCCTGCTGTTCAAATAAATGATTTACCTGGCTATAAGGTGGATGCTTGCACATTCAGGAATCTCAATTTTTTTTAGTAGGCCTATTATGAGGTATTTAGGATGCGAATTGATAGTGATAGTGGGTGCCCCCCCGCCCCACTGGCCCCAGTGCGGGAGCGCACTCGTCCATTTGTTTGCATTGCACAGTGCGCTATTTCCGAACGCGCCCATTGTGTCAGTGGGTGCTTCAGGCCTCAAGCACCCCGACTCGATGCCTATGCCTACTCTTGGAGAAATAGGCGGCAAGGGTTACAGCAGAGCCATCTAATAGAAGAGTTACGATGAGCGGGCAGAAACCGAGCACTGTTCATGCAGCCTGAAAGGCGGACAAGTGGAGTTTCAAATACATTGTTTTCAACGACGGCAGTGCAAATAAGAAGCTATTTAGGCATGTGTGCAACATGACATGTTTTAAAAGTATTATTCAGGACGACTAAAGTCTCTGTAATGTGTTTGTCATACGATTACTACAAACAATCTAAAATAATGGATTTAAGAATACTAAAGCTGGGCTGTTGCCTGGGTCAGGCATTTCTGCCTACTTCTGTCCTTCTACCCATTTGTAGAAGAAGAGCCGCGCCATTGAACTGGCCCCATGAAGTGAACTGAGTTTCGTAACTCCGTCTTACTCTATGGGTCTGTTTTACAGGTAAGTACTTATGGTGCTCCAGGGAAGTGTTTAACATTAAATAAAACGCACAGTCTGTCTTTAAAGACAGGAATTGGCTCATTGCTAACATTTCTGCTATGCTTAGCCCAGGAACAGAGGCGTCGTGTTTCCTATGCTCAGCCAGGAAAAGAGGTATGGCGTTACCACGCTGCTAACACTGCTGCTAAATGATTGATTTGAATTCTATCAGTGTTACGGCTTAGATGATACTACACTGTGACTGAAGCTAATTTGCCTTAACGTCAACTTTAGCTATATCCATGTCTTTTTAAAGCGATTCATAGCTGTTCTCATGCTGCTTCTGTCTCCATTTCCTGAGCGACAGCCTTTATACTGATGAGATGAACCTTGGATGCTGGGAAGGTCCTCCCTGTGGGTTGCCGCATACAGTCTTCATCGCAGCTGCAGCCATTATCGGATAGGCTCACATTGGTGGTATACGTGGTTCTGCTGCTACTGAAACCATGAGGCAGGTCATCAGTTAATCAATCCGCATCTTCACCTAGGCTGCTTTTGTTCTATTAATTCTATATTCACATGCAGTCGCTCAGCCACCTAAGTAGTGTTTCGGTTGAAACATCTGTATCCTTGATATGTTGACATGGACGCAGCTCCTTCTACGGTCTTGGGGGAAGAGTATGAAGGGAGATGGGTTGCAGATAAATGGCTGAATTTAATACTTGCCGGCAGATGCAAGTCTTCCGTGTTATTTGAGCTACCTTATAAGCAGCGGTAGCATGCTTTGGTCGGATAAAAACCTGGGATGGGAAACGGATCAGTCATAATGAAGGGATCTGCATCACCCATCAATAAGGACGCTCCTCTGTTCCATCTATCGACACGTTACTCAGTGGTATAACTTGGATCTGTGTTATGGATTATTTCATTCTAAGAGCTGTCTAATTCCAGGTTCGTCAACGTAGAGATGCTTGTCCTGTTTAATTTCATGTTCTAGCTCAGAGGCCATGCTGATGGTTTCGAAGCTGCCTGGTAACCTTAAATCAAACCATGGTAAATTATTCCTGCCTTCTCTTAATTGCAGCTGCAAGCTCATGAGGTTACAGTATGTTGCAGGGTCCTATTCATCTTTCCAAGTTGCTTTCTGTGTATCCTATCATAGTAGTGCTTTTAGTTAATTGTTTTAAATCTCAAAGGCATTATAACTGGCGTTCAGCTTTACTCCAGATTTTCAGTGATTATTTGTTTAATACCTTCTATGTGGTGAATCCTATGCATGATATTTCCACTTCTGACTTTGCTTGGATGCCCACCATAAAATCACTCAAACAACTCATTTCATTTGTGACAGCAACTAACACTAGTCTTGTCCTCTCTCTTCCATGCCTCATTTTCTGCCATGCTGTCCATCCGCAATGTCATGAGCCCCTATTCATGATGGATTCCGGGAAGCCATGGCCGGTCCTGCAAAAGCTGCTTCTTCTGCGTCAAGGCTGTGGGCTGCCTCCTAATCGCTACACGTCACACTCTTTAGGATCGGCACAGCAGCACCAAAAGTTCCAAATGCTACACTCTACAAGCTTGGGCTGGTGGTCTTCTGCAGCTGATGAAAGCTATGCTCTGCTAAACTTGAATGCTTTTTTCAGGCTCAGAACTAATGAGCTCTGAATTATGTTGGTTACGTTGCTGCTGCTACATGTATTCATTATTTTGCTCCTTATGCTGCAGGATCTTATTAATACTCTTAAAACAGTTTTTCTGCATGATCTTTCTGTTTCTTAGGCCGGTGGTCTCTGCTGCTTACGAAAGCTATGTTAGACTAGTCTTGAAAGATATTTTACAGGCTAAAATACTAACTAGTCGCGAATAGTGTGTTATTTGCTACAGATTTTTTCTTACTTACTACAGAAGTACAATTAATTCTTAAAACTGTATTTTGCATATTACTGTGGCAGAACTTGCAGCGTTGCCGCATCATGATCATGCATGCGATCATGTTGCACGCTAAAATTTGCAGCTCCAGGTGGTAGACTACTGGGTACTGATTTCAGATATTAATGATAACGATAGAATGTCCCTTTCGGTGATCCTGGTCGGGTTGGGTTATTTGCGCAGTGAACCAGGACACCGTTTAGGACTCCTGGATTTCAGGGATCAACAGGCGCTGTACTGTTGAACACATCGACCTAGTCATCACATAATGCTAGAACAGGCGCTGTACTGTTGAACAGGCGCTGTACTGTTGAACACATTGACTAGTCATCACATAATGCTAGCATGACCTATGCCTGATCTATGACCCATGTCTCTGCGTGGAATGGATATCGGTATGGTCTTCCTGTTTCAGGAAACAACAGGTGCTCTGTTGTACACATGTATAGCTTAGGGTTGGTGATGATCTGCTTTTTGGGGGTTTCGGATGTTTCGCGCTGTTGGGGGATTCAGAGTCCCTATGGTCGGGACTGATGCGCTTGACCTGAGTACCTAAAAAGCAGATCCAATACATCGCCAAACCATAATAAATATATTGCATTGACTATCCTATATCAATAAATATATATATTACATCCTCCTTGAGTTGTCTGACTGAAATGAGCATTTGCGCCTGTCGTAGACATGCGCAGAGCAAGTTCAGTCAGGGAACCTCAGTCAGCGCGCCGGCGCTCTCATCCACATGATTCACTCAGCCAATCACACGCTCACCCAATCTCTTATACCGGCTACTTTAACTGAAGGTTTTGCATTCATCCTCCTGCTTGCTTGCTTGCTGCTGCTTTTTGTATACTGTGCGCTGCTGTATACAAAGTGCTCACCCACCTCCACCCCAGCTACCACCTGTCGTTTTGGATCTACTGTTTAGGTACGGGGGATTCAGAGTCCCTATGGTCGGGACTGATGCGCTTGACCTGAGTACCTAAAAAGCAGATCCAATACATCGCCAAACCATAATAAATATATTGCATTGACTATCCTATATCAATAAATATATATATTACATCCTCCTTGAGTTGTCTGACTGAACTATATTTCTAAAACTATGAAACATTTCAAAGATTCCTTTTCAGGCAAACATGTCCACCGTAAGATGAACCTAAGTAGGCTAGAATGGGGTTGCTAGGTGTAAGTATGTAGGACTAGCAGCATGCCAAAGTTTGTGCTATTGCCATAGAGAATGCATTGGGCGTTTAAGTTAAATAACTCATAAACTACAAAACATAAAAATAAAAAAAAGTTCCAGCATGTGTCTCCACAGTAAGCTGAATAATAAAAAGTGTGAATGGAGTTTCTAGGTGAAAGTGACTTTTGACGTGCCTATAGAGCTGCCATTGAGCCCCATGTTAAATGTCTCAAATTTGAAAGCACTATATTTCTAAAACTATGAAACATTTCAAAGATTCCTTTTCAGGCAAACATGTCCACCGTAAGATGAACCTAAGTAGGCTAGAATGGGGTTGCTAGGTGTAAGTATGTAGGACTAGCAGCATGCCAAAGTTTGTGCTATTGCCATAGAGAATGCATTGGGCGTTTAAGTTAAATAACTCATAAACTACAAAACATAAAAATAAAAAAAAGTTCCAGCATGTGTCTCCACAGTAAGCTGAATAATAAAAAGTGTGAATGGAGTTTCTATGTGAAAGTGACTTTTGACGTGCCTATAGAGCTGCCATTGAGCCCCATGTTAAATGTCTCAAATTTGAAAGCACTATATTTCTAAAACTATGAAACATTTCAAAGATTCCTTTTCAGGCAAACATGTCCACCGTAAGATGAACCTAAGTAGGCTAGTATGGGGTTGCTAGGTGTAAGTATGTAGGACTAGCAGCATGCCAAAGTTTGTGCTATTGCCATAGAGAATGCATTGGGCGTTTAAGTTAAATAACTCATAAACTACAAAACATAAAAATAAAAAAAAGTTCCAGCATGTGTCTCCACAGTAAGCTGAATAATAAAAAGTGTGAATGGAGTTTCTAGGTGAAAGTGACTTTTGACGTGCCTATAGAGCTGCCATTGAGCCCCATGTTAAATGTCTCAAATTTGAAAGCACTATATTTCTAAAACTATGACACCTTTCAAAGATTCCTTTTCAGGCAAACATGTCCACAGTAAGATGAACCTAAGTAGGCTAGAATGGGGTTGCTAGGTGTAAGTATGTAGGACTAGCAGCATGCCAAAGTTTGTGCTATTGCCATAGAGAATGCATTGGGCGTTTAAGTTAAATAACTCATAAACTACAAAACATAAAAATAAAAAAAAGTTCCAGCATGTGTCTCCACAGTAAGCTGAATAATAAAAAGTGTGAATGGAGTTTCTAGGTGAAAGTGACTTTTGACGTGCCTATAGAGCTGCCATTGAGCCCCATGTTAAATGTCTCAAATTTGAAAGCACTATATTTCTAAAACTATGAAACATTTCAAAGATTCCTTTTCAGGCAAACATGTCCACCGTAAGATGAACCTAAGTAGGCTAGAATGGGGTTGCTAGGTGTAAGTATGTAGGACTAGCAGCATGCCAAAGTTTGTGCTATTGCCATAGAGAATGCATTGGGCGTTTAAGTTAAATAACTCATAAACTACAAAACATAAAAATAAAAAAAAGTTCCAGCATGTGTCTCCACAGTAAGCTGAATAATAAAAAGTGTGAATGGAGTTTCTAGGTGAAAGTGACTTTTGACGTGCCTATAGAGCTGCCATTGAGCCCCATGTTAAATGTCTCAAATTTGAAAGCACTATATTTCTAAAACTATGAAACATTTCAAAGATTCCTTTTCAGGCAAACATGTCCACCGTAAGATGAACCTAAGTAGGCTAGTATGGGGTTGCTAGGTGTAAGTATGTAGGACTAGCAGCATGCCAAAGTTTGTGCTATTGCCATAGAGAATGCATTGGGCGTTTAAGTTAAATAACTCATAAACTACAAAACATAAAAATAAAAAAAAGTTCCAGCATGTGTCTCCACAGTAAGCTGAATAATAAAAAGTGTGAATGGAGTTTCTAGGTGAAAGTGACTTTTGACGTGCCTATAGAGCTGCCATTGAGCCCCATGTTAAATGTCTCAAATTTGAAAGCACTATATTTCTAAAACTATGACACCTTTCAAAGATTCCTTTTCAGGCAAACATGTCCACAGTAAGATGAACCTAAGTAGGCTAGAATGGGGTTGCTAGGTGTAAGTATGTAGGACTAGCAGCATGCCAAAGTTTGTGCTATTGCCATAGAGAATGCATTGGGCGTTTAAGTTAAATAACTCATAAACTACAAAACATAAAAATAAAAAAAAGTTCCAGCATGTGTCTCCACAGTAAGCTGAATAATAAAAAGTGTGAATGGAGTTTCTAGGTGAAAGTGACTTTTGACGTGCCTATAGAGCTGCCATTGAGCCCCATGTTAAATGTCTCAAATTTGAAAGCACTATATTTCTAAAACTATGAAACATTTCAAAGATTCCTTTTCAGGCAAACATGTCCACCGTAAGATGAACCTAAGTAGGCTAGAATGGGGTTGCTAGGTGTAAGTATGTAGGACTAGCAGCATGCCAAAGTTTGTGCTATTGCCATAGAGAATGCATTGGGCGTTTAAGTTAAATAACTCATAAACTACAAAACATAAAAATAAAAAAAAGTTCCAGCATGTGTCTCCACAGTAAGCTGAATAATAAAAAGTGTGAATGGAGTTTCTAGGTGAAAGTGACTTTTGACGTGCCTATAGAGCTGCCATTGAGCCCCATGTTAAATGTCTCAAATTTGAAAGCACTATATTTCTAAAACTATGAAACATTTCAAAGATTCCTTTTCAGGCAAACATGTCCACCGTAAGATGAACCTAAGTAGGCTAGAATGGGGTTGCTAGGTGTAAGTATGTAGGACTAGCAGCATGCCAAAGTTTGTGCTATTGCCATAGAGAATGCATTGGGCGTTTAAGTTAAATAACTCATAAACTACAAAACATAAAAATAAAAAAAAGTTCCAGCATGTGTCTCCACAGTAAGCTGAATAATAAAAAGTGTGAATGGAGTTTCTATGTGAAAGTGACTTTTGACGTGCCTATAGAGCTGCCATTGAGCCCCATGTTAAATGTCTCAAATTTGAAAGCACTATATTTCTAAAACTATGAAACATTTCAAAGATTCCTTTTCAGGCAAACATGTCCACCGTAAGATGAACCTAAGTAGGCTAGTATGGGGTTGCTAGGTGTAAGTATGTAGGACTAGCAGCATGCCAAAGTTTGTGCTATTGCCATAGAGAATGCATTGGGCGTTTAAGTTAAATAACTCATAAACTACAAAACATAAAAATAAAAAAAAGTTCCAGCATGTGTCTCCACAGTAAGCTGAATAATAAAAAGTGTGAATGGAGTTTCTAGGTGAAAGTGACTTTTGACGTGCCTATAGAGCTGCCATTGAGCCCCATGTTAAATGTCTCAAATTTGAAAGCACTATATTTCTAAAACTATGACACCTTTCAAAGATTCCTTTTCAGGCAAACATGTCCACAGTAAGATGAACCTAAGTAGGCTAGAATGGGGTTGCTAGGTGTAAGTATGTAGGACTAGCAGCATGCCAAAGTTTGTGCTATTGCCATAGAGAATGCATTGGGCGTTTAAGTTAAATAACTCATAAACTACAAAACATAAAAATAAAAAAAAGTTCCAGCATGTGTCTCCACAGTAAGCTGAATAATAAAAAGTGTGAATGGAGTTTCTAGGTGAAAGTGACTTTTGACGTGCCTATAGAGCTGCCATTGAGCCCCATGTTAAATGTCTCAAATTTGAAAGCACTATATTTCTAAAACTATGAAACATTTCAAAGATTCCTTTTCAGGCAAACATGTCCACCGTAAGATGAACCTAAGTAGGCTAGAATGGGGTTGCTAGGTGTAAGTATGTAGGACTAGCAGCATGCCAAAGTTTGTGCTATTGCCATAGAGAATGCATTGGGCGTTTAAGTTAAATAACTCATAAACTACAAAACATAAAAATAAAAAAAAGTTCCAGCATGTGTCTCCACAGTAAGCTGAATAATAAAAAGTGTGAATGGAGTTTCTAGGTGAAAGTGACTTTTGACGTGCCTATAGAGCTGCCATTGAGCCCCATGTTAAATGTCTCAAATTTGAAAGCACTATATTTCTAAAACTATGAAACATTTCAAAGATTCCTTTTCAGGCAAACATGTCCACCGTAAGATGAACCTAAGTAGGCTAGAATGGGGTTGCTAGGTGTAAGTATGTAGGACTAGCAGCATGCCAAAGTTTGTGCTATTGCCATAGAGAATGCATTGGGCGTTTAAGTTAAATAACTCATAAACTACAAAACATAAAAATAAAAAAAAGTTCCAGCATGTGTCTCCACAGTAAGCTGAATAATAAAAAGTGTGAATGGAGTTTCTAGGTGAAAGTGACTTTTGACGTGCCTATAGAGCTGCCATTGAGCCCCATGTTAAATGTCTCAAATTTGAAAGCACTATATTTCTAAAACTATGAAACATTTCAAAGATTCCTTTTCAGGCAAACATGTCCACCGTAAGATGAACCTAAGTAGGCTAGAATGGGGTTGCTAGGTGTAAGTATGTAGGACTAGCAGCATGCCAAATTTTGTGCTATTGCCATAGAGAATGCATTGGGCGTTTAAGTTAAATAACTCATAAACTACAAAACATAAAAATAAAAAAAAGTTCCAGCATGTGTCACAACAGTAAGCTGAATAATAAAAAGTGTGAATGGAGTTTCTAGGTGAAAGTGACTTTTGACGTGCCTATAGAGCTGCCATTGAGCCCCATGTTAAATGTCTGAAATTTGAAACCACTATATTTCTAAAACTATGAAACATTTCAAAGATTCCTTTTCAGGCAAACATGTCCACCGTAAGCTGAACCTAAGTAGGCTAGAATGGGGTTGCTAGGTGTAAGTATGTAGGACTAGCAGCATGCCAAAGTTTGTGCTATTGCCATAGAGAATGCATTGGGCGTTTAAGTTAAATAACTCATAAACTACAAAACATAAAAATAAAAAAAAGTTCCAGCATGTGTCTCCACAGTAAGCTGAATAATAAAAAGTGTGAATGGAGTTTCTAGGTGAAAGTGACTTTTGACGTGCCTATAGAGCTGCCATTGAGCCCCATGTTAAATGTCTGAAATTTGAAAGCACTATATTTCTAAAACTATGAAACATTTCAAAGATTCCTTTTCAGGCAAACATGTCCACCGTAAGATGAACCTAAGTAGGCTAGAATGGGGTTGCTAGGTGTAAGTATGTAGGACTAGCAGCATGCCAAAGTTTGTGCTATTGCCATAGAGAATGCATTGGGCGTTTAAGTTAAATAACTCATAAACTACAAAACATAAAAATAAAAAAAAGTTCCAGCATGTGTCTCCACAGTAAGCTGAATAATAAAAAGTGTGAATGGAGTTTCTAGGTGAAAGTGACTTTTGACGTGCCTATAGAGCTGCCATTGAGCCCCATGTTAAATGTCTCAAATTTGAAAGCACTATATTTCTAAAACTATGAAACATTTCAAAGATTCCTTTTCAGGCAAACATGTCCACCGTAAGATGAACCTAAGTAGGCTAGAATGGGGTTGCTAGGTGTAAGTATGTAGGACTAGCAGCATGCCAAAGTTTGTGCTATTGCCATAGAGAATGCATTGGGCGTTTAAGTTAAATAACTCATAAACTACAAAACATAAAAATAAAAAAAAGTTCCAGCATGTGTCTCCACAGTAAGCTGAATAATAAAAAGTGTGAATGGAGTTTCTAGGTGAAAGTGACTTTTGACGTGCCTATAGAGCTGCCATTGAGCCCCATGTTAAATGTCTCAAATTTGAAAGCACTATATTTCTAAAACTATGAAACATTTCAAAGATTCCTTTTCAGGCAAACATGTCCACCGTAAGATGAACCTAAGTAGGCTAGAATGGGGTTGCTAGGTGTAAGTATGTAGGACTAGCAGCATGCCAAATTTTGTGCTATTGCCATAGAGAATGCATTGGGCGTTTAAGTTAAATAACTCATAAACTACAAAACATAAAAATAAAAAAAAGTTCCAGCATGTGTCACAACAGTAAGCTGAATAATAAAAAGTGTGAATGGAGTTTCTAGGTGAAAGTGACTTTTGACGTGCCTATAGAGCTGCCATTGAGCCCCATGTTAAATGTCTGAAATTTGAAACCACTATATTTCTAAAACTATGAAACATTTCAAAGATTCCTTTTCAGGCAAACATGTCCACCGTAAGCTGAACCTAAGTAGGCTAGAATGGGGTTGCTAGGTGTAAGTATGTAGGACTAGCAGCATGCCAAAGTTTGTGCTATTGCCATAGAGAATGCATTGGGCGTTTAAGTTAAATAACTCATAAACTACAAAACATAAAAATAAAAAAAAGTTCCAGCATGTGTCTCCACAGTAAGCTGAATAATAAAAAGTGTGAATGGAGTTTCTAGGTGAAAGTGACTTTTGACGTGCCTATAGAGCTGCCATTGAGCCCCATGTTAAATGTCTGAAATTTGAAAGCACTATATTTCTAAAACTATGAAACATTTCAAAGATTCCTTTTCAGGCAAACATGTCCACCGTAAGATGAACCTAAGTAGGCTAGAATGGGGTTGCTAGGTGTAAGTATGTAGGACTAGCAGCATGCCAAAGTTTGTGCTATTGCCATAGAGAATGCATTGGGCGTTTAAGTTAAATAACTCATAAACTACAAAACATAAAAATAAAAAAAAGTTCCAGCATGTGTCTCCACAGTAAGCTGAATAATAAAAAGTGTGAATGGAGTTTCTAGGTGAAAGTGACTTTTGACGTGCCTATAGAGCTGCCATTGAGCCCCATGTTAAATGTCTCAAATTTGAAAGCACTATATTTCTAAAACTATGAAACATTTCAAAGATTCCTTTTCAGGCAAACATGTCCACCGTAAGATGAACCTAAGTAGGCTAGAATGGGGTTGCTAGGTGTAAGTATGTAGGACTAGCAGCATGCCAAAGTTTGTGCTATTGCCATAGAGAATGCATTGGGCGTTTAAGTTAAATAACTCATAAACTACAAAACATAAAAATAAAAAAAAGTTCCAGCATGTGTCTCCACAGTAAGCTGAATAATAAAAAGTGTGAATGGAGTTTCTAGGTGAAAGTGACTTTTGACGTGCCTATAGAGCTGCCATTGAGCCCCATGTTAAATGTCTCAAATTTGAAAGCACTATATTTCTAAAACTATGAAACATTTCAAAGATTCCTTTTCAGGGAAACATGTCCACCGTAAGCTGAACCTAAGTAGGCTAGAATGGGGTTGCTAGGTGTAAGTATGTAGGACTAGCAGCATGCCAAAGTTTGTGCTATTGCCATAGAGAATGCATTGGGCGTTTAAGTTAAATAACTCATAAACTACAAAACATAAAAATAAAAAAAAGTTCCAGCATGTGTCTCCACAGTAAGCTGAATAATAAAAAGTGTGAATGGAGTTTCTAGGTGAAAGTGACTTTTGACGTGCCTATAGAGCTGCCATTGAGCCCCATGTTAAATGTCTGAAATTTGAAAGCACTATATTTCTAAAACTATGAAACATTTCAAAGATTCCTTTTCAGGCAAACATGTCCACCGTAAGATGAACCTAAGTAGGCTAGAATGGGGTTGCTAGGTGTAAGTATGTAGGACTAGCAGCATGCCAAAGTTTGTGCTATTGCCATAGAGAATGCATTGGGCGTTTAAGTTAAATAACTCATAAACTACAAAACATAAAAATAAAAAAAAGTTCCAGCATGTGTCTCCACAGTAAGCTGAATAATAAAAAGTGTGAATGGAGTTTCTAGGTGAAAGTGACTTTTGACGTGCCTATAGAGCTGCCATTGAGCCCCATGTTAAATGTCTCAAATTTGAAAGCACTATATTTCTAAAACTATGAAACATTTCAAAGATTCCTTTTCAGGCAAACATGTCCACCGTAAGATGAACCTAAGTAGGCTAGAATGGGGTTGCTAGGTGTAAGTATGTAGGACTAGCAGCATGCCAAAGTTTGTGCTATTGCCATAGAGAATGCATTGGGCGTTTAAGTTAAATAACTCATAAACTACAAAACATAAAAATAAAAAAAAGTTCCAGCATGTGTCTCCACAGTAAGCTGAATAATAAAAAGTGTGAATGGAGTTTCTAGGTGAAAGTGACTTTTGACGTGCCTATAGAGCTGCCATTGAGCCCCATGTTAAATGTCTCAAATTTGAAAGCACTATATTTCTAAAACTATGACACCTTTCAAAGATTCCTTTTCAGGCAAACATGTCCACAGTAAGATGAACCTAAGTAGGCTAGAATGGGGTTGCTAGGTGTAAGTATGTAGGACTAGCAGCATGCCAAAGTTTGTGCTATTGCCATAGAGAATGCATTGGGCGTTTAAGTTAAATAACTCATAAACTACAAAACATAAAAATAAAAAAAAGTTCCAGCATGTGTCTCCACAGTAAGCTGAATAATAAAAAGTGTGAATGGAGTTTCTAGGTGAAAGTGACTTTTGACGTGCCTATAGAGCTGCCATTGAGCCCCATGTTAAATGTCTCAAATTTGAAAGCACTATATTTCTAAAACTATGAAACATTTCAAAGATTCCTTTTCAGGCAAACATGTCCACCGTAAGATGAACGTAAGTAGGCTAGAATGGGGTTGCTAGGTGTAAGTATGTAGGACTAGCAACATGCCAAAGTTTGTGCTATTGCCATAGAGAATGCATTGGGCGTTTAAGTTAAATAACTCATAAACTACAAAACATAAAAATAAAAAAAAGTTCCAGCATGTGTCTCCACAGTAAGCTGAATAATAAAAAGTGTGAATGGAGTTTCTAGGTGAAAGTGACTTTTGACGTGCCTATAGAGCTGCCATTGAGCCCCATGTTAAATGTCTCAAATTTGAAAGCACTATATTTCTAAAACTATGAAACATTTCAAAGATTCCTTTTCAGGCAAACATGTCCACCGTAAGATGAACCTAAGTAGGCTAGAATGGGGTTGCTAGGTGTAAGTATGTAGGACTAGCAGCATGCCAAAGTTTGTGCTATTGCCATAGAGAATGCATTGGGCGTTTAAGTTAAATAACTCATAAACTACAAAACATAAAAATAAAAAAAAGTTCCAGCATGTGTCTCCACAGTAAGCTGAATAATAAAAAGTGTGAATGGAGTTTCTAGGTGAAAGTGACTTTTGACGTGCCTATAGAGCTGCCATTGAGCCCCATGTTAAATGTCTCAAATTTGAAAGCACTATATTTCTAAAACTATGAAACATTTCAAAGATTCCTTTTCAGGCAAACATGTCCACCGTAAGATGAACCTAAGTAGGCTAGAATGGGGTTGCTAGGTGTAAGTATGTAGGACTAGCAGCATGCCAAATTTTGTGCTATTGCCATAATAATAATAATAATAATAATAATAATAATAATAATAATAATAATAATAATAATAATAATAATAATAATAATAATAATAAAACTTTATTTGTATAGCACCTTTCATGACATCAAATGCAGCTCAAAGTGCTTTACAGAACAATGGAGAATAAAATAAAAGCAAAGCATAAAAGAAAAGCAAGGCAACGACATTAAAAAACAAGCAGTGCAATACAGTGAGGACATGAATAACACAAAATATAAGATCACTTAAAGGCAATGTTGTAGAAGTGGGTCTTGAGCTGAGCTTTAAAAATGTCTACAGAGGCTGCCTGACGAAGGTACAGAGGGAGCTTGTTCCATGCCGATGGCCCGTAGAAGCAAAAAGCTGCTTCCCCGTATTTTTTAGTTGCCATTTTTTTAGGCAAAGCGAGCAGGCCAGCAGTAGAAGACCTTAGCGGGCGGTTTGGGACATATTCAGGCAAGCAGTCATGTAGGTAGGAAGGTGCGAGACCATTGAGGGCTTTATAGACAAGTAAAAGAATTTTAAAATCAATCCTAAAAACAACCGGAAGCCAGTGCAGTGATGCCAAAACTGGAGTAATATGTTCTCTCATCTTAGTTCTAGTTAAAACTCTGGCTGCTGCATTTTGGACAAGTTGTAATCTGTCAGTTGTTTTCTTAGGCAGTCCTGAAAAAAGTGCATTGCAGTAATCAAGCCGAGAGAAAACAAAGGCGTGGATTAGCGTTTTTGCATCGTCCAAGGACACATAGGCTCTGATTCGTGCAATATTTCTAAGGTGAAAAAAGGCAATCTTGGTAACATGATTAATGTGTGAATTAAAATTCAATTCGGAATCAATAATAACCCCCAGGTTCTTTACTGTACTGTTACTGTCTACAGTCAGGTTGCCAAGTCTGCTTAATATTGATTCTTTCTGCTCACTAGAGCCGATTATGAGAACTTCTGTCTTGTCCTCATTTAGCTTGAGAAAGTTCTCACTCATCCAACATTTGATGCTAGACAGACAGGTAAGCAGCGGGTCTAAAGCACAGGGATCATCTGGAGCCACAGATAGATATAATTGGGTATCATCAGCATAGAAATGAAAATTGACTCCGTGATTGGCAATGAGTTCGCCCAGTGGCAGTATGTACAAGGAGAAAAGCAGAGGGCCAAGAATCGAGCCCTGTGGAATACCAGAACTGATGTCGTGTTTATCTGAGTCAAACTCGGCTAGATTGACAAAGTAACTTCTGTTTGATAGGTAGGAGGAAAACCAGGACAGGGCCGTACCAGACAGGCCTATCCAGTGCTCCAGACGCTGTATTAAAATTGAGTGATCAATCGTGTCAAATGCAGCCGTTAAATCTAGAAGTAAGAGAACGGATACATGTTTCTTGTCAGCAGACACCCTCAGATCATTCATTACTTTTACAAGTGCTGTTTCTGTGCTGTGGCCTTTCCTAAAGCCAGATTGGAATTTGTTGTGTACATTATTGTTCTGTAGAAACACATCCAATTGATGAAAGATACATTTTTCTAAAACCTTGCCCAGAAAGGGTAGATTTGAAATGGGTCGGTAGTTACCCAAAACAGAGGGATCAAGATTGTGTTTCTTGAGAAGGGGCTTAACTACAGCAGTCTTCAGTGAGTCTGGGAAAACGCCTGATTGTAGAGAGCTGTTTACAATTTTTAGGATATCTCCAATCACACTGTCTAAGACTTCTTTGAGAAAGTTGGTGGGAATTGTATCTAATGAACAGGAGGATGATGTCATCTGTGATATAGTTTTGCGGAGTTCGTCTTCCTCAATTTCGCAGAACGATGATAGGCTCCCCTTGGAGAGATCTACCCTGGGACCATTTACTGCTGTTTGACGGTTTGCGCTAGCAGCAGCACCATTCATAATATCGGCTCTAATGTTTGAAATTTTGTTGTCAAAAAAGCATGCAAACTCATTACACTTAGCTTTAGAGGCCGGGAATGACTGCTTGTAGGACTGGGGGGGGTTTAAAAGTCGATCAATGGTAGAGAATAGGACTCTAGCATTTTTCTTGTTCTCGTTAATAATGCCAGAGAAATATGCCTGCCTTGCTAAACGCAAGGCTTTGTTATAGGCGACTGTTGACTTTTTAAGAATCTCTAGGTGGATGGTGAGTTTGTTTTTTCTCCAAGCTCGCTCAGCTCTTCGACATTCTTGCTTCAGTGAGCGTGAAAGCTCATTTATCCAGGGTGTTATTCTGGTATTATGTTTCTTTTTTGTTTTCAAAGGAGCCACTATATCAAGAGCTGACTCTAGTTTAAGATTAAAAAATTGAACCATATCATTCACTGGGGGGGTATCGGGCAATGGGGGACCCAGGTGACGAGAGAACTCGTCGGCAGCAGAAGAGCTAAAAAAACGCTTTTTTATGGTATATTCAGTGATGTTTTTCTCTAGATCAGAGACAGTCATATTAAAACACAGCAGAAAGTGGTCTGACAGCTCGGGCCTTTCAATAGTCCTTTCCACAGTGATGTTCAGCCCTCTAGAAATCACCAGGTCCAGAGTGTGCCCATGTTTATGTGTAGGCCCAACAACATGTTGGATAAAATCAAAGGAGTGCAATAACTCTAGGAAACCCATAGCCATAGCATCTGTAGCATCATCCAGGTGAAGATTAAGATCACCTGAGATAAGAGTTCTGTCATAGTTAGTGGAGCAGATAGATAGAAGTTCTGATATTTCTGTTAGAAATATTGCTTTACTGCATTTTGGCGGGCGATAAATGCTAATCATTGGCATGGAGGCACCATGTAGTATAGCATAGAGAATGCATTGGGCGTTTAAGTTAAATAACTCATAAACTACAAAACATAAAAATAAAAAAAAGTTCCAGCATGTGTCACAACAGTAAGCTGAATAATAAAAAGTGTGAATGGAGTTTCTAGGTGAAAGTGACTTTTGACGTGCCTATAGAGCTGCCATTGAGCCCCATGTTAAATGTCTGAAATTTGAAACCACTATATTTCTAAAACTATGAAACATTTCAAAGATTCCTTTTCAGGCAAACATGTCCACCGTAAGCTGAACCTAAGTAGGCTAGAATGGGGTTGCTAGGTGTAAGTATGTAGGACTAGCAGCATGCCAAAGTTTGTGCTATTGCCATAGAGAATGCATTGGGCGTTTAAGTTAAATAACTCATAAACTACAAAACATAAAAATAAAAAAAAGTTCCAGCATGTGTCTCCACAGTAAGCTGAATAATAAAAAGTGTGAATGGAGTTTCTAGGTGAAAGTGACTTTTGACGTGCCTATAGAGCTGCCATTGAGCCCCATGTTAAATGTCTGAAATTTGAAAGCACTATATTTCTAAAACTATGAAACATTTCAAAGATTCCTTTTCAGGCAAACATGTCCACCGTAAGATGAACCTAAGTAGGCTAGAATGGGGTTGCTAGGTGTAAGTATGTAGGACTAGCAGCATGCCAAAGTTTGTGCTATTGCCATAGAGAATGCATTGGGCGTTTAAGTTAAATAACTCATAAACTACAAAACATAAAAATAAAAAAAAGTTCCAGCATGTGTCTCCACAGTAAGCTGAATAATAAAAAGTGTGAATGGAGTTTCTAGGTGAAAGTGACTTTTGACGTGCCTATAGAGCTGCCATTGAGCCCCATGTTAAATGTCTCAAATTTGAAAGCACTATATTTCTAAAACTATGAAACATTTCAAAGATTCCTTTTCAGGCAAACATGTCCACCGTAAGATGAACCTAAGTAGGCTAGAATGGGGTTGCTAGGTGTACGTATGTAGGACTAGCAGCATGCCAAATTTTGTGCTATTGCCATAGAGAATGCATTGGGCGTTTAAGTTAAATAACTCATAAACTACAAAACATAAAAATAAAAAAAAGTTCCAGCATGTGTCACAACAGTAAGCTGAATAATAAAAAGTGTGAATGGAGTTTCTAGGTGAAAGTGACTTTTGACGTGCCTATAGAGCTGCCATTGAGCCCCATGTTAAATGTCTGAAATTTGAAAGCACTATATTTCTAAAACTATGAAACATTTCAAAGATTCCTTTTCAGGCAAACATGTCCACCGTAAGCTGAACCTAAGTAGGCTAGAATGGGGTTGCTAGGTGTAAGTATGTAGGACTAGCAGCATGCCAAAGTTTGTGCTATTGCCATAGAGAATGCATTGGGCGTTTAAGTTAAATAACTCATAAACTACAAAACATAAAAATAAAAAAAAGTTCCAGCATGTGTCTCCACAGTAAGCTGAATAATAAAAAGTGTGAATGGAGTTTCTAGGTGAAAGTGACTTTTGACGTGCCTATAGAGCTGCCATTGAGCCCCATGTTAAATGTCTGAAATTTGAAAGCACTATATTTCTAAAACTATGAAACATTTCAAAGATTCCTTTTCAGGCAAACATGTCCACCGTAAGATGAACCTAAGTAGGCTAGAATGGGGTTGCTAGGTGTAAGTATGTAGGACTAGCAGCATGCCAAAGTTTGTGCTATTGCCATAGAGAATGCATTGGGCGTTTAAGTTAAATAACTCATAAACTACAAAACATAAAAATAAAAAAAAGTTCCAGCATGTGTCTCCACAGTAAGCTGAATAATAAAAAGTGTGAATGGAGTTTCTAGGTGAAAGTGACTTTTGACGTGCCTATAGAGCTGCCATTGAGCCCCATGTTAAATGTCTCAAATTTGAAAGCACTATATTTCTAAAACTATGAAACATTTCAAAGATTCCTTTTCAGGCAAACATGTCCACCGTAAGATGAACCTAAGTATGCTAGAATGGGGTTGCTAGGTGTAAGTATGTAGGACTAGCAGCATGCCAAATTTTGTGCTATTGCCATAGAGAATGCATTGGGCGTTTAAGTTAAATAACTCATAAACTACAAAACATAAAAATAAAAAAAAGTTCCAGCATGTGTCACAACAGTAAGCTGAATAATAAAAAGTGTGAATGGAGTTTCTAGGTGAAAGTGACTTTTGACGTGCCTATAGAGCTGCCATTGAGCCCCATGTTAAATGTCTGAAATTTGAAAGCACTATATTTCTAAAACTATTAAACATTTCAAAGATTCCTTTTCAGGCAAACATGTCCACCGTAAGCTGAACCTAAGTAGGCTAGAATGGGGTTGCTAGGTGTAAGTATGTAGGACTAGCAGCATGCCAAAGTTTGTGCTATTGCCATAGAGAATGCATTGGGCGTTTAAGTTAAATAACTCATAAACTACAAAACATAAAAATAAAAAAAAGTTCCAGCATGTGTCTCCACAGTAAGCTGAATAATAAAAAGTGTGAATGGAGTTTCTAGGTGAAAGTGACTTTTGACGTGCCTATAGAGCTGCCATTGAGCCCCATGTTAAATGTCTCAAATTTGAAAGCACTATATTTCTAAAACTATGAAACATTTCAAAGATTCCTTTTCAGGCAAACATGTCCACCGTAAGCTGAACCTAAGTAGGCTAGAATGGGGTTGCTAGGTGTAAGTATGTAGGACTAGTAGCATGCCAAAGTTTGTGCTATTGCCATAGAGAATGCATTGGGCGTTTAAGTTAAATAACTCATAAACTACAAAACATAAAAATAAAAAAAAGTTCCAGCATGTGTCTCCACAGTAAGCTGAATAATAAAAAGTGTGAATGGAGTTTCTAGGTGAAAGTGACTTTTGACGTGCCTATAGAGCTGCCATTGAGCCCCATGTTAAATGTCTCAAATTTGAAAGCACTATATTTCTAAAACTATGAAACATTTCAAAGATTCCTTTTCAGGCAAACATGTCCACCGTAAGATGAACCTAAGTAGGCTAGAATGGGGTTGCTAGGTGTACGTATGTAGGACTAGCAGCATGCCAAATTTTGTGCTATTGCCATAGAGAATGCATTGGGCGTTTAAGTTAAATAACTCATAAACTACAAAACATAAAAATAAAAAAAAGTTCCAGCATGTGTCACAACAGTAAGCTGAATAATAAAAAGTGTGAATGGAGTTTCTAGGTGAAAGTGACTTTTGACGTGCCTATAGAGCTGCCATTGAGCCCCATGTTAAATGTCTGAAATTTGAAAGCACTATATTTCTAAAACTATGAAACATTTCAAAGATTCCTTTTCAGGCAAACATGTCCACCGTAAGCTGAACCTAAGTAGGCTAGAATGGGGTTGCTAGGTGTAAGTATGTAGGACTAGCAGCATGCCAAAGTTTGTGCTATTGCCATAGAGAATGCATTGGGCGTTTAAGTTAAATAACTCATAAACTACAAAACATAAAAATAAAAAAAAGTTCCAGCATGTGTCTCCACAGTAAGCTGAATAATAAAAAGTGTGAATGGAGTTTCTAGGTGAAAGTGACTTTTGACGTGCCTATAGAGCTGCCATTGAGCCCCATGTTAAATGTCTCAAATTTGAAAGCACTATATTTCTAAAACTATGAAACATTTCAAAGATTCCTTTTCAGGCAAACATGTCCACCGTAAGATGAACCTAAGTAGGCTAGAATGGGGTTGCTAGGTGTAAGTATGTAGGACTAGCAGCATGCCAAAGTTTGTGCTATTGCCATAGAGAATGCATTGGGCGTTTAAGTTAAATAACTCATAAACTACAAAACATAAAAATAAAAAAAAGTTCCAGCATGTGTCTCCACAGTAAGCTGAATAATAAAAAGTGTGAATGGAGTTTCTAGGTGAAAGTGACTTTTGACGTGCCTATAGAGCTGCCATTGAGCCCCATGTTAAATGTCTGAAATTTGAAAGCACTATATTTCTAAAACTATGAAACATTTCAAAGATTCCTTTTCAGGCAAACATGTCCACCGTAAGATGAACCTAAGTAGGCTAGAATGGGGTTGCTAGGTGTAAGTATGTAGGACTAGCAGCATGCCAAAGTTTGTGCTATTGCCATAGAGAATGCATTGGGCGTTTAAGTTAAATAACTCATAAACTACAAAACATAAAAATAAAAAAAAGTTCCAGCATGTGTCTCCACAGTAAGCTGAATAATAAAAAGTGTGAATGGAGTTTCTAGGTGAAAGTGACTTTTGACGTGCCTATAGAGCTGCCATTGAGCCCCATGTTAAATGTCTCAAATTTGAAAGCACTATATTTCTAAAACTATGAAACATTTCAAAGATTCCTTTTCAGGCAAACATGTCCACCGTAAGCTGAACCTAAGTAGGCTAGAATGGGGTTGCTAGGTGTAAGTATGTAGGACTAGCAGCATGCCAAAGTTTGTGCTATTGCCATAGAGAATGCATTGGGCGTTTAAGTTAAATAACTCATAAACTACAAAACATAAAAATTAAAAAAAGTTCCAGCATGTGTCTCCACAGTAAGCTGAATAATAAAAAGTGTGAATGGAGTTTCTAGGTGAAAGTGACTTTTGACGTGCCTATAGAGCTGCCATTGAGCCCCATGTTAAATGTCTCAAATTTGAAAGCACTATATTTCTAAAACTATGAAACATTTCAAAGATTCCTTTTCAGGCAAACATGTCCACTGTAAGATGAACCTAAGTAGGCTAGAATGGGGTTGCTAGGTGTAAGTATGTAGGACTAGCAGCATGCCAAAGTTTGTGCTATTGCCATAGAGAATGCATTGGGCGTTTAAGTTAAATAACTCATAAACTACAAAACATAAAAATAAAAAAAAGTTCCAGCATGTGTCTCCACAGTAAGCTGAATAATAAAAAGTGTGAATGGAGTTTCTAGGTGAAAGTGACTTTTGACGTGCCTATAGAGCTGCCATTGAGCCCCATGTTAAATGTCTCAAATTTGAAAGCACTATATTTCTAAAACTATGAAACATTTCAAAGATTCCTTTTCAGGCAAACATGTCCACCGTAAGATGAACCTAAGTAGGCTAGAATGGGGTTGCTAGGTGTAAGTATGTAGGACTAGCAGCATGCCAAATTTTGTGCTATTGCCATAGAGAATGCATTGGGCGTTTAAGTTAAATAACTCATAAACTACAAAACATAAAAATTAAAAAAAGTTCCAGCATGTGTCACAACAGTAAGCTGAATAATAAAAAGTGTGAATGGAGTTTCTAGGTGAAAGTGACTTTTGACGTGCCTATAGAGCTGCCATTGAGCCCCATGTTAAATGTCTGAAATTTGAAAGCACTATATTTCTAAAACTATGAAACATTTCAAAGATTCCTTTTCAGGCAAACATGTCCACCGTAAGCTGAACCTAAGTAGGCTAGAATGGGGTTGCTAGGTGTAAGTATGTAGGACTAGCAGCATGCCAAAGTTTGTGCTATTGCCATAGAGAATGCATTGGGCGTTTAAGTTAAATAACTCATAAACTACAAAACATAAAAATAAAAAAAAGTTCCAGCATGTGTCTCCACAGTAAGCTGAATAATAAAAAGTGTGAATGGAGTTTCTAGGTGAAAGTGACTTTTGACGTGCCTATAGAGCTGCCATTGAGCCCCATGTTAAATGTCTCAAATTTGAAAGCACTATATTTCTAAAACTATGAAACATTTCAAAGATTCCTTTTCAGGCAAACATGTCCACCGTAAGCTGAACCTAAGTAGGCTAGAATGGGGTTGCTAGGTGTAAGTATGTAGGACTAGTAGCATGCCAAAGTTTGTGCTATTGCCATAGAGAATGCATTGTGTTGCGGAGGATGAGAGGAATGCTCTCATCCTCCGCAACACCCATTCTCATACTCCGCTATACACCGCGAGGATATGGGATATAGCCCATATCGTACGGCATACTATACTGTAGCACGCCGTTTTTCATAATTTTTGAGGATTTAAAAAAAAATGAAAAAATGAAAAAAACGATGGGTTATAGCCCATTGTTTTTTTTTTTTTTTTTTTTTAAGAATTATCCTCATTTTTCATCATTTTTGACCATGGGCTATAGCCCATATCGTACGGCATGCTATAGCACACCGTTTTTCATAATTTTTGAGGATTTGAAAAAAATGAAAAAAACGATGGGTTATAGCCCATCGTTTTTTGAATTTTTGAATTTTTTTTAATCCTCGTTTTTCATCATTTTGGACCATGGGCTATAGCCCATATCGTACGGCATACTATAGCACGCCGTTTTTCATCATTTTTGAGGATTTGAAAAAAGTAAAAAAATAAAAAAACGATGGGTTATAGCCCATCGTTTTTTGAAAAAAAAGAATTATCCTCGTTTTTCATCATTTTGGACCATTGGCTATAGTCCATATCGTACGGCATACTATAGCACGCAGTTTTTCATCGTTTTTGAGGATTTGAAAATAGCCCATCAAGTCTCAAATTTGAAAGCACTATATTTCTAAAACTATGAAACATTTCAAAGATTCCTTTTCAGGCAAACATGTCCACCGTAAGCTGAACCTAAGTAGGCTAGAATGGGGTTGCTAGGTGTAAGTATGTAGGACTAGCAGCATGCCAAAGTTTGTGCTATTGCCATAGAGAATGCATTGGGCGTTTAAGTTAAATAACTCATAAACTACAAAACATAAAAATTAAAAAAAGTTCCAGCATGTGTCTCCACAGTAAGCTGAATAATAAAAAGTGTGAATGGAGTTTCTAGGTGAAAGTGACTTTGACGTGCCTATAGAGCTGCCATTGAGCCCCATGTTAAATGTCTCAAATTTGAAAGCACTATATTTCTAAAACTATGAAACATTTCAAAGATTCCTTTTCAGGCAAACATGTCCACTGTAAGATGAACCTAAGTAGGCTAGAATGGGGTTGCTAGGTGTAAGTATGTAGGACTAGCAGCATGCCAAAGTTTGTGCTATTGCCATAGAGAATGCATTGGGCGTCTAAGTTAAATAACTCATAAACTACAAAACATAAAAATAAAAAAAAGTTCCAGCATGTGTCTCCACAGTAAGCTGAATAATAAAAAGTGTGAATGGAGTTTCTAGGTGAAAGTGACTTTTGACGTGCCTATAGAGCTGCCATTGAGCCCCATGTTAAATGTCTCAAATTTGAAAGCACTATATTTCTAAAACTATGAAACATTTCAAAGATTCCTTTTCAGGCAAACATGTCCACCGTAAGCTGAACCTAAGTAGGCTAGAATGGGGTTGCTAGGTGTAAGTATGTAGGACTAGCAGCATGCCAAAGTTTGTGCTATTGCCATAGAGAATGCATTGGGCGTTTAAGTTAAATAACTCATAAACTACAAAACATAAAAATAAAAAAAAGTTCCAGCATGTGTCTCCACAGTAAGCTGAATAATAAAAAGTGTGAATGGAGTTTCTAGGTGAAAGTGACTTTTGACGTGCCTATAGAGCTGCCATTGAGCCCCATGTTAAATGTCTGAAATTTGAAAGCACTATATTTCTAAAACTATGAAACATTTCAAAGATTCCTTTTCAGGCAAACATGTCCACCGTAAGCTGAACCTAAGTAGGCTAGAATGGGGTTGCTAGGTGTAAGTATGTAGGACTAGCAGCATGCCAAAGTTTGTGCTATTGCCATAGAGAATGCATTGGGCGTTTAAGTTAAATAACTCATAAACTACAAAACATAAAAATAAAAAAAAGTTCCAGCATGTGTCTCCACAGTAAGCTGAATAATAAAAAGTGTGAATGGAGTTTCTAGGTGAAAGTGACTTTTGACGTGCCTATAGAGCTGCCATTGAGCCCCATGTTAAATGTCTCAAATATGAAAGCACTATATTTCTAAAACTATGAAACATTTCAAAGATTCCTTTTCAGGCAAACATGTCCACCGTAAGATGAACCTAAGTAGGCTAGAATGGGGTTGCTAGGTGTAAGTATGTAGGACTAGCAGCATGCCAAATTTTGTGCTATTGCCATAGAGAATGCATTGGGCGTTTAAGTTAAATAACTCATAAACTACAAAACATAAAAATAAAAAAAAGTTCCAGCATGTGTCTCCACAGTAAGCTGAATAATAAAAAGTGTGAATGGAGTTTCTAGGTGAAAGTGACTTTTGACGTGCCTATAGAGCTGCCATTGAGCCCCATGTTAAATGTCTCAAATTTGAAAGCACTATATTTCTAAAACTATGAAACATTTCAAAGATTCCTTTTCAGGCAAACATGTCCACCGTAAGATGAACCTAAGTAGGCTAGAATGGGGTTGCTAGGTGTAAGTATGTAGGACTAGCAGCATGCCAAATTTTGTGCTATTGCCATAGAGAATGCATTGGGCGTTTAAGTTAAATAACTCATAAACTACAAAACATAAAAATTAAAAAAAGTTCCAGCATGTGTCACAACAGTAAGCTGAATAATAAAAAGTGTGAATGGAGTTTCTAGGTGAAAGTGACTTTTGACGTGCCTATAGACCTGCCATTGAGCCCCATGTTAAATGTCTGAAATTTGAAAGCACTATATTTCTAAAACTATGAAACATTTCAAAGATTCCTTTTCAGGCAAACATGTCCACCGTAAGCTGAACCTAAGTAGGCTAGAATGGGGTTGCTAGGTGTAAGTATGTAGGACTAGCAGCATGCCAAAGTTTGTGCTATTGCCATAGAGAATGCATTGGGCGTTTAAGTTAAATAACTCATAAACTACAAAACATAAAAATAAAAAAAAGTTCCAGCATGTGTCTCCACAGTAAGCTGAATAATAAAAAGTGTGAATGGAGTTTCTAGGTGAAAGTGACTTTTGACGTGCCTATAGAGCTGCCATTGAGCCCCATGTTAAATGTCTCAAATTTGAAAGCACTATATTTCTAAAACTATGAAACATTTCAAAGATTCCTTTTCAGGCAAACATGTCCACCGTAAGCTGAACCTAAGTAGGCTAGAATGGGGTTGCTAGGTGTAAGTATGTAGGACTAGTAGCATGCCAAAGTTTGTGCTATTGCCATAGAGAATGCATTGTGTTGCGGAGGATGAGAGGAATGCTCTCATCCTCCGCAACACCCATTCTCATACTCCGCTATACACCGCGAGGATATGGGATATAGCCCATATCGTACGGCATACTATACTGTAGCACGCCGTTTTTCATAATTTTTGAGGATTTAAAAAAAAATGAAAAAATGAAAAAAACGATGGGTTATAGCCCATTGTTTTTTTTTTTTTTTTTTTTTAAGAATTATCCTCATTTTTCATCATTTTTGACCATGGGCTATAGCCCATATCGTACGGCATGCTATAGCACACCGTTTTTCATAATTTTTGAGGATTTGAAAAAAATGAAAAAAACGATGGGTTATAGCCCATCGTTTTTTGAATTTTTGAATTTTTTTTAATCCTCGTTTTTCATCATTTTGGACCATGGGCTATAGCCCATATCGTACGGCATACTATAGCACGCCGTTTTTCATCATTTTTGAGGATTTGAAAAAAGTAAAAAAATAAAAAAACGATGGGTTATAGCCCATCGTTTTTTGAAAAAAAAGAATTATCCTCGTTTTTCATCATTTTGGACCATTGGCTATAGTCCATATCGTACGGCATACTATAGCACGCAGTTTTTCATCGTTTTTGAGGATTTGAAAATAGCCCATCAAGTCTCAAATTTGAAAGCACTATATTTCTAAAACTATGAAACATTTCAAAGATTCCTTTTCAGGCAAACATGTCCACCGTAAGCTGAACCTAAGTAGGCTAGAATGGGGTTGCTAGGTGTAAGTATGTAGGACTAGCAGCATGCCAAAGTTTGTGCTATTGCCATAGAGAATGCATTGGGCGTTTAAGTTAAATAACTCATAAACTACAAAACATAAAAATTAAAAAAAGTTCCAGCATGTGTCTCCACAGTAAGCTGAATAATAAAAAGTGTGAATGGAGTTTCTAGGTGAAAGTGACTTTGACGTGCCTATAGAGCTGCCATTGAGCCCCATGTTAAATGTCTCAAATTTGAAAGCACTATATTTCTAAAACTATGAAACATTTCAAAGATTCCTTTTCAGGCAAACATGTCCACTGTAAGATGAACCTAAGTAGGCTAGAATGGGGTTGCTAGGTGTAAGTATGTAGGACTAGCAGCATGCCAAAGTTTGTGCTATTGCCATAGAGAATGCATTGGGCGTCTAAGTTAAATAACTCATAAACTACAAAACATAAAAATAAAAAAAAGTTCCAGCATGTGTCTCCACAGTAAGCTGAATAATAAAAAGTGTGAATGGAGTTTCTAGGTGAAAGTGACTTTTGACGTGCCTATAGAGCTGCCATTGAGCCCCATGTTAAATGTCTCAAATTTGAAAGCACTATATTTCTAAAACTATGAAACATTTCAAAGATTCCTTTTCAGGCAAACATGTCCACCGTAAGCTGAACCTAAGTAGGCTAGAATGGGGTTGCTAGGTGTAAGTATGTAGGACTAGCAGCATGCCAAAGTTTGTGCTATTGCCATAGAGAATGCATTGGGCGTTTAAGTTAAATAACTCATAAACTACAAAACATAAAAATAAAAAAAAGTTCCAGCATGTGTCTCCACAGTAAGCTGAATAATAAAAAGTGTGAATGGAGTTTCTAGGTGAAAGTGACTTTTGACGTGCCTATAGAGCTGCCATTGAGCCCCATGTTAAATGTCTGAAATTTGAAAGCACTATATTTCTAAAACTATGAAACATTTCAAAGATTCCTTTTCAGGCAAACATGTCCACCGTAAGCTGAACCTAAGTAGGCTAGAATGGGGTTGCTAGGTGTAAGTATGTAGGACTAGCAGCATGCCAAAGTTTGTGCTATTGCCATAGAGAATGCATTGGGCGTTTAAGTTAAATAACTCATAAACTACAAAACATAAAAATAAAAAAAAGTTCCAGCATGTGTCTCCACAGTAAGCTGAATAATAAAAAGTGTGAATGGAGTTTCTAGGTGAAAGTGACTTTTGACGTGCCTATAGAGCTGCCATTGAGCCCCATGTTAAATGTCTCAAATATGAAAGCACTATATTTCTAAAACTATGAAACATTTCAAAGATTCCTTTTCAGGCAAACATGTCCACCGTAAGATGAACCTAAGTAGGCTAGAATGGGGTTGCTAGGTGTAAGTATGTAGGACTAGCAGCATGCCAAATTTTGTGCTATTGCCATAGAGAATGCATTGGGCGTTTAAGTTAAATAACTCATAAACTACAAAACATAAAAATAAAAAAAAGTTCCAGCATGTGTCACAACAGTAAGCTGAATAATAAAAAGTGTGAATGGAGTTTCTAGGTGAAAGTGACTTTTGACGTGCCTATAGAGCTGCCATTGAGCCCCATGTTAAATGTCTGAAATTTGAAAGCACTATATTTCTAAAACTATGAAACATTTCAAAGATTCCTTTTCAGGCAAACATGTCCACCGTAAGCTGAACCTAAGTAGGCTAGAATGGGGTTGCTAGGTGTAAGTATGTAGGACTAGCAGCATGCCAAAGTTTGTGCTATTGCCATAGAGAATGCATTGGGCGTTTAAGTTAAATAACTCATAAACTACAAAACATAAAAATAAAAAAAAGTTCCAGCATGTGTCTCCACAGTAAGCTGAATAATAAAAAGTGTGAATGGAGTTTCTAGGTGAAAGTGACTTTTGACGTGCCTATAGAGCTGCCATTGAGCCCCATGTTAAATGTCTCAAATTTGAAAGCACTATATTTCTAAAACTATGAAACATTTCAAAGATTCCTTTTCAGGCAAACATGTCCACCGTAAGATGAACCTAAGTAGGCTAGAATGGGGTTGCTAGGTGTAAGTATGTAGGACTAGCAGCATGCCAAATTTTGTGCTATTGCCATAGAGAATGCATTGGGCGTTTAAGTTAAATAACTCATAAACTACAAAACATAAAAAAAAAAAAAAGTTCCAGCATGTGTCACAACAGTAAGCTGAATAATAAAAAGTGTGAATGGAGTTTCTAGGTGAAAGTGACTTTTGACGTGCCTATAGAGCTGCCATTGAGCCCCATGTTAAATGTCTGAAATTTGAAAGCACTATATTTCTAAAACTATGAAACATTTCAAAGATTCCTTTTCAGGCAAACATGTCCACCGTAAGCTGAACCTAAGTAGGCTAGAATGGGGTTGCTAGGTGTAAGTATGTAGGACTAGTAGCATGCCAAAGTTTGTGCTATTGCCATAGAGAATGCATTGGGCGTTTAAGTTAAATAACTCATAAACTACAAAACGTAAAAATTAAAAAAAGTTCCAGCATGTGTCTCCACAGTAAGCTGAATAATAAAAAGTGTGAATGGAGTTTCTAGGTGAAAGTGACTTTTGACGTGCCTATAGAGCTGCCATTGAGCCCCATGTTAAATGTCTCAAATTTGAAAGCACTATATTTCTAAAACTATGAAACATTTCAAAGATTCCTTTTCAGGCAAACATGTCCACCGTAAGATGAACCTAAGTAGGCTAGAATGGGGTTGCTAGGTGTAAGTATGTAGGACTAGCAGCATGCCAAAGTTTGTGCTATTGCCATAGAGAATGCATTGGGCGTTTAAGTTAAATAACTCATAAACTACAAAACATAAAAATAAAAAAAAGTTCCAGCATGTGTCTCCACAGTAAGCTGAATAATAAAAAGTGTGAATGGAGTTTCTAGGTGAAAGTGACTTTTGACGTGCCTATAGAGCTGCCATTGAGCCCCATGTTAAATGTCTGAAATTTGAAAGCACTATATTTCTAAAACTATGAAACATTTCAAAGATTCCTTTTCAGGCAAACATGTCCACCGTAAGATGAACCTAAGTAGGCTAGAATGGGGTTGCTAGGTGTAAGTATGTAGGACTAGTAGCATGCCAAATTTTGTGCTATTGCCATAGAGAATGCATTGGGCGTTTAAGTTAAACTAGAAAGCAGTTCCCTGCAGAAACTGCGTGGGCTCGCCAAAAGACGCAATGTATATAATGTACAGTAGAAAATGTATTAAAGCTGAAGGAAAAGTTTTAAAAAGAATGTATAAAAATTGGTAAAAAGAATAAGCATAAATAACTGCATAAAGCGGAATAAAGTATGTGGAAGTAGTACGATGCCCAAAAAGTGGCAGAATAAAGTAAGTAAAGTATTACTGTCTACTAATGATTTGTAATGTATGAATAATGCTTTACAATGTATTCTTGATGAATTAAGAAAAGGTAAAAAAGAAAATGAAAAAAAAGAGTCAATCCAATGGAGTATACATATAAAAGCATTCATGAGCTAAACAGAAATAGCATACTTTTACATGTAAAAAGAAGGTTCAAATAGCATATAGGCCTATCTTTAAAAGCATAAACACAATGATTATTGATAATGGTCTAAGATTTTTCTTTAAATGTAAAAAAATAATAATATTAAGTTCTTTATTAAAAGTTTTTTCTTTTTAAGTTTAAAAAAAAAGTTAAAGTTTTCAATTTTTTTTAATCTTTTTTTTAAAAAAATATATTTTTTAAATTTTTATGAAAGTATTTTTTTTATAAACGTGTGTGCGTGTGTGTGTGCGTGCGTGCGCTTGCGAGAGCTGTGTAAAGGCCAGCCAATAGGAAGACAGGGTGTGTGTGTGTGCGTGCGTGCGTGCATGCGTGCGTGCGTGCGTGCGTGCGTGCGTGCGCTTGCGAGAGCTGTGTAAAGGCCATCCAATTGCACAAATAGCAGACCTACAAGCCCACAAGGTATCGCAGAGCAACTCATTGAGATCTTGTAACTTTAATTTCAGCCCTGTAATTAAGCCCTTATATGTCTCAGCTGTGGAAGTGTAAAAGACTGCCAGCAGCCCAGCACTATGACTGGGAGTGGCGCGCTATGAACTTGAAGATCGGCTATTTTACAATGGTCCTGAATGGGGGGAAACTATGCCTGAACAAATTGCTCTATCGCAAAAAGTAAAAGTCGAATGCAAATATTTTCGCTGTGAGTGGCCTGAGATATTGAGGTACACCATGTGCGATTGTGGTGTTGGTACGATCGAAAATGTGGTTATAAGAGCGAGTTAAGAATTGTCATCGCGATAATTTCCTCGTAAGAATTTTACAATGGAGGTCAATGAGCAGCTTGACTGTATTTGTGTCACTTAAAAGGCCGTAGTTCACATTCTGTATGTCTCTGTGCTTTGGTGGTCACATTGTGTGAAAGAGGACATGTGTGGCTACAAAATGACCAAAGAACATGAGTGTAAAATGAATATTGTGGCCGGGACGACAATTTGTTTGGTAAATTTTCAAGGAAAGATTTTCTGTTCTCCGCACTCTAGTCTAAGAAGCCCCGCACTCTAAGTTGGCACTAATTAGGCGAAACGGCCTGCGATTGAACTGCGATTTCGGAAAAACCGTTTAACGTATTCGAATACGGTTTGAACCACGAAAAAGTCCAGAGTCGTGTGAGCTTTCTAAAGTTTAAATCACGTTTCTACGACAAAGTATGCCAGAGTAATGAGGCTGCAAAAGTGAGGTTGATTTAGAGATAAATCCCATACATTGTCGATGGGAGGAAAAAACTATAAATAAAGTTAAATATTTTAAAAAGTATAAACTTTTTCAAAACAACTTTTTCACCAATTAAAGTTCAAAGATAGATGAACATTATAAAGTTTGAATGAAGTTTCAAAGTGAAAGTATGACGGAGTAATAAGAGCTCAAAAAAGTTAACTGTGAAAAATGGGACCTTTCTTCCATCGACTCTCACTATAAAGAATGTAAAAAAAAGTTAAAAAGTTAAAAAGTATAAAAAGTATAAAACTTTGTAAAAATTAAAATGTTAGCATAAATAACTGCAAAGAGCTGAACAGTTTGAAGTTTGAACTAAATTTCTAGTATAAAGTATGCGGAAGTAGTTAGGTGCCAAAAAAACGGCGGAATAAAGAAGAAGAAGAAGCGGCGGAATAAATATAGACTGGCAATAACTATTGTGTGCTCGCTGTGGCGAGCCCACAAATAACGAATAAATATAGACTGGCAATAACTATTGTGTGCTCGCTGTGGCGAGCCCACAAATATAGGCTGGCAATAACTATTGTGTGCTCGCTGTGGCGAGCCCACAAATATAAACTGAGAGTAACTAATGTGTGCTCGCTGTGGCGAGCCCACAATAACTCAGAAACCACAAAACATTTCAAAGTAAAAAGTTCCAGCATGTGTCTCCACAGTAAGCTGAATAATAAAGTGTGAATGGAGTTTCTAGGTGAAAGTGATTTTTTGACGTGCCAAAATCTGCCATTGAGCCGCATGTTAAAAGTCTCATTTGAAAGCACTATATTTCTAAACCTATGACACCTTTCAAAGATTCCTTTTCAGGCAAACATGTCCATGGCCTTTACGTTTTCTGGGTCATTCCAAATCATTCTGTCCTCGCCTTTCATCACTTTCATCTCTTCAAGTTCCTTTAGATATGAGAGTGTAGAGAGAAACGAAACCAAGGGCAGAGAGAAAGGAGAAGCATGTAGTAGGGAAAAGTATCCGCACCCCGTATTCATAAACTCAGGCCCTCGCGGCTCACAAGGAGCACACCATATAGGCATCACCATACCTTTAATCAGTGTGGTCCAGCGACCCCAGGGGTCCTTGAGGGGGTTCCAGGGAGTGCAGTACTAAGTTCCGACCAGTCATTGGTCCGACAACGACAACCTATCTCAAACCCTAACCTAACCATAACCAACATGCACGGAGCAGCGCATGTTCACCAACCTTAATCTAGTCGCCAACCTCAACGCATTGTTCGCCAACCTTAATCCGGTCGTTTTCCGGATGTCGTGGAAAAGGCTGTCCTGTCCTGACCCCTTATCCATCATTTATACATTATGGATAATAATAATAATATATTATATTTATATATTATATTATATATAATATTTGACAAAAAAAAAGACTTGACATCCGTGAAATGTAAAAAGTGTGAGAAGCGCTGCTGTACCTCCTTGGCCCTGCTGAGGCCCATCCACATCTTCAGTCGTCGGAGGAACAGCTCCACCATCTCATAGTCCTGCAGGTCCAGCGCCGGGCGGTACAACTCGGCTCTCGCCCGCCGGTAGTTCCGCAGCAGCACCGAGGAGACCAGCCACAGCAACACCAGCCGGAGTGCGGCGAAGCTCACGTGGAAGGCCAACGAGCAGGCGGAGTTAGAGGAGGGACCCGTGGATGTCTGACCGGGCTGCCAAGACAGCAAACCGCGCCCACTGGCACCCAGCAGGACGAGACATGCGGAGCTTACACTGCTGTAGCCGTCAAGCAATGAGTGGAAGAGCTAGAGAGTGAGAAAGACGGGGCGGATAATCACATTAGTTATGTGCAGCGATCAAAAGTACATTTACTTCAAGTACCCGGGTACCATTTTTAGGTACATTTATTTTAATATTATTTCCATTTTTCAATAGTTTATTTCTACTCCACTACATTTCAATGGCAAACATTTTACATACATTTTACCCGATTATTTGACAGCTTTTGTAACTAGTTTACAGATTTAGATGATTAATAATTAAAACGATCTATAACCTCACACCGCAGTGTGAGGTTATAGATCAGCTATTTTCAAATAGTCAAAGTATATTTAATGATCTGTAATTATAGTCCAATAATGATTCTGAAATAAGTACATGTTGTAAATGCCACTGCATGTGCTATGCTATTTCCTGTGACATTTAGTTTGTTGTTTTTTTTTCTTCTTCTTACACTCTCTCCCCATTTCTTTAGTTTCTTGTAAACAACAAAATGATGGAGCACAAAAACCCATTTAATCTCAACTGGGTCAGAGGATCACAAGGATAAAGTGAAGGTAAATGGCTCTAAAAGGCAACAGCCCCCGTGATCTGTAAGCATGTGTGGCTGTCTGGCAGCACTCGCATAATACTTGTTATGTACTGTAGCAGATATACTAATGGAAAGCAGGGAGGGAGAGAGTTACTGAGGCAAGGAGCGATCAAAAGTACATTTACTTGTGACATTTAGTTTGTTGTTGTTTTTTCTTCTTCTTACACTCTCTCCCCATTTCTTTAGTTTCTTGTAAACAACAAAATGATGGAGCACAAAAACCCATTTAATCTCAACTGGGTCAGGGAGAAAGGTTGAAAGACAGATTCATTATCAATGTATTGGGGAAAGCAACAGAGTGCATAATAATGTATAGAAATTATGCTTTTCTCGAGAGCTTTTGGATAGATGCTAGATTTAATATTCATGAATGTACTGTTACAAGGATAAAGTGAAGGTAAATGGCTCTAAAAGTCACCGTGATCTGTAAGCATGTGTGGCTGTCTGGCAGCACTCGCATACTACTTGTTATGTACTGTAGCAGATATACTAATGGAAAGCAGGGAGGGAGAGAGTTACTGAGGCAAGGAGAAATGTGGGGTTTTTAAGGCCCACAGGATATTCTGAACACTGTTAAACATTAGCATAGTTTGTCAACATTCGATGTTTGTGTTTGTTGCAATGTTTGTTGGCGTAAAGACTATTTTGAGTTTGAATTAGTTTGGGTTCTACTAGCCAGGAGCTTCCCGCATTAGTTTTTTTTCCCTAAATTTAGCTGGTGCGGCTTATATTCAGGAGCGCTTTATAGTCCGGAAATTAGGGTACGTCTTCTACTACTACTCGGGGCTTGACATTAAGGCTAGTTGGAAGTGACTCTTGGTTTCGCTTTTTCTGTGACGCTCATACCAGCCAACAATATTGTCTGGCTTTCATAATCATCACCTTTCCAATATTGTTAATAGCCTTAGATTGTCTGTAATCTTACATACATTTCATGTATTCCAAATACCAAATACACAACCATACTGTATATCAGTTCTATCAGAGCAGTTAGCAGACTGACCACGTCAGCATGTAAACTTGTAGCACTGCGTGTATACTCACCCAGTAATTAATTCCCAAGACTTTGAGTCAGATATTTGTCCTCTAGTTTCATATCCATGTGAAACTTCTGGCAGAAAACATATGTTGTGTAAAATATCGCCACTTTTACATGAGGAAAAGCTAGACTGAAAATAAAAAATGTTTGGGAAGCACAAACATATGGCGCACACAATTGACAGGTATGTTGCGATTGGTGTTGGGTAATTGACCACACACACAACCTATTTTGTCCTACTTTATCCTAAAGTTTTGATATGTTCAGTCCTGCACTCATTCCAGACGCCGCGCCGGAGAGAATGTCGTGTGTCGTGTGCAGCTCGTGGAAAAGTGGAGATATTTAACTGAATACACATTTTCTGCCAGAACTTTCAAATGAATATGAAACTAGTCCCCAAAACGACAGTCCAAGTCTTAGGAATGAATTATTGGGTGGGTAGTGCTATAAGTTTAAATGCAGACGAGGTCAGTCTGGTAACTATTTGGAAATATATGTAAGATCATAGACATTTTACATATTTACACACCATAAAATGACATAAATGTAAGGTGCCGTTAAAGTAATAATGTACAGGTAATATATTAAGTTGTTTTTCATGTTTTTTGACGATAAAAAGAAATCATGAAAATCATGAAAAACGTCATAATATAGTATGTCTTATTTCATGGTTTTGGACGATAAAAAAAAGATAATTTGTTATTGTCGAAAACCATGAATAACGACATACTATGTATGTTGTTTTGCATGATTTTTATCATTTGCATGATTTTTATCATAACCATACATAAGTATGAGTTATGCCTGATTTATACTTGGTTATACCTGGTTGCGACACAGAAATAAATCCAGAGAGAGAGAGAGAGAGAGAGAGAGAGACAGTGACAGAGACAGAGACAGAGACAGAGACAGAGACAGAGACAGAGAATGAGAGAGACATACCAGGTGTCCTGTGTGTGAGTATGCCAGCAATAAAAGCAGTAATGCCAGAGCGATTCCCAGCAGCTCCCAAATGGATCGTCTCAAAGCTCTGCCAAACACGGCCCACTCTCGGAGAAAACGCAACTGGTGCGATGCCTGGAAGTTGACGAGAGGGATATAGATCATGGAGTGGGAGAGAGAACAGAAACAAAATAGCTGTGTTAACCACTTAAGCCCTGCATACATCATAATAACGCATACTAACATACATACATACAAACTATAAAAAAAGGGGGGGAAAGAAGAAGAAACTGAAAGCAGAGAGGTAGAGGATTTTTGTTTATTCAAAGACTTTTCAGTGAATTCTACAACAATTCACCTTGAGCACCAGGACGAAGAGCAGCAGGGCTGAGGCGACGGTGTAGGTCTCACTCTGCCTGGCCACGCTGTAGAAGTCTGTGAACGCACTCTGCGGGTGCTGCCGGTACAACGCCCACTGGCGCATGGCTCCAACACAGCGGCTCAGATGCAGGCCACACACTGAGGCAGCCAGAGCCAGGTTGCATACGCCAAGGAAGCGCCAGGCGGACAGCAGATACACATAGCCCTCCTTCGCCAGCCCCATCAGCCCTCGTACCACGAAATACATCACCAGGGCTAGGAGGACAATCTATCAGAGACAGAAGCTTGTTGTAATTCAGCATTTGGCAGCCCTCTGTTAGTAGCAAACTACAGCATGTGTTAAATTGTCCCCCATTCGCACGTCGGCAAAACCGTTCACACCTCGGTCGGAGATGCGCTGCCACCCCCCCCTCAATCATTTAATCCACGCTACGCGCCTGCCCCTTATTATATAGCGTGCGGCCCAAGACGTCAGCTGTTTCTGGCTCCATCCCTAGTCATCAAGTACTGTACTTAAAGGAGAATTCCATGCTAGAAGGCTTTCTTACCTTTCTTTGTAGTCGTTACGTCCCCACCAAAGAAGTCCAGGTGTTTTTTTGTGTAAAAACTCCTTATTGACTATTTCCCCTACCATAAGCCCTCAATGAATTGCATTGAATTGAATGGGAATTGAATGGGGCTATGGTATTATTTACATTATGAAGAGAGGATATATACAAAAATATATATATATATATATTATTATAATAACACCTGGACCTCTTTAGTTGTGACCTTTCTTTGTAACAACTACAAATAAAGGTAAGAAAGCCTTTTAGTATGGAATTCTCCTTTAAGTACGATTTTGAGGTATTTTTACTTGACTAGAGTATTTTCAATTTTCAACCATTTTACTTCTACTCCATTACTGTAAATCTGTTAGATTGAACTGAATATTGAACTTTTACTTCACTATACAAAACATACATTACCCACTAGGATACATCTTTGACGTGGATGTGTATGTTTGAACTGAAATGCAACTGACATCATAATGACATGATACGGATGTGATAATGACAGGATGAGAGAGAGAGAGAGAGATATATATACAGTATAGGGCTCCAATTTGGAGAAAGTAACACCCGTAAGCCGTGTCAAATTAGTTTGGTAGAGCGACTCAGGCTGCACGCCTGCATGGAGATGTCCTTGGAGTAAGGCATGCGTCATCTCTCCTTATTCTCTTTGTAATTTTCCTATAATCAGCAGAAGTGAGTGCCTTCCTTGTGTCCATTGTGTTTACTAGCCCTTACCCGTTGTGAGATATTTAAGGGATTTAGACAGGTAACCAAAATACCAACTTTAGTGGGGGAACACCCTTTCCCCACTCCTAAATCCCCAAATAGTGGCTTTAGAAAGATGAGACAAAAATGGAGCCCAGAGTGTGTGTGGGCCACACACACACACACACACACACACACACACACATATCCCGACCACCCCCGTTGAGAAACACTACTACAGGGGTTACCGTGAGCAGGAGCTGCAGGTCCAGGCCTGTGATTGGCCAAAGGTGGACGGCCAGGAGTTCAACACTGGACTGAGCGCGCTCAGAAACGGGGAACTCAAACAGGAAGGAAACGACAGCCAGCATGTCTGTGTTGATGTTGTAGAGAGAGAACTCCACAAACACAGCTTGCGTCCTACGCACGCACACATGCACACACACACACACACACACACACACACACACACACACACACACACACACACACACACACACACACACACACACACACACACACACACACACACACACACACACACACACACACACAATAGACTCTTATATTTTATAGTCACAGAAACAACAATGCACTTTAGTCCTCCTGGCGTTAGTTACTTGCTGTGCATAAGCAGCATAAGTTTGGGACTTTGATCAATATTTAAAGTTCTGCTTGCTTAGCATGGCCCATATCCCTGGTTCATCACATGCCTTGTGTTTAAAAGCTTGTTTTGCTGGGGAAGTTTTCAGAATAAAGGCGCTAGAGTGCAAATTGGCAGATGAGGCAGATTTTATTCTGAAAAGCCCCGCCTTCCATTTCCCCCCAAAACCGGAAGGATTTTTGGGGGTCTTCCATTACTACCTCGCGTTGTCAAGTCTCATCTCCCTATAGAAGCATTTATATTCAAAACGAGATGCTTGGATAAGTCAGAAATTAGGACAGAACATTTCTTTCTGATCAAAACCATGGACAGCGACGTAGATTCAGAGCAGATAATAGACAGCTTTGTCAGCCCGTAAACAAGTGAACGGCTGCACGCATGCGCGAAACATTGCGCATGCTGCACAAGGCTTTGCCTAGCAACTGCTCTGTCAAAAAATGGATTACAGCGATCCCGTTTTATATCATTAAAAAGGACCTAAAGATGTCTCCACACATCCTTAGCACTCGTTATTGAGAGGACGTGTGAAGACGTCTTTAGCACAAAAGCTGTTTTAAAAGCTTGTTTTGACCAACAACACAAGCTGTGAGCTTGTATATCTGCTATTGTGAATAGCCAACACAAAAATCTAAAATGATACAGATGCTTTTCCGGTTTTAATGGGTTCAAGTCCTGTTGTTTGCACTTTGTACTCTCCCTACCTGTGGTCTAGCCAGTGGAACTGCTGCATGTGTTGTATGGAGGCTGCCGCCTGCTCCAGACTCCTGTTCAGCTGCAGGACTTGGCCTCCACTCCCATACACCCTCGCCTGGCCCCAGCGCCATGCCCTGAGGAGGTAGAGAGACATGTAAATACGTAGAATAACATGAGTTGTTGTTGAATAGCACAGTGCTTCTCAAACTGTGAGACTGACAAATTAACCCATTCTGAACGGGCACCCATTTTGGTGTCAGCATCATGTTATGCTTTAGCTATTGAAAAATAGCAGATCTACAAGCTCATATCGCGCCACCGAGTGGCGCGATACGAGCTTGTAGGTCTGCTATTTTTTGAAAAATCGAAGAGCGACTGACATTTTTAGAATCTGATCTCAGGTCAGAATGGGTTGATCAGACCAGTGTGTGTCCAGCGGAAACCTCGTTATGAATCTGATCTCAGGTCAGAATGGGTTAATGACATGCCCACAATAAGGACGCCAGGTAGGAACAAGTTAATGACAGTGAATAACAGTTTTTAAATGAGACGATATGACTAAGAGAAGTTATTTAAAGAGTGCAGAGTTAAAAGCATTGTTTTGCTTTCCTTACCCATTATCGTCAGCTGCGCTGGACAGAATGGGATCTTGGGTGTTTTTAGTTTGAACCTCGGCCCAGCCCTTTCCCCAAGTACATTTTGCTGGATTGTCACAGAGCATGTCAACACCAACAGGGCCTGCAAAGAAATGGGATATTCAGTAGGATAAGACAAGGAAGCAAGGGCCATATGACATACAGTAATACTGTAGTGAGAAACTCTGAGCACTAACAGTTGTCACTTGTCAGTAATTGAGAGTTTTGGTAGTTTGTATGCCTCACAAAAGGAGGAAATTCAAAAGTGTAAACGTCTGAATTCAGAACATTCAGACTGAGAGCTATTCACAGCCAATGTGTATAAGATCTATTAATCAATCAATCTCACCATGTGTGCCTCTGACTTGTCGAAGTCTGAGTGTGCCCAGTAAAGTGCTTCCTGTCTCTTTCAAAAGGGCTGAGTCATTCATCAGGCGAGGCAACAAGGAGTTATTCAGCCATGATAGAACATCGTCTCGACTGTGGGAGAGAGGAGTGTGTTCATTGGTTATTATCCAAGGGTGTTGTTTGTGTCTGTGTAGGTTGAATGCACAATGCCTACATTGTACAGTAAGATATCGGACCATTCAATAATCATGCATCTTCATGGGAAAACTGACTAACACAGGCTATGACTAATGAGGATAGGTCTTTCACCTAAAGGAGATTTTTCTCTCCAAATGATTGGCTCAGGAATGGAGCTTCGGCACAAGGCACAGACTCCAGACTATGAAAAATATAATTATTTCTTGTGTCACCGTCTATCGGCATGGTAACCCATGCTTAGTGTCAATCTGACCATTTGCTGCTTGAACTATTTGCTGTCTGGGTCTATGCCTGCTGGCTGTCTGACTTCCCTGAAGGGTAAAGATTAATTAGAAACCTTTGCTGCTAGACTGCTAACAAAAACAAAATAGAGAGAACACATCACTTCAGTCTAAACTAGACTACACTGGCTCCTTGTGTCTTCCAGTGATTTTTGAGCGGTGCCTTCGCTCCATTACGGAGCTAGGTGTGTCCGTATGTGTGTCCCTGTGTCCTGGGGGTCTGGTTGTTCCAGGGACCCTGGAACAAGACTTTAAAAAAAGTACAGTACAGACTACAGAGCACAGTACACTACAATACAGTACAGAGCACAGTACAGTACAGTAACTAACAACTAGAAAAGTGTAGACCCTATGGGTTAGCGCCCCAGCCTGTGTCCTCCGTGAGGCCTCGGTGAGGCCTTTAGGAGGGCCACTCAAGTCGCAAGCGGAGCCTGCAGAACCACCTTGCTGCTCAGGCGGAACCATTGAGGCTTAGGAATCCACCACTCCTGAATGAAGTGTCTGGTGCTGGGACTCTGGTGTAACGCACAGGTCCTGGGCCTGGTGAGAGCAGGAGTGGACCTGGTGAGACGTAGGAGGGGCCCGGACAGGAGTCAACCCACAGAGCCTAGTCCTTCCATGCGCCAGAAGCGTACCTCCCCAGCCCTGGCAGAGTAGTTCTGGAGTAGTTCCAACAGATTGTGTGGCCTTGGTCTTTCCCAGGCCTACGTCCCAGGTGCATCCATGCAATGTTTTTGAGTGGTGCAACCACTCCAAGGAACAGCAATGTCCCTATGTCCCTATGTGACTATGTCCATTTAGAGTACCAGTAGGGGCAAAAGTGGCGCTGCTGTGCCAGAAACAGAGAGAGAGAGATAGTATTGCACTGTTGCCTGTTAATTACAGAGAGAGAGAGAGAGAGAGAGAGAGAGAGAGAGAGAGAGAGAGAGGGGTGCAGGGGGAGAGGGGAGAGAAGGGCATGCTAAAAAAAAACTGTAAGTATTCAAAAGAGTACTCAAGTAAATTCCAATTAAAAACAGGAAATTGGACAGGGTGACCTGCGTGATTGTATGGGGCCAGTTCGAGGGTACTATTTGTTCATTGGCAAAGAGACACTAATGACATATTCCCTTCCGTTTTTTAAATCAATCTGGTGTTACATAACCTCCACCTGAGCGACCATAGAACTGGAGTGACTAGATTGTTATAGAAGTGCATGCTCCAAAAAAACCCTGTAAGTATTCAAAAGAGTACTCAAGGAAATTGGACACGGTGACCGGCGTGATCGTACGGGGCCAGTTTGAGGGTACTAGTTGTATTTCGTTCATTGGCAAAGAGACACTAATGGCATAATCGCTTCCTTTATGCTTCTGAAACCAATTAGATTATCAAGATGAAGAATCTGTTTTTAAAAAGGAACAATCTGGTCACTGGTGTTCTCCATCAAGTTACATGACCTCCGCCTGAGCGACCATAGAACTGGAGTGACTAGATCGGACAGAGCGATGACAGAGTAGTTACTTTGTAGATTTTGATAATTACAAAACATACTAGAACATACTAGAAAAGTGTGGTTGCCCCAATCGCTTACATAGGTCCCTCCCACTAATTTTACTAGCCAATTACAATATCAAGTCACCCCTGTGATCATGTGTAAGTAATTCCGAGGGGATTTATCCCCCAAAAATCATGTTTTTGCAACAAATGGTTATATATATATATGCATTTGCGGCGCCCCCTATGGATGAAAATGGAATTACTTTTAGCTCTTGGTTGATTGAACCATCCGTGAAATCTGATTCAAATGTGGGGTAGATTGGACGTTTGGTTCATGATTTGTGGCATGTTTTGTAAAATAGGCCCCTCCCACTAACTTCGGAACGATACGCACTATCAAAATTCTGCCTGTGGTGTTTTAATCGGATAGGTCAAGGAATCCATGGAAAAAGAAGTGTGCGTCTTACCGCCCGGTACATTGTGTCAGAGCTCGAGGCTGACAACGCGTGTCTCATCTGGTCTTGTAGGCTACATCGCATAATGTTATCTGGCAATACCAGGCAAGTTATACATTTAAGGGGATAGATTCTCTAATCTAAACTTGGGGACATTATAGCGTATTCTTGGGGCTGTGCGTGTGTGTGTGTGTGTGTGTGTGTGTGTGTGTGTGTGGCCGCTGCACTGTTCCATAGTGTGTGTGTCATGTGCATATAAATCAAACATGTTTGAAAATGATGGGAGGGTTCAGATTGGATGTGTGAAAACTCCTTTAGTTTAATTTCTAACAAGAAAAAAAAACAATCTCCGGTCCCGAAGCCATTACCCGGGTGAGAAATTGCATGCAATTGTAGTTTTCAAGGTTTCCAGCACCACATGAAGATTCTATTATTAAGATTCTATTAGACACCCTTCCTCTTTGTCATAGTCCTGGACTACGCGTTAAGGAAGGCCATCAATGGATGAGAGCAGGATCTTGGCCTTACTATATTAGCTCTTACCAATTCATTGGATCTATTATTATTATTATTATTATTATTATTATTATTATTTGGATTGAAGGGGTTCTGTGTACATGTGTGTGTACTGTACAGTATGTGTTACAAAGGTATAAATTCAGTACAGTACCTGCTGATGCGGCTGTATTCAAGTGTGTGCAGACTGCGCTCCAGGTGTGTGCGCAGCCTCAGGCTGTGTGTGTCTTTGGCCGTGTCAGAGTAGTTGAGGAGCAGAACCACCAGCAGGAAGAACATATACATCAGGAAGTTCTGCAGATGAGAATCAAAGACAAACACGTGAAAACGCAACAAAAGAACAATCTCAGCTGATCAGCAAATTTCAGCACGGAACAAGTACGACGAAGAATAAATCAGGCATCACTGCGCTTCGAGGCACATTATGTTTAATCAAACAACAACAAGTTTCCTCAGTGTTTGGGTCGGGAGTCGGGATGTTTTGTGTCTGCTGTCTGCCTGCATGACTGGATCATCATGCAGTTGCGTGCTGTGCGTTCCAGTGAAATTGTACAGCTGAGAAAGATTTGTTAATTTGTGTCGGATAAGGAATTATTGGTGGGTTTTCCGCTAGATATTAAGGACTGTTTAGGGTGTGTTTTAGCACTGGGGATTTCGCCTGAAAGGCTCTATGGAAACACTCACTCTTGAACGAAGTTGACCGTGAGAAAGTGACGTTCACACATGCCAGAAATGAACGCGTTCACAATGACGTTCATCAAGCAGAAATACAGTACGTTCAGTTCACGTTCACCCAAAATATGAACGTGTTCGTGAACGTTTTTTGAACACGTTCAGGGATAACACTGCTGGTATGTATGCATACACACACATACGCATACTAGTGCTGGGATGGGTGTACTGCAGTGGTCCTTAACAGGCGGAAGGCCAAAAAAAAAAAAGAATAAAGAGAAGAATAAAAGTCACAGCGACTTTTTTGTCATTGTCCAGGACTATGACAAAGAGGAAGGGGGCTAGGGTGTCTAATAGAAGTTGAATTATCCATTGTATTCGCTCAATGCCGAGTAATGTCATGATGCCAATGTTGCGCTGACTGGCTCACTAGCAGTGACACATTCACACATTCAGTTGAATGAACAAAATTGGATTTTTTTTTGAATAATGAATATTTGTCAACTCTGCCACCCCAGTATTGGTTGGTTGGAATGGGACCCGGTTTGTATAAGCTTGGTTTGACTGTACTAAACAGGCATAGCTGTTTCTAGGGGTGGGGGGGCGAGGGGGGCAGCGCCACCCCGTGGGGCCCACGTGGCCCGCAATTGTATTTGCGTGTGCATGAGACTGGACCATGGTCTTATTCAAAAATTATTTGTGCACCTTCAGCATTTCTAGTTGAGGACCCCTGGTGTACTGTATATAGGCATTTAGGAATTATGAGAAGCATTATTATAGCGAGGCAAATACTGATATTTCTTGTGTTATCTAACATAATTTATGAGCAATCTTTCTTCACCTATTTCTTTCTCACTAAAATATGTCCATGTGGCACATGCAGCATAGTTTAGTAACACATACCATAATGCCTCTGTGGTTTCTGGGAATCCATAATTCTATGCAATATATCATGTTCTTGTACAAAATGTACTCAAACTGTTGTATTCAGTAGGAACTGGCTTAATTATCCAAGGCTGCTCCAAGGCAAGCCTTTGTTATTCAAAGTTAGGGTGTCGTTGGCCTGTTTATATGTTTGTGGCCTTTTGTCTGAGTTCAGATCCTGGGTCACACCCAAGGGGCCAGCTAGGCACTCCAATGTTGAAGCGCTGGGCCCTAGTGGTAAGCGGAAGGACTGCAGGCGGACCCGTGGATTCTTGACGAGGAAACCCCGTGCAACCGAGCGCTCAATGTTAAAGCCCAGCTGCACTTCCGCATTTGGGCACCAAAATTTGGTGCCCAAATGCTGAATCAGCGAAAAAATGCGGAAATAGACGGTACTTCCGGCAGCCTTCCGGGTGCTTCAAAACACCACTGAGCAACTTCCACTGACATGAATAGCGGAGGGGGCGGAGCTTCGCGCCAGTTTAGTCTCTATCCTTTTAATACTCTATGGTCACACCTAAGGATTTTACAAGCTAGAAGATAAACAGTGGATCAAAGGGCTAAAGTGATCCAAATGCTACCTTCCAGGGAGTGGCCACAAGGCCAATGCGTATTGTAACCCTTGATAACCAAGATGAATTTGAATGTAACTTGTTCACTCGGGGCTGGTCGTCACTATACCTGTGGCCAGCTCGCTCCTGTGTGAGCCTATGCTGTATGCTGTATGCTGCTGTGTACTCTGAAATAAATCATCAAGGAACATCATCTCGTCTGCTGTCCGCCGTCTCACATTTCCTCTCCTGTACGGTATAAAATCCACACCTCCTATGGCGCTTCCCTGTCATCTCTGGTGCCTTAATCCTGCGGTGGTTCCGTCTTATGTTGCTTTCTATGTTCTTCTCTGTCTTCTATGGTGCCTCCTATGTTTTTTCCCTGTCTCTAGATCTGCTATTTTATTTGAAAATGTTTTTTCTTCTTCTTCTTTTTCTTCTCTACAATGCACTACTATACATTACATCCATGCCAACTGTCTTATTTTCTGTACATGTCATACTTCTGTGAATTCATGAAATGTATGAATACATTCTTGCACAATCCCTACTGCCCTGCTTGCTGTGATGTCAAATGCATCATCACTAGAGGCGCCCCCCTTTAATTTTTTAACCCATTCTGACCGGGCACCCATTTTGGTGTCAGCATCATGTTATGCTTTAGCTATTTAAAAATAGCAGATCTACAAGCTCATATCGCGCCACCGAGTGGCGCGATACGAGCTTGTAGGTCTGCTATTTTTGAAAAATCGAAGAGCGACTGACATTTCTCAGGTCAGAATGGGTTCATCAGACCAGTGTGTGTCCGGCGGAAACCTCGTATGAATCTGATCTCAGGTCAGAATGGGTTAATCTCATGTATATATATATATTGGATGTTTATACAGCATTATACGATGCTTCATGGCACATGCTGTCTCATTCACTCACCTTGAGCATGGTATGCAGCATGTGGACCTTCCGGGCCTGTTGCCGGGCCTGGGACAGAGCGAAGCCTTGGGGCGGCCGGACCCTGGTGACCCGCTGCACCACCCTCTCCACCCGGGGAAACTCCACCAGCACGTCCTGGTCCTCTGGTCGCAGCCGGCGCACCCACACCGCATAGTACACTGCCTCACACAGCACCTGTTAGGGAGACAGCAGTCAGTTCCCAATCCATCAAATTAATATATGTGTATTTGGCCACGGACCCCCCCCATCTGAAAAATAAAAACAATTAAAATGTAAAAAAAAAAAAAAAAATACAAATTAATTCATATGCTGTCCCGGTTTTAATGCATCAAAGCAGTAAGCACACTGCACTTACTTCAATTTACTGTACTTTACTGTTTGTCTTGGGTGCGTTTCTGTCTGCTTACTTGTTTGTGGGAACTGTTTGTGCAATAAATAAAATGGGGAGAGGAGCGGGGTACCTTGATAGGTTCCAGAAGCAAGCAGGAGCACAGGAAGCTGGCGAAACAGGAAATGAGCCACATCATGGCCACGCCCTGACTGAACCCACGGCCCGCCCACACCGATATGCCATTGGCCAGAACAATCGCTGTCCAGCTTCCCCATAGGGCGGCGGTTTCACACCAGGGAGGGAACCGCCTTGGACGACAGATGTCCGTCACAACTGAAGGAAAGAACAAGGCAACGCGGTAAGGTAAGGACATGAGTATGAAATGAAAGAAGATTTATATTTTATTTCAAACATATATATAATATACGATGTAAAAAATTGGTAGAAACTTTCAAAATTAGTGCTGTAGTCATGCTAATCACACATGTAATACTCTTTCCTAACCTTATTGCTGACACACATACAGTATACACACCTGTGTTGGATGTAAAAGCAGTTTTTGGTGGGTCTCTTCTCACACATCCTGGAGGTAGAGGCTCGTTTAGCTTCTGAAGGAGAATGACTTCGGTTTTATCTCCAAAGATGCTGGATCTGAGAGAACAGGAAAAAAAAGCTTTGTCTCACACAGTACCAGAGTTTCAGGGGAGGAATTGTATTTAGAAGATCAAAACTTACAGGTCGGCCATCTCACTCTCATCTGGCTGTGGGAAGAAGTTCTGCCCGTCGGCCAGGATATGCTTGATCAGGTCCTCATCTGTGTGTGCACGTGGGAGTACAAGTAATGAGTAACTGAGCACAGGCATGGACACTGGACAGTGGCTCCTCAACCTCAGATCATGTTTACTTTACTGATCAATCAATCCATTGTGTTCTGGCTTGGATTAATGGAGCGGATTCATGGAACGTAGTGGACTTTAACCCATTCTGACCTGAGATCAGATTCATACGAGGTTTTCCACTGGACACAAGCTGGTCTGATTAACCCATTCTGACCTGAGATCAGATTAAAAAAATGTCAGTCGTTCTTCGATTTAAAAAAAAATAGCAGACCTACAAGCTCGTATCGCGCCACTCGGTGGCGCGATATGAGCTTGTAGATCTGCTATTTTTCAATAGTTAAAGCATAACATGATGCTAACACCAAAATGGGTTCCCGTTCAGAATGGGTTAAGTTCCTCTTTATAGGTATTACAATGAAAACTAATTTCTCAAGGTTTTAAAGAAACAATTATCAATAAAATCTTAGTGTTTGCCAATTACTTGGCGGTCCAGTTGCAATATCCTCACAGCCCACAGCAATATTACACGGGATGGTGTGCTTTACCGTCATTAATGGATGCCTGCGTTGCTGCAGGAACGAGCAGACTGCTATAGCCACCATCCGGCTCTGATCTGCGAGAGCAGCGAGACTCTGCACAGCTGATTTTAATGTTTTGATTAAGGTTTCCATCATTCTCGTTTAAGCACGGCTAGATGGGAATTTCAACCAATCCAATTGCTTCCTCGAAGCGACCTGTTGTATAATTAGGAATGAACCATCACTAATTGGTCTTACTATTATCCTAAACTGTGCGGTACCTGTTGTCGTGGACACTGTATGCAGTTCTGTTAATCACTGCAAAGATAATTTGTATGTGCTATTCTGCACAGCGACCACTAAGATTTAAGAGCATAGTCTTGGTAAATAGTAGGGGTGTAACGATACATTTTAACAGCGATATGATATAAATGAGTAAACACAGTGATTCTCTGGCAAATATCTGGACATTGTATTCGAACACATACATATGGACAAACCCACGCCTTGACATGAACACAGAGAATACACACATTTATCAATAGACCAATTGTAGCTATATGGAATGGAAAAGCAATTAAACCCATCTTTTTCTTTTTTCTTCTATTCTTAAAATGGCTAAATACAATGCACACACACTTAGCATTGATCAAATTGATTATTCACATTGCAAAACGATTCGATACCGATTATCTCCATTTCAAAGCGATCCGATACAAAGTCAAACGATACGATATTTGCCATTTTGCATTTCGATATACTTTAAAATTAAAATCTATATTTCGACGCAGTCACTATATTTCACCTGAAGAGGTGAAATATTTCTTGCGCTGACCGGTGCCGTCCTCGTCGTCGGGGTTAAGGGTCATGTCGACGCCGAGGTGCCTGCTCCCCTGACCTCTCTTCAGCCTGGGCAGACCGGCGGCGCCCAGCTCCGTGCCTCCCACCATGCCAGACATGTCACTCAGCAGCTCCGGCCAATCCCTATCCTCGCTGTCCTCCGGCTCGGCCGTGTCCCAACTCTCAACGCTGCAAAGGGAGACATCGAAGAGGAAAGGACGGGTGGTGGAGGGATCACAGAACAGGTCAGCTCCATATATGGAAATGGAGGCGTAATGTCACGAGGCGCTACTGTATATGGACTCGCCACAAATGGGACTCTAGACTCGACTCGGACTCGACCTCCAAAGACTCCAGACTCGACTCGGACTTGAGCTCAATGACCCAACGAGTATCGACGAGTCATTACCGTATTTTTGGACCCACATTAATGAGTGAAATGCCCGAAGAAATGATCCAATCCCATCCCTTTTCTTTACCCCTCCCGCAGTGCAATTGCGCAAATGGACCTCAGCTGAGCGGAGCTCAGTTGATTTCATTCCACAGTGGCGATGCGCACAAACTGATACACGATGGAACCTTTCATCATAACATTTAATTATGAAAACGGCAAAACTAAACACATATGTTTGGGTCCGCATCAGCTATCCAACTTTGTTTAACTTTGCTATGTTTAATATGTTGATACGAGGATGGGATAGACTGTGAGGGAACATTTTTTAAACATCGGGTTTCATGGATCATGTGCGCTGCAGCTGCTGACTGCTGACCTCGTTATTAAACACTACGTAATTAATGTTCACTGAATTAACATCGAGTTCCATATATGTTGCCCACCATGCCCACGTAATGTTACAGTACCTACAGGTACTGTAACATTACAAAGTCAGACTGTTGGCACCAAATGCACACAAAGCAAATTCTGACATTGTATAAAGTCAATTATCACCATGTTTGTTATTGTGTTCAGGTGAAATGTTATACACTGGCAGACTCTGCTTTGTTTCTATTCGTTTGTGTGCTAAAAGAATGACTTCAATACCTGTATTAAAATGCAATGTAAATCAGTGGGGAGACTATTTTGGATGATCAAAGAAGTAACTATAGAAGCTGTGTCCACCAAAGAGTAATTTTCCTTTACCCGCCTTAGGCTCACCTTTTGGTGGATGGAGTTGACATATCCACGTTGGTCTCCTCTGAGTTGGTCTGATGAAAGCAGTAGGGAGAGAGATATAGGAAGAGAACAATGGAAAGAAAGGAGAGAAAAGTTATAATGAGTTCATAAGGGACTGAAACTTTGAAATTATTACCTTGCCTGTTCAAACTGCTCAATGCTGTTGTTAAACAGACCAGACAGCCCAACCCAATCACGGTAGAAGACATCACAAATTAATCCCTTTTTTGTGTTGTCAATCTGACAGTGAGGCATTTTGGGAGAACGTAATGTATGCAGAGGAATGTTCTCACTTCTGCCCTGTGTTCAACTTCGCTGAGTACTAAGAACCAGGTTTTTGTTGTAAAACTCAAACGCTTTGGAGATATGTGTTCTACATATTTAAGCAAAAAGGTTAAAGGAGAACTTTTTTTTAATCAATATCTAACTATAAATGCGCCACGTCTGTGTCTGCGTGTGTGTGTACGGTTGTAATGCTCGTAACTCAAGAACCGTTTGCCCCAACGACACACGCGTCCCACACCCCCACAGGGAGTGCAGTGCCCGGCCTCGAGTCGGTCGGACCCACGGTTCTCCAGAACCACCACAAAAGACTCTGGTCAGGCTCTGCCAGTGGGCCTAATCCCCTCACCTGTGCAATTTCCAGCCTCTGCCTCAGCCAATTGATTGCCATGGCAACCCCACACCTGACAATTTATTAGCCTACTTAACCAGACCACTTTTCACAGTTTCATTTTGCCCTCTTCAGATACAGGCAGATACAAAGATCTCCAAGTGGGACACTGGAGCTATAACAAGTTGACAACGGGTATTATTAGGTTCCCAAGTTGCATCGTCCTCAAGTAGGCCGGTAGCCGACGGGCACTTACAGGTCTAGTAACATTAATTAAAGCAATAACATATGCACATGTCTATAGTGCACTACACTGTACCTCGCCTGGGATTCCATTGAAGAAGAGGAAGGAACTTCCTGCCATGGAGTTGTCCAAAAAGTCATCGATTTCCACAGACTCTTGATCCACCTCTGTAGTGACCTGCTCCACAGACACACACTGACACACAGACACAGACACGCACACGCACACGCACACGCACGCACACACACACACACACACACACACACACACACACACACACACACACACACACACACACACGTAGCCAAACAGAAGCATACAGAGTCAGCTTATGTGCGTATAGGTATAGGTTGTGACAATGTACTTTATGTATGCCACACAACAAAACAAATGTTGGTACATTTGTAATGTATGGTGTATTTCCTTTGGCGTTACCTTGCTGCGGCTCATCCTGAACAGTGTGAAGACGAGCAGGTACAGAGGATAGACTATCAAACAGCTTACTAGACCGGCTGCTACAGTCTCTCCGTTTAATGATACCAGCTCAGACACTGCCCTGGGGCTGCCACACAGGAGAATAAGTCGATCAGAATACAATATGTCACATTGTCAAGTCACTTTGGCATAAATTACAATACTGATTATAGTCTGGGTCTTGGGATCAACGGTACTCAGTGGTGTTCTCGCACGCACAAGCACACACGCACGCACAAGCACACTTTGGTACCTAAATCTCCTGTCTGCCACTGTGCTGTACCACAGTGTGTTAGCCAACAGACAGAGCTGCAGTAACACAGCACAGCATGTCGCCCTCTGTAGCCGGGTGAAGGGACTGCGGGTGGGACGTTCCCATAGTGACAGCCACAGGTGGCTCTCGCAAACCGCCCTCTGCAGCTCACAAACCAGGAGGTGGGGCAACCGAACAAGCTCCGCCTCTTCTGCAGGTGACAGGAAACAAGGGGTTAGGGGCTGGACCATTATTTATATGCATATTTGATACTAGCGTCCATATTGTGATCAGAGCCAGAGTCAGTCAGGCTCTCCGCTACAGAAATAAGTCTGCTTCTCTGAAGAATTCCACTGTTTTATTGAAAAAAAAACGAATAAGAGTGAGCTCTCCCCTGTATCCTGCTCACATTGACGCTGGTCACTGTGAGCAGGATACATCCCAATGCTACCATCCCAATTTTATGATTAATGAGTCGTGTGCCCACCATGTCAAATATCTTGCACAAGACAATGTATTTGTCCAATGAACGGCAATTCTGAGAAGACAATGATGTTTCCCACCTGAGGCTTCCACCTCGATGTCCACCCGTCCGTCTGTCCTCTCATTGTCCACTGACAGCCATTCCTTGACCAGGAAGTAGTAGCTGTTTCCTGTCTGCAGATCCTTTACCAGCACATACTGCAACAGCCATGCTGGGGACAGACCTGAAGGTGGACGTTAATTAGGTTGTATCCATAGTTGTAGTTGACACATATTAGCGCCATGTCCATTACATTACATTAGGTGTATTTCACGTCACCTAATGCTACAGAAACACAAGCTATGTTCCTGACCTATGGGCTGTGTGTGTGTGTGTGTGTGTGTGTGTGTGTGTGTGTGTGTGTGTGTGTGTGTGTGTGTGTGTGTGTGTGTGTGTGTGTGTGTGTGTGTGTGTGTGTGTGTGTGTGTGTGTGTGTGTGTGCGTGTGTGCGTACGTGCGTGCGTGCGTGCGTGCGTGCGTGCGTGCGTGCGTGCATACCTTTATTGTCATGCCAAACTCTGATTTTCCAGATGTTGCCCAGGCTGGAATCTGTGGCAATGTGGAAAATGTCCAGCGCATTGCGCGTGAAGGCTCCTCTGCTGTCTAGATGGCGATGTCCAGTACGGCTCTCCCGCCCATGCAAACTGATCCCCACATGGGCTGTGGTACCTGGGGAGGACAGGGAGACGGATGAGAAACAGTCATACTATAACATTCATACTCTGGGGGTGAACATTCGTCAAAAATAGACAGACAGACAGACAGACAGACAGACAGACAGACAGACAGACAGACAGACAGACAGACAGACAGACAGACAGACAGACAGACAGACAGACAGACAGACAGACAGACAGACAGACAGACAGACAGACAGACAGACAGACAGATACTAAAATATCTAAAAACACATATTACCCACATAAAAACCGCAGGAAAGTGTTTCTTGTCTCCCAAACATCATTAAAATAAGATCTGGTTGCAAAAGGGGTGAAGTGGCTATAGGTCTTTCTTAAATCTTGCAAAATAATCTTAGGGATTTCAGGGCTGGGATTTTAGGGATTTTCAGGGCATTCCACAGAGTGATGGCTGAGTAATGAAACACATTTTTACCTTTGAGCGTCCTCAATAAGGTATAATAGGATTTAAGTGGTTGAAACCAATTATTATGAGGATAAAATAACCTTATTTTGTCCTCTCACACAGCAATACCTCGCCAAGAATTCAACAAGGGGGCCAAATGTTGCGGTGACACGAGGCAGATGCAAAGATGCAACGATCACAGAATAATTGTCGCTTTGTACAGTATATCTGTTGCTCACACGGTCGTTCAATTTGTAGCTTTAGCCTTTTGTAGCTTTTGCAGCAGCTACGACGTAGCCAGACTCACCTGCCGCTCTGCCCCAGCCAGTCTTCACCTGGATCTCATACTTAAAGAGTCCATCTCGTCCACAAAGTGGAACCACGCCGGCCCGACGCAACTCCATCTGGTCCACCTTGTGAAGGATGGCCGCCGCCACAAGGTAGCAGAGCACACCCAACACACACACCAACGTCACCACCAGACTCGGGGCACCAGAGCGCTCCTAAGGAGACAGGTAAATACAGTCAATCATTCAGTCAGGAAGAAACCCTGTACAGTAGCTCCATAATGTCCACCTTGAATGTATTTCCTTTTCATCCATTAATGCCCTACTTCGTGGTGCAACAGCAAGGCACAGAAGTAGAAGAAACAGACCAAATCTACAAGCTCACAATGTGCCACGATGTGATGCTGACACGTTAGGCTACTGTGAGCTTATACATCTTACACAAAAGATTAAGTGATTCATTCTGTCTATGGGTTTTAGAAATATTACAAAAAGTATAAACAAGAGCTTCTGACAAAATGTAATAAGTAAAGTAGTAGTTTGGGACATACAAGGTTTCCAGATTATGTACAACACTTGCAGATAGTATGGCTCACAGGGCAGCACAAAATGATGGATTACTGTCATTTCCAGCAGAATACAGATGTAAAACTCCAATTAAAAGAGGATTTTGGTGGTGCGTATCGTTCGGCCGTAATCGTCGTCCGAAGTTAGTAGGAGGTATAAATCTCCTCCGAATTACTTACGCATGATCGCAGGGGTGATTGGTGACGTTGTAATTGGCTAGCAAAATCTGTGGGAGGGGCCTATATAAGCGACTGCGGCAACCACAATATTTCAAAATGGCGACTTTTCTAGTTACATCATGGCAGTCTGTTTGCACGAATATTACTATTACTGTAAATCAAAAGGATGTATGTTTATCATACCTTTTAATTTTGGACTAAAAACATGCTCGACAGGAACTGTAACCAAATAATGGGCCACCTGGCCTGAGAAACCCGTTCTCAAGGACTTTATTTAGGTAGCGCACATATATTTTGAATGCCTTCGGCAGAGTTCAAATAAACCATTTTTATCTAGGTTAATCTAGATTAACTCCAGGATTGCAGTGAGATTAATCTAGATTAAAAAAGGAAACCGTCGCCGCCGTTACCCGCGATGCGGCCCGCAAGTCAGCCACTGCCCGAAAATTACGAGTATAGTATCCCTTAATGGTATTTTGGTCCAGCATCACCCGCTATCTATTTTGAGCTTGTAGATCTGCTACTTTTGCTGTTTTTGAATTGAATCCTGAAAAGTAACAGTTTTGGACATAATGAGGTTTCCAACCGATGATGATATGTGAAATCTATCAACAGTTTATGTCTATTAGTGTGACATACTGACCGGCACAATGAAGCTGACAGCGTTGGATGGTACAAACAGTCCTGCCGCGAACACTGTGAGGTGCCTGGTCCGGCACACAGCCCTGCTGGCGTTGGTCTCGGCCAGGGGGACCATGCCGTCTGTCCTCCACTGCTTCTCAGCTTCACTGAAATACTGGCACAAAGAAGCAAACACGCCTACTTCCAAACGAACACCCGAGGTCACAGAGCCAGTAGGGCTGCAGGCAGCGGTCACGTTGACAAAGTAATCCAGCGTGGTGTCATAGGACCTGAGTATGAACAAAAACAAGAGGATTTGTTCTTATTGGTGTGACAATATGAGGAGAGTTAGCTGAACAAGTCAAGGACACCCACTGAAAAACATTGAGCAATAGCATGTAAACAAACTAAGCATAATTTTCCCCTCCTGAGTTCTTGTTATTGCTTATGATCCCCTTTGTTGAAGTGTCAGGAATTCATTGTGTTTAATAAGCTCACAGTTCATATACCGTAGGAGCTTTCAAGTGGTAATGGCAATCAATGGTTCCTGATCTGATCACGTGATCGGAAATTGGGGCCGATCACGTCATTTTCAAATGATTGGTATCGGTATCGGGAGCAAGTAAACGTGATCGGGAGTTCGGGACATCCCTAGTTCCTGAGCCATGGGCCTATTTCCCGTTTCTGTAGCGTGAGTATGGTATTGGTACATGCCCCAGCCATTATGAACAAGTACATCCTCTGGACATGATGCTAGTATGTTACAGGGACTTAACCCCAATACAACCCTTGGTGCTGAGTGCCAAGCAGGAAGGCATTGGGTCCCATTTTGATGGTCTTTTCTCTTTGGTATATGAACCGCCTGGGGAAATTAACCCCAACCTCGCAATATCTCAGGCCGGACACTCTAACCACAAGGCCTCTGAGAGGGTCACGCTTTCAAGTAGTTCTCCAAATACCCCCAAAGACGTTTGGACATAACCGCAGTCACTAAAGAAGTGCCTCGTCTCGTTGCACCGCTGATGAAATGTAATGAAGAAGGTCACTTACTCTGGGGACAGGAAGAAGGTGTAGTTCCTGTGGTCCAGGTCCAGCCCCCTGGTCATGCTGAATGTGATGCGTTTAGTGTCTGTATGATTGAACTCATTGGGTCGCTCATGGGAGTGGAGGTAGGCCATGATGTAGGGCTCCTCGCTTTCCTCTGCTCGCTCAGGGTGTTCTATGCCCAAAGGAGGTGAAAGAAATATTATGCTTAACCCATTCTGACCTGAGATCAGATTCATACGAGGTTTCCGCCGGACACACACTGGTCTGATGAACCCATTCTGACCTGAGATCAGATTCTAAAAATGTCAGTCGTTCTTCGATTTTTCCAAAAATAGCAGACCTACAAGCTCGTATCGCGCCACTCGGTGGCGCGATATGAGCTTGTAGATCTGCTATTTTTCAATAGCTAAAGCATAACATGATGCCGACACCAAAATGCGTGCCCGGTCAGAATGGGTTAAAATAGCAAAACTTTTAAAAATCATTTTAAGCCCATTTGTCCTCTCATTCTGGTACAGAATCAGATTTTGTCTTTGTTTGTTTGTTTTGTTGTTTTACAAAATCATTCGTCAATAGCCAGGTGGTGGCTTGCTTGCGTAATCCATAACGTTGCATTTTTTTGAATAAATAATTCGCTCACATCAATAAAAGTAAATTTCTTCACCATTGTCATTAACTGAGTCATTTTCTTTACTTAAATAAAAAATGGGCAAAGACAGTTCCATGAACACACCAAAACACACTGTCGGAGATTCACAGAAGGTCTGCGCTGCCGTTCCAACAAGTTAAACATGCTATAAATTCTATCATTTAGAATGGAAAATAACCACTTCCCCTCTTCTATGACCCAATTATTCTGATGATACAGGCTTTGAGCTGACGGCTAGAGACAGCCTAGAGAAGAGTAGCCTAATCAGTTGGCTATGTGAATAATGTTGATGCACTTTTAAATATGACAATGCTGTTTCCATTATAAGTAACATTGCTCAGCTGACCTGTTCAGACAATAAAGAGGCTACTCACAGGTTGGGAGAAAGTTGATTAGCATTTGTGATGAATGATGATCATTGTACAGTTTCTTCAGAGCTTTTCAGTTTAAGTGGTAACATTAATGTACCTCTAAGATTAACGTCTTGCTTGTGCGTCGCCCCCTCTCGTTTGAAAGTGCACTGTGGCATATTTTAACTCGTATTGATAGTTTTGACTGTTCAATATTGCGCAACCGTCGTCACTCTCGACAACAAACATCTCTAAGAAAATACGAAAATAATCTGGCGACCCCGAGGGGTCGCGACCCACAGGCTGAGAACCCCCTTGACTTAGCCTCTACTTCCTACCATTCAGTGAGGTGAAGTTCAGCTGGACAAACAGTCCGGCCTGCCGATTGGTGTTTCCCGTGCTGACCCTGACGATGACAGATTCACAGTGGCTGATGTTCACCGAGCCGGCCGTGGGGACCCCCGTCGCCCCCGAGCCCTCGGCCCCCGCTTCCCCGCCGCCGCCACTGCTGGCACTGCCGTTGTTGACGGCGACGGTGATGGCCTGGCTGTCGTCCAGCCCCGAGATGGGGATCTGCGTGCCGTTCTCCGTGCGGAACTCCATGGAGGCCACCTCGGTGGAGATGGTGTAGTTGGCCACGTAGTTGAACGGGAACGGGTTTGGCTCCACCTGGGTGGGGGGGGGGGGGGGGGGGGGGGGGGGGGTGAAGGGGAGAGAAGGAGGGAGAGAGAAAGAAAGAGAGAGAGATATGATCGAGATGGACCATCACTGGTTCATTTGGTTACAGGTTTGAAGACAGTTCTCAAGTGTTCTGACCTGAGATCAGATTCTATATAAACGTCTTCTACATCCTGACAGTTTTCTGATAAAGCCATGTTTCTATGTCAGTCGCTCTTCGATTTTTCAAAAATAGCTAAAGCACGACATGATGCTGACACCAAAATGGGTTCCCGTTCAGAATGGGTTTTAAATGAACAGAGAGAATTTGAACGTGTATTTCTTTTGTGTGGCCAAGAGCAAGAGAAAGTGAGCGTACGTTTATTGTTTATTAAATGGATCCCCATTGCTCAATACCGATAAAAAAAAAGTGGATTCATGAATGTATGAATATAGACAATATCTTAGGCCAATATAAAAGACTATATACCAAATTTCCCACCCCACAACCCCGGCTGCCGGACTATAGCTGATGCCGGGGCGACAGCTAATCTTCCTGGAGTCCACTTACAATGTAATATAATGTGTTGTGCGTGTTTGCGCGCGTGTGTGCGCTCCTGATAGCATCTAGTATGCGTGTCAGTGCATGTGGGGGGACCACAGTGGTGTGCACAGATAGACACTAGGGGGTGCTAGAGCACCCCTTGCCCTTTTGGCAATTTTGCTCTTAAAAATAAATAAATAAATAAACAAGTTTTCATTTTTTTCTTAATTTGTAGTGTGTGAACCATGCGGTGACATTGATCAAATCTTGATAAAAAAACGCTTCTACTATATTATTTAGGCCCCCACAATCTAAAGCTATGTTTCTATGTCAGTGGTTCTTCGATTAAAGTAAAATTGCTTTTTTTCAATAGCTAAAGCACCAAAATGGGTTCCCGCCCCAAAATGCGCTGCACAAGGTGCCCTTTTTTTTCACTTGAGCACCTGCCCCTCTAAATGTCTGTGCACGCCACTGGGGGACCATATGTGAGAGTTCTCTGATGGGGGACTATGTGAACCCCCGGGGCTTTTGTTCAATCGTTCTATGACAGACACGCTTTTTGGCTGGTGACTGAAGGAAACTTCAAATAGTGCGGTGCGCACTTCATGCTGAGCCATAAAGCGTCACAACTCACCTGGAACAGGAGCTGCATGATGCTGTTTCCCGCGGCTGCTCGACCCAGACTGTTGTTGAAAGCTCTGGGTATGGAAAAGCGCTGGCAATCTGTCATAGAGAATATAAGAACAGAACATAATTTAGATTTTTCTTTTAATTCATTACATTTATGAAAAGTAAGAATTTAAATGCTGTCGGAATCAAATCAAAAGACATGACAAAAATCTGTTCTAGCGGAAGCTCTGCTGATAACATCAGCATGACATTTTTTTCTACTCTCTACATTCTTTATCTTAACCACCACCTTGGGCAAATAATAATAATTTCAAAATGCTTCTACATTTTTCAAAACTTTTCTCCAAGGAAACCCCCTTTTCCTTGGTCTTCCCCGGAGGCAGAGGAGGATAGGATAGGAATAATAATAACATTTGATAATAAAATGTTCCTCTACCTTTTTTCCTACCTTTATTTATTTAGCAAAAATATGTTAAATGAAAACAGAAGATTATGAATATCCAAGCAAGAGAAGCAACAGCAGAAGCAACATTTTTCTAAACTTTTCTCACTCACAAAAAACATCACAATGTGACGTACTGTACGTGAGCTTGTAGATTTTTTTCTATTCCTTGTATATCCATTCATTGCGCGCACACACACACACACACACACACACACACACACACACACACCTGAGCTGTCATTGTCATGGTAACAGAGCAGGCTCTGGGGGTCGGCCAGCTTCCCCGTGGCAGCGATCTCGGTTCCCCGCAGAACCAGCGGCTCCTCGTTGAGCACGCGGGCGTGCATGAGGATGAGCATGAGCACAGACGTCAGGCTGTAGGCCTTGGCTGCCACGCGCAGCGTGTGGGTCTCCGGGTCCAAGGGAAGCCCTTCCCCTTGGTCCTCTCCGGAGGCAGAGTTGGAGGATGGGGAGGTGGAGGAGGAGGAGGGGGAGTCCAGGTAGGGGGCCTGGAGGTAAGGCTGGGAGGCAGACTGGCTCACCTGGTGGATTAGGTCACCTATAGCGGGAGGAGAGGAGGTTATTTTCAATTGGTTGTGCCTCCATGATGTTATTTTTTTCCATTTCAGTTAGTTTTAATATATTTTTAAGCAGGTGATATTTTGTTAGTTTTATTTATAATAACTGGAGAGAAGGACCGAAAATGGGAGGAGAAGAGAGGGGAAGGGAGGAGGGCAACAAATAGGTGCTGCATAAATGGAGCTATAGGGTTAGGAACAATGATATAATACACGCCAGCATTTTTCCCAATTTAGCTCTTATTTTGAAAAGCCACATTTCCAGACTTCCGGTACTGATCATAAAATAGGAAGTCGGAGGGTGCCTGGCCAGGTCCTCTGTAGCAAACGGAGCTAAGCCAGTGCAGTGGAGGCCGGGTTACCTTGTTTTGACCAAAAATGCCATCTGGGACAAGGAATACAGGCGATTGAAAGAAACAGATAGAAGGGGTGTTTATGGTGATGACGATCTAAGATACAGTAGCGCGACCCAGTGTTATGACAACAACAGCTAGCAACCCGATGCTAACATAAGTAGCATTATGACTTGATCGATCGAATGCACTATAAAAGTGCAATTGCCGTAGGGCTACGCTAATGGCGTTAAGGGTAGCATTCAATAATATGCTTCAATTGACATACATCTAGATCAATGGCGCAAAGTGGGTTAACCCATTTAGGACTGAGGCCCCTTCCAAAAACGACTCCTAACTCATGACCTAAGTTTTGTGGATTTTTTTTATATAGCAGCAGCAGCAGCATCATTTATTTATTTTATTTTATATCTTTGAATACTGTACTGTACATACTGTACAGAACCCCCCCCATACTGTCCAGAAGGGTTAAAACACCAAAAGAGGTTCACCGTCCTGATAACACCAGGGTTGTGCCAATAATTCTGGGAAATTCTATATGAAAACATATATGAGAGTGAGGCCTTTATCTATACTGATGATGACAATAATGTTCCAAGATCAGAACACTTGTGTGCTTCGATGGGCCCCTATATTAGTAGCTCCAGGGCCCCAAGTGTCATTATGACTTTTCAAAGCTTTCTTTATGACCTACTGAACGAATAACAGTTATTTTCATTTATTTCCATTTGGCTTGACAAGACTGTCCATTGTGCTGTTTATCAAACAGATACATCAAAGCAGGGGAAGAGGGGGGAGCTGACAGGTGGGGACCATGCGCTGAAGCCTGAAGCACACACAGTCCTTTCTCTGCGATCCAAACATGGCTGCTTTGGTGTGTGTTTGTGGGTCTGTGTGTGTGTTGGTATTGTGCAACTAATTCCATGTTCACTTTTAGGATTGAAAGTTGCAAACAAAAAATCCTGCACACTGGTGTATATATACTGACATTGGTATATTTAGAGTGATTTCTTTGGGTACCAGATCTTCATTATTAAAATAGTTTGTGACAATGAGAAGCCATAGTGTAGTGCAGGGATCGGCTCAGTTACAAATGCATACATTTGTAACTGAGCAGACTGAAAAAAGACAAGAAAAACACAATGCATAGTGTTAATCTTAAATGTTCAGTAGCACCCACAACGCTTGCATTATGTGTAAGTAACAATAATAAGTAATAGTAATATGATGACATTCTCCTCTACCCTATTTTGTCTACCTATACTTGCAAAACATATTAGCAAAAAAAAAGAAAACAGAATATTACAAAATCCAGCAATGTAAAAGCACCATATGACAAAGCACAGCAGCCAGAGGAAATAAACACAAAGCAAATTGGGCAAGGTGTCTGATTGACTGGTGTCTGGTCTCTATAAATAGATCCCAAGAGGAAATCTCAGTCAAAAACAATGCATGTTATAGTTGTTGAACCTACAGTAACATAGAACAAACAACACTAATGATACATTTACTTTGAACGCTCCGATAAATGTAATGAACATCAAAGCCTCAAGATGTTTCTCAGGTAGAATAATTGCATACATACACATACTATACAGCATAAATGAGTCTTCCAATATCAGACAATTGGAGATCTCTGCCTACCAAACCTTTCTAAATGCAACATAGTTGCTAGAGCAGTGACGAGTACAGCTAACAAGAAGAAAAAATAAAGTCTGCAACCGCAATTACTTGTTTCGATCTGTTTGGATCTTCCATGGGGAAGGGAGAAAACTATTTATTAATATAATTTGATATACGTTGTAAGTTACTGTCAAAACTGTTCCAACAGTGTGAGTAAAAGTAGCTACAACTTTTCACAAGTTTCATGTCCAGTTTGGGACATGCTTTATTAGCAAACTGTAAAACTCTAAAAACACAGAAAACAATAAAAAATCCATAAACAAGAACAAAGGCATAGACATGTACATGGCCACAAGATCCAGATAAATAACAGTTTAAATAAGAGTGCAACTATAACCAACCATCCTCCCAACCACCCACCTCAGAGATGGGCCTTTCAACTGTCCACTGAAACTGAACAACAGCTACCTCATCCTGCTTCCATTATTGATGGCACGAATGGAAGTAGGTATAAATGAGAATTTATACACGTTGCCTTTAGTTGCAGGGGCATCTAACCGTTGGCCGGAAGGCAAGAATTGAAGAATAGATGATGCGTTCTTGAATTGTAACTAGAGCTGGGACTCGATTAATTTTTTTTATCTAATTAATCAGAGGCTTTGCGATTAATTAATCTAGATTAATCGCATTTTAATCGCATATCAATATTCAACCCGAGAACAGCGAGAAACCTTTTTTTTTATGTTTTTTTGGTATCCCAGTGAATCAACAAATAGTGACTACAGGATACCACTCATTTTCAACATTCTACTCTCATTAATATACCTGTTGTGGAAATAATAATAAAAAGTCACCCCATTCTGTGTTGCCTAGAACTGGAGGTCTGAAAAAAACAGTAACAAGTACATCTCAGTGACATCACAAAGCTGTACTTACTTCATATTGTTACTGTTTTTTGTCAGACCTCCAGTTCTAGGCAACACAAAATGGGGTGACTTTTTATTATTTCCAGTTTTCAGTACTATAGAAAAGCGCCCAGTGAGAAACGTTCCGCAGTGGAAAAAAAGGTGCGATTAATTTATCTGTAGTTAATCGCGATTAATTTTTCTGTAGTTAATTAATCTAAATTAATCGCAATTAGTCCCGGCCCTAATTGTAACCCCACAATCTTGCAAGCCCTCACAACCCTGTTAAGTGCATTTGTCTGTCTAAGGTTTCCATACCAATAACAAATGACAGCAAAGGAAATAACAGACTGTATGAAAGCCCTGTATTGTAACCTCGGCTACGTTGAAAATGAGGGCTTGCCCTCAACTGTATTTCCAAGTATAAATAAAGGTGAGAAAGAAAGAAAGAAAGAAAGAAAGAAAGAAAGAAAGAAAGAAAATGGTGGGCATTTTATTTAGACATTTCAGCTTGTCTATGCTGGAAATGCTGGCTCTGAAGTTTCTGAACCAATTAGAGCGTTGCGTACGTCCGTCTCAGGCACAGTGGTTTGTTTACAAAGTAACAGAGAGACGGCAGAAAAGCCAGAGGATGTTTTTCTAACCTGAACACAACCTATATACATATTTTAGCACGATGATTCGGTTGAAAACGAGTAATACGCTGTCTGGATGTCATCTTCAATTGGATTAAAAACTGAGGATTTCTGTAATCAGTAGCACCTGTGTTCTGACGTGCAGATATGGGAATCAAACACGTTTTCGTTTTGAGGAAGTAATGATTTTTATGGACTTTTGATATAAAAACACATTTTTGGCATCCATTGTAAGGTCTAAAAGTGTGAAAAACGTAACACTATAACTTTAAACTGCTGACCTTTTTACACACCATTTCAGTATTAGAACTGACAAGTGTCAATTCCATTCCATGTCTGACTGGCTTGTCATCGTCACTCTTTGTCTGATGAAATGATTTGAAATGTCAGAATAAATCAATGCAAGCTACTGCTAGATAAGAGTGCAGTTAGTTTGTTTGTTTGTTTGTTTGCAACTTGATCCACTCTATCCACTCCTCAGGGAATGGATGTGCAAAGTGTTCTTGCTTCACTTCAAGGACTAGCCAAACTACAGAGCTGCCAACCCTCACACAACGGGGGTGAGATTCACGCAATTGAACCTTTTCACATGATGCGATCATGCGACACATCGTGTTTCTCATGCCATCAAAATACCCCAATTGGAGAACTGCGTCAACTAAATAAACCACTGAGAAATCCATTTCAACCGGAATTTGAGCGGGTATAAGGTAATTAAATTATTGTATCTGATTCTGAATACCCCGCCACCCACCGTTAACTGTGGTGAAAACATGTGTTCGTATCGTCTGCTCTCCTATGAAAGCTGCACGCTGCGTGCACGTCATTGCTCCATTGATATATACTGTGTATATATATGCAGAATATATGCTGCATATATGCCATATTCAGGTTCATAATATGTGCATATACAGTATGTGGATTTATAGTAAATATAGTTGTCATACAGCTCATATCCACATATATGGTAGTTATATAATGCGCCATATAAAAATATATGTTCATATATTTTATTCTAGGATGGAATGTCTATATTCCTCTATAGATAGAAAGGCCAAAAGACATTCAGTGGCCGAATGCATAATTTCCTGAACTCTTGCCATTTCCTGAAAGTTGGCAGACAACATTTGGCTACCAACCTGAGCCAACAGTGTTGTTTTTCTTCCAAATTGTTTTTGAAGTAGTAAGAAATCTCAAGCAAATTGATATTTGTTCAAAGCCTAAAAAAACACCCTGTACCACTACTCAAAAAACATGGAATATGGTTGTGTATATGACAGGAAACTCCATGACAGGAAACTCCATAATTGCCTGTTAACCCATTCTGAACGGGGAACCCATTTTGGTGTTAGCATCATGTTATGCTTTAGCTATTGAAAAATAGCAGATCTACAAGCTCATAGCGCGCCACCGAGTGGCGCGCTACGAGCTTGTAGGTCTGCTATTTTTGAAAAATCGAAGAGCGACTGACATTTTTTTAATCTGATCTCAGGTCAGAATGGGTTAATCAGACCAGTGTGTGTCCAGTGGAAACCTCGTATGAATCTGATCTCAGGTCAGAACCCTCTTACTGTTATGATAGTATCGTCAATAAAAGATGTTTACCCATAATATTGAGTATGTTGTCAGCGATCTCTGTGGGCGTGACCGTGCCCTGCTTGGTGTCCGTCTGAAGGATCTCCAACATGGACTCCAGCTTGTTCAGGGTGCTGTTCTGACACTCCTCACATATGAACTCTCGGCTCCTTGCCTGTCAACAACACACAAACACATGCACGCACATAAATACATGCAAATAATGCACACGCAGGCAAGCCGACACATAAATGCACAGATGTACTGTAAGCAAAGATACACAAACGCACACACGTGCGTGTACTTTTCCTCCTCCCCCTGCGTCCCCCTTTTATCCAACCCCACCCCTCCCCATATATATTAACGATATTGGTTCGTTATGGCGTTACGATACGATTCAATGATTTGAAATCGATACAGTAACTATTTTAAATACATAGCGAAACGATTCGATACCGATTATTTCCATTGCAAAACGATGCGATACATACCGGTAGTCAACGTTGCTGTTTTCATTTCGATATATACTTGAGATTAAAATCGATTCTTCGATGCAGTTACTATATCGTTACACCCCTACTACTCACCGTGCATTGTTTCAGAGCAGCCGAGGTCTGCTGGATGTCGTTAACGGTGGTGAGGTCGAGTGCCGTCAGAGCCTGGGTGATGTTACTGCGTACGGTGACCCTGTAGCCACGCTCAGCCCGTGACAACACGGGCTCTCCCACGGTGTTCTCATACTGGGAAACACAAGATACGCATAGGCACATCATGTACATTATGTTCACACACACACACACACACGCACACGCACACAATGAGTTGACCATGTAGATACTGCAAAGCCTACCTCATTGAGCACTGTAATAAGAGCCAGGGACAACTCTCGCACTCCCTGAGAGTCGCCTTGCTTCAGCAGCTTCCTGAGTTTGGTGCCAGTCAACTCAGCCAGCCAATGAGGAAGGCTGCTGTATCCAGGTGGAGGGTCTGGTAGTACCACCTCAATGGACCTGCACGCACGCACGCACGCACGCACGCACGCACGCGCACACACACACACACACACACACACACACACACACACACACACACACACACACACACACACACACACACAGATTATTACCGAGTACTATTGCTATGTATGTGTGTTCATATGTGTGTAGGCGGTGTGCTGTTTGACAGTGTAATTAGTTACCGTGGCCATCATGGCCTAATGTGCTGCGTATATTGATATGTTGTTTTATTTTCTAGTTATTTCCCTCTTATTTTGTTTGCCTCTGTTTATAATTTCTTCTTTTCTTGCCTGTATGTAGGTTTAAAGTGCTCTGACTGTGAAGCACTTTAGTTTGTACTGTTTAGCTGTTTTGTACTGTATAGCACTTTGAAATGTGATTTGAAACATTATTTCTATAGACCATTTACAACAGCCAAGGCTGGCCAAAAGTGCCGAACAAGAAAAAACAACAACAGAACAAAGCAATATAAAGCAAGAGCATACAGAGCACAATATCGGTAGACAGAGAGCAGGGAAGCAAGTAGAAAGATGACGGTGGTGCTGGAGGAAAGTCCAAGGCCATTTTAAAGGGCTTTAAGGGCTCCTGTGACTCACCTTGTGTTTGTGCGAGTGTGCGTTTGCGTGTGAGTGCGTGTGCCGTGGCAACAAATAAAATGTCAAAATTGGGTGGGTGTACAGTAATTACTTATTGAGGGCGGTGATGGAAGCTCCCTGGTGGTCCTCGACTGTGATTGACACGGCAACGCGATGGTGTGCGGAGCTGAACCCTGGGGGAAGGAAGGCAGAATGCTCGGGGCTGGTGCCCTTATACACGCAGAACTCCTCGCAGTAATCCTCCTTGCAGCGCGTCGCCAACAGGCTGTAGAGCAGGGGTGTCTCTGACGTGCCCAGGTGACGGTCACTGTAACCTGGAGAGAGGAAAGGAGGAGAGCATTAGGGCAGATTCACGCTCATTTTTTAGTGCAGACAAAAGGTCGGTTCGGGATGGGTTCTGTTACAGTAGATCAGGTTCAGGTTCAGGTTCAGGTTTATTTGTCATTTGTATAGATACAGAGTATACATACAATGACATTTATTTTGCTCAGAGCACTCTCAGTCTTACATACACAGGACATAAACAAACATCTATAGTGCAAGAAAAGACAAAAACAGGAAAAGAAAAGTGCAAGTGAAGTGAAGTGCAATACAGTTCAAGGTCAGCTGTTCAGCAGCCTGACTGCCTGGGGGTAAAAACTGTTACTGAGACGGGTGGTACGAGATTTGATGCTCTGGTAGCGTTTTTTGGAGGGGAGTAGTTTGAACAGGGTATTTGCGGGGTGGCTGGTGTCTTCCATGATGTTATGGGCTTTTTTCATACAGCGAGTGGTGTAGATGTTATGGAGATTGGGTAATTCTGTAGTGCCGATGATTTTAGCTGCTGTTTTAATGGTCCTCTGCAACCTCTTGCAATCCTGAGCGGTCGTGTTACCGTACCACACTGTGATACAGCCAGAAAGTGATCTGGTGGACCAATGGAAGTTTAGATTTCTCGATTTCAGTTCTAACATTTAGGTGAATGTATTTCAGGATTCAGAATCTGTGATATAATCATTTTTTGATTTTTGGCACATGCAGATCAGGCCATTGAAATGCTAATCTGGGTGCTTGTTTTAACCTGCCAGGTAGTTAAGGGTACGCATGCATACCGTACTGTACTCTGCTTAGGCTACTTGTTCACAATGAAACCACCACCAGCAAGAACACCCTGGCTGGCTAACAGCGATGCCAGCCTGCCGTTGAAACCTGCCGCCGTCCCCAGCGACAGAACACAACCTGCCGAGGCGAGGACTATAGTCCGCAATCATGGCGTTTAAAGGACCACTTCACCACTTTTCAACCTATCTTCATATACTAGGTCCTCACTAATAATCATGAAAAAATGGTGCAATTTTTTTCTACTCGGTCTGTGTCTCATAGGAGGGCTGTGGGCAGTTCAGGAACCGTCTTCCAGTGACATCATCGATGGGGAATACAAGCTAATAGAAACTGCAGGCTTTCTAGTCCTGAAAAGTTGCAATGCGAAAATGGAAGCCATCGTTCTCACGATAATGAAAATCTAAACATTTTTGTAAAAAAATCTTGTTTAAAAAACAATCTGCCTAATGATGATGTCACTGGAAGACGGTTTCTAAACTGCCCACAGCCCTCCTATGAGACACAGACTGAGTAGGAATAAATCATGCCATTTTATCATGATTATTAGTGAGGACCTATTATATGAAGATAGGTTGAAAAGTGGTGAAGTGGTCCTTTAAACATGCTCTTCAGTTTATAATCTAAACACTGTGACACGTTTAAAAAGTGTCACAAATAAGTGTTTAGAACCTATAAACGCTTGGGTTTAGTGTGAAACGGAAAAAAAAATAAACAACAACTTTTTTTTCTCTGCCAGAGAGCCAGTCAGTCTTTTTACCAGAGCAGTTGAAGTGAACGCGGTCCAGCAGCGTGCGAACTCGCCACCCCTCCCCGTCTCCCTCCTCCCATGAGCCTCCCTCTCCCCTCACGCGGCACTCCCCGCCGCCCGGGGGCATGTTGCACTGCAGCGTGATGGAGGCGGCGCCCTCTCCGTCCAGGTTGCTGTCGGTGACGTGCAGCGTGAAGTCGTACGAGTCGCCGTGGCGCAGGGCGCCCTGACGCAGCACCAGGTTCATGCCGTCGCTTCCCGTCGTCGTGGAGGACGAGTCCAGGACCAGCGTCTCGTTGCGCAGCGTCACGGCCGTCCAACGCTGAGACAGAGAGGATTGAGACGAAAACAAATTATTGCATTTGATTTGTCGTTTAATGCCTTTTGTAACGCATGGATTTCATTGTCATGTTGTTGAAGCAAAGTGACGTCGGCAAAACATTTTCATTTTTATAGATAGACAGAGAGAGAGAGAGAGAGAGAGAGAGGAGACAGATATAGAGATAGAAAAATGTGTGATGTGAGTGGTGACTTTCTTCATCTCATTTAAATATAAAAACTTTTCAATTAAACAAACATGTTTAGGCCTAGTTCAGCATCAAAGAGATTAAATTGACATATAAATTGATATATATACTGTATATAAATTGATATATATACTGTATATATATATATATATATATATATATATATATATATATATATATATATATGAAGAGAGCCTACTGTCAGCTGTCCAGCAGTCCAAATATTATTAAATAAAATGTCAGAGGCGAAGTGATGTCGGCAAGGTTAAATGTAGGCCTATTTGAAAACACTATACTGTCCCATTGTGCAAGTGAATGAAATTGAATAATAAATATAGGCCTAGACAAGGAGGTTAACCCATTCTGACCTGGGATCAGATTCTAAAAATGTCTTCTACATCCTGACAGTTTCATTATTAAATGGGAGGCAATATTGTGCAGTCAAAGTTACCAGGGAAAGACGGAGTAAAGGAAGAGAAGGTGGAGTGGTGAAGAGGAAGAAGGAAAGAATCTGGAAACCCTGACATCATTGTCATTTATGCAGTGGGATGACCTCATGCAGATGAGATGAGACGGTGTGTGTGTGTGTGTGTGTGTGTGTGTGTGTGTGTGTGTGTGTGTGTGTGTGTGTGTGTGCGTGCGTGCGTGCGTGCGTGCGTGCGTGCGTGCGCGTACCCCGCGGTGGAAGTGCTGACAGTTGCTGCAGGTTCCTCTGAGGTAGACGTAGGAGTTCTGGCTGACTTCATAGATGGACTGAGCCTTACAGGAGACACACTCCAGATACACCATGGGGATGTCACCACTCTGGACCAGAACCTGGCACACGCACGCGCACGCACACACACACGCACACGCACACACACACACACACACACACACACACACACACACACACACACACACACACACACACACAGGTGTAATTCACATGTATTTCTCAGTAAGTCAGTGAGGGTCGGATGCAGTCACTGTGATCCAGTACACTCACAGACAGACTCAACAGACTATGAAGTAGATGGTTATGGCAATTCATCATCCCTGCCACTTACTATAGGACATCACAGCCGTGTAAAGTCACCTTGACTGGTTCATTCCTCCTGCTTTTTTCCCTCTTACTTGTGGCTCACATGCCAGAAATTCCAGACGTGCCAGGAAATAAGCAGTCACGACACGCACGTGCGTCATAAGTGCTCTGCAGTGATCAATGCAATGCCCAAACCACACCTGTTTGGCGTCTAGCACCTCCAGTGTTGTGCATGGCCAAAAGATGGCAAAATAGCGCTGGGTTAAGTTAAAGACATTGCGCCAGGGGTTAAGTTGCGCTGTCAAAACAGGGCCCAGAGACAGGTGGTGTATGCAGTACTTACAGCCTGTGTGGTGGACTCCGGGGTCATGCCGTCTTTGCTGATGGTCAGTTTGAAGGTGTACTCGACGTCAGCCTCCAGCTCGGAGCCAGAGATGCCCAGCACCGGACCGCTGTAGCCCAGACCAAAGTTGAGGGTTGAGCAGTGCTCCGGTCCCTGGAGTAAAAAGCAAAGGGAATGTGAGAGGTGTGAAGACACTTATTTTGAATGAGAACTGATTTATTATTATTATTACCCTTATTATTATTATTATTATTATTAAATATGTATTCAAACACAGGTAGATTTTAGTCATACCAAAGAACAAAACATTTTCATACCAAAAGAGTTCATTGGCTCTAATAAAATATGAACTGTTTTGATTACAATGGCAGAGTCCATTTTCAGGCTTCTGCTAGACTTACATAACGCCTTGGCGCCAGCTCCATAAACTCCTCAGTGACAGTCAAAGAATGCATAAACACAAATAAACAGTGTGGCGGCTACATGGACATGCATAATTGCAATCAAACGCTAAACCAGGGCAAATTGCAATCAGCTGTGAAACATTATGGCCGTGTTTAAAGTGGCATTACCATTAGGGCGCAATATCTTTCGTGAATCTGACCTTAAAGGGACACTTCACCCTTTTTGCAAAAAAATATATGTTAATGACGTTTAGAAGCTTTAGATCACTTTCCTGGGGGTATTTATGTGTGTAATATGTGGTTTTAGTTATTTTAGATTGTAGCAGTGAGCCTGTTGTCTCTGATGTCATGGACACTGGTCTCACTACCTTCCTGGACTACAATTCCCATAATTCTTTGGTGCACTGCTCCTCCTTGCGGATAGGGGGAGAGCTGTCTTACTGAGACAACATGTAGTCCAGGAAGGAAGTGAGCCCAGTGTCCATGACATCAGAGACAACAGGCTCACTGCTACAATCTAAAATATCTAAAACCACATATTACATACATAAAACCCCCCAGGAAAGTGTTCTAAAGCTTCTAAACGTCATTAACATATATTTTTTTGCAAAAAGGGTGAAGTGTCCCTTTAAGACTAGGCAGGGACGTAGGACGTGTAAGCCATGTACGTAATAACACTTCACATTGATCTACTGGGAGAGGCCGAAATCAAAGTGGTGTTACGTTCGTTGCTTAGTGTTTAGCGTTTGCCAAAAAAAAACAAGGCCAGACCTTTTCAGTTTTCATCATCTGCTGAACACAATGGCCACGGCGAGGACAGAGGCCAACTGTTGATTGTTTTCAACAACTCTTTCTCTCCATACTGTCCAGTAGTATTTGGCAAGTCCTTCAGCCACACCATTCTGCTTTCTAATACTTATTCTATCTGGTAGAGATGGGCCACTTACTTACTTACTTACTTACCGTACTTACTACAAACAAAACATTACAACTGACCACAAGTTGCAGGGGGTGTATTTTCAATTTACAATTTGGTAAATTTCGGTCAATTCGGTTCATTTCTGTCATTTCGGTTCATGCAGTCACTCTCTGCTTCCATGATCTCTCTCAATCATGCTCCATACTCCTGCCTCTCCCGCATACTGGGTGTCCTTTTCGCTCAGGCTGTGTGTGTGTGTGTGTGTGTGTGTGTGTGTGTGTGTGTGTGTGTGTGTGTGTGTGTGTGTGTGTGTGTGTGTGTGTGTGTGTGTGTGTGTGTGTGTGTGTGTGTGTGTGTGTGTGTGTGTGTGCGTGCGTGCGTGCGTGTGTGTGTGTTTGAGGGTAGGGTGGGGGAATATAGCACCAGCTGTGGAATGCAGAGTTTATCTCCATGTAGTGATATAACACGTTAGATGCACACACACACACACACAAATGCACGCACGCAGGAATTAAAGCTAAAAATAATTTCACTACTGAAAGCTTTTGTCAAGTTAATACCCAATCTGTCATTTGTGAAATGGCATGAAAGAAGTCCAGGGAAGTAAGGGGCTCTAAGAGAAAACATCTGAAACTAAAAACAGGCAGTGATACAGGACCTTGAGAGCTGCTGCAATTAGGCTTTTGAAGGTTTGCTGCTCAGTGCTTTGGATACATCAATAAGGACAGGAGACAGTACAGCCTACTACTTTATTTGATATATGAAACAGGATGCTCAGCCACAAATGTATGTATGCTGCAGTGTGGGTCCTTGTGTCCAATTAACTTAGAGTAGGGCCAGCTTAACGGAAGGGCTTCAGGTGCCGTTTGGTGCCCCCCAAAAGAAGACAAAAGTATTGCCGCAAGAGCACCCAGAATGTTGAAGCAAAGGTTGCTGAAGAAGCGCTGAAACGCGCCAGTGAAGAGTCCCCCCTATTCCATTCTTCTTATTCTAGTATTTAATCTAGACAACAATTGCTCTGCTCATTGGACAGTTTTCATTAGTAATATTATGTGTGGCTTTTTACCTTGGAGGTGTCCTGGCAATCCCAGTGGTAGTGAAGAAGAGCCTGGCTGTCCGGGTCCATGTTAGGGTCATAGGACTGCTCCGCGCTCAACTGCAGGTCTTGGGTTCTCGACCACACCCTATATGTTCCCCCCTCAATGATTGGCACCAAACTGGCAAAAGATGAATATACAGTATTTTCTCATTCAGTCATTTCATCTTTTCTTATCTGATCCTACCTTGTTTGATCTTCGCGTGAGTGCAGATTGTTTCGCAGGATGCTATGACATTTCCGTCTATGGTTTTTAACCCATTCTGACCGGGGACCCATTTTGGTGTTAGCATCGTGTTATGCTTTAGCTATTGAAAAATAGCAGATCTACAAGCTCATATCGCGCCACCGAGTGGCGCGATACGAGCTTGTAGGTCTGCTATTTTTGAACAATCGAAGAACGACTGACATTTTTTTAAATCTGATCTCAGGTCAGAATGGGTTAATCAGACCAGTGTGTGTCCAGTGGAAACCTCGTATGAATCTGATCTCAGGTCAGAATGGGTTAACAACCTTTCGAGCGCAAGGTCATGGGTACGATCCCGGGCACCGCCCAGTCAGCATACTGTATGAGGAGCACGGCTTGAAGTCGCGCGGTAAGTACTGGGAGCTGATGGTAGGTGTCGCGCTCTACCTCAGCAATCCATCTCCCAAAGACCGCCGCACCCTGGCTGATACCGACAATGAGCCTCTCTGACTGACTTACTTAGTGGGGTACAAACTACATGCACAGTGCTATTCACTGACCTGGCAGCCATGACGCTCAGTTGTAGACAGGCAGCTTTCCTCAGTGGCACGCCTTCATAGGACAGGGAAAAGACCAGGGTGTAATTGCCTGCCGCCAGTGCCATCTTAGGCACTGACAGCTGCAGACGTCGCACGTCCACCTCCGCCGGGAGAGGGACGACGGAGACAGGCGAGGCTCCCGCCCCACGGAGGCCAGAACTCATGCCGTGGTCCTGTTCATTGTTGCAGTGAGGAGCAGAAAGGATCTGCCATAGGTACTGTGCTCCATAGCGTAAGCAGCCTTTTAAGTCGACGCTGGCCTCTACCAAGGTGGGCTGGGAGCACCAGATGGCCAGTCTGGGCGCTTGAACCACGTGTACTTCTGGCTCCTCGCACTCCAGCACGCGGATGTTCACTTCCACCTTGGCCAACACCCAGCTCACGAGGTTACTGCAGTTCACCTGGTTGGGAAGAGTGATTGCGGGCGGTCAGATGACAAAGACAAAGCTATAATACCCAGACATCAAAAGAGAAGGTTGGGGGACATCTATCACAGGTCTGGATTCTACCAGGGTGCATGCTACTTTTTGCAGATATAAATGGCATATAACCCATTTTGGGCGGAACCCCTTTTGGTTCATGTTATGCTTTAGCTATTGAAAAATAGCAGATCTACAAGCTCATAGCGCGCCACCGAGTGGCGCGCTACGAGCTTGTAGGTCTGCTATTTATTTTTAATCGAAGAACGACTGACATAGAAACATAGCTTTTTCAGAAAACTGTCAGGATGTAGAAGACATTTTTAGAATCTGATCTCAGGCCAAAATGGGATAATATTGCATGTTTACAAGGAAACATACCTGGACGAGGTAGTGTCCAGGCTGGCTGTACTTATAACGCGTCGTTGCGGTGATGGTGGGAAGTGGAGCGGACCCGTCGCCAAAGTCCCACAGGTACTGAACAGGAGTGGACCTGAACGTGTGATAGGCCCTGAGCTCCACCGTCTTATTGATGAACGTGTCATTTGGCACTGCGTCCAGAGCAGGGTTGGTCAGCACGTTCTGCACCAGGATGTGCTTGGTGATGTTCTGGTCATGCAGTGCGTTGAAGGCCCTCAGGTAGATGGTCAGTGACCCGGCCTGCTCTGGTGTGTAAGATGCCTATAAGGGTTGAGTGAAAGATTAAACATCGATTAATCAAAGTCCCAATTATAGGCCACAAAATAGCCTTTGACGTCGTTTATTGTGATAATAACACGGATCATAGAGAAACATATCTTATCCCCCATTATTCTATTCTATTATCTAACATCACTTCAGGGATCTTAACCTCTTTGTTGTTCTGCCAAGACGCTGCCTTGAGGTGGTGCAGATCGAACGTCCACAGGAAGTTCACAGGTTTGCCTTTAAGGATGCTGGCGACAAAGGTCCTTCTCACTCCCACAGGGATGGCGGCCTCGCAGCAGTCTAGGATAGTCAGTCCACGCACTGGCTCCATCACCTCGACATGGAGGTAGCTTCTCTTGGAGCTCACCTGGATTCATGCCGCGAAAAGGGGGAACAAAGGGCATTGTTGTTAGTTCAGCCAATCATATAAGAATTCCCCGTGAATTAAAATGAAGTGCCTTGATTACTGTGATCATATATCTTTGCTTGTCTATTAGATTTTACCTGGTTGATCGCAGTGAGGTTGACAATATATGTATCCACTCTGGTGAATTGGTGGACAAAGGTTTGGTTGAGCAGTGAAGGCAGCACTTCAGTGGCATCTCCGCTGATGCTAAGGATAAAGTTAACATCGGAACCCGCCGCCACAGAAATGGTGAACTCCACCCTTTCTCCGACCGCTGCAATCTTCTTACTGGCCCTCAGCTCCAGCCCCTGAATCTTTTCCTGAACAAAGAACTCTCTTGTAACAACATCACTGCTTACGTCGTTGGTAGCGTTCAGAGTAACGGCGGTTGGCTTCGGTTCAATGAAAACCAGAGAGGCTTTCTTTCCTTTTTCCGTCCTCCCCGGTAACAGCCACGTCCATGTCACGTTAGTTCCTGTCAAAACCTCCCCCTGGAGTGAGATGTTCACGCCCGTCGCCACGTAATTCTGTTCTGTGACATTAGTAGACGTGAATGTCACCCAGGTAATGACCTCCTGGACTTCGACAAACTGGGACACAATCTCTGAGCTGACCTCGTTGGAGACCTCCACACTGACGAGCCTCTGGCCGGGACCGGTGAAGGCATGGACCACCCAGGAGTTGTTCCATGGCATGGCGTCTCCATCCACGGTCCAACGGTAGCGCAGATCTGAACCCAAGGCCAACACGGTCAAGTTCGTCGGGACACTGACTGCAACTGGGTTGTCAGTGATATGCAGGTACACTTCCCCAACGGGGTCCAGGAACTGGATGGTTCTGTTGACAGACAGCTGACCGAGGAGGTTGGCTGCTCGGAGAAAGATGTCACACGGGCCCGGCGTGGAGAAATTGACCGGTACCGTCTTCAAGCTGATGTTGAAGACTGAACTGACGGGGTCTAGCTCCCTGAGGAGGTTCCAGGTAAAAGACATGTTAGTTCCTTCCCTTAACACAGCCTGGAGGTGTAGTGCACGGTTTGTGGGGAAGCAGCATCCCTCCACGCCGACACCGCTGCCTCCTGCTACCTCTTCCTCCGCTAAGATCTGTAGCCCCTCCAGCTCGCACTGCACAAAGACGAAGATGCTGGCATGCGCACTTCCAACGTCATTCTCTGCCGTCACAGTGATGTTGAAGGTCCCCACAGAGCGGAACGTGTAGAAGGTGGTGTGGGTCCCCGGGACAGGGTAGGAGGGAGACGGTGTCCAGGAATACCGGACCTCATCTCCTTCATCCATCTGGGCCTCAAAGTGGACTGTGGCGTTCAGAGGGACATTCACCAGGCTGGCGTTGACGACTAAACCACGTATCGCTGACAGCACGGGTACAGTCAAAACAGTGTGATTGCTGCTAACTGTGTTAGCGGCAGTCAGAGTGATGTTGAAGTTTCCGGAGATGTTAAAGGAGTGGATGACGCTCTGACCGGTCAGGATTGTCCCGTCTCCAAAGCTCCAGGCGTAACTGACGTTTGAGGCCAAGGAAGAGGTGTTGAAGAGGTATGGCTCCCAAAGAGTCAGGTTATTGTACGTAGTGCCATTGTGGTGAATCAGAACCGGGCCCACGGGCCTCTGGACTTCAATCGAGACACTGGCATTGTCAGCTGAGATGTTGTTGAACACCGTGACAGTCACGACATATTGACCCGGGTTTTTATAGGTGTAAACAATTCCTGCAAAAGCACTGACGAACACAGAGTCCTCGTCCAGCCCAAAGTCCCACCGATAGCTGTAGTTAAACTCTGGCTCAGTTCTGGCATGGAAGCGGATCTCTTCCCCGATGCGGTAGTGCGTCTTGTCAGCGGTGAGGCTGGCTTTGGCCACGACCGGTTGAACACACACCCAGGCGAAAAAGTTTGCCTTGGTAGCCCTGTTGACGCCGCTGGAGAGCAGCAGGGAAAGGTGGTAGCTCCCACTGGAGTGGTAGGTGTGTGCGATTTGAGGGTTCCCGTGGTACGTCTTGTTGGGGCTGCCATCGCCAAAGCTCCATTCGTACAGGTGAGCCGACGCGTTGCCAGACACCCAGGCCCGGAAGGGAGTGGACCTCCCTTCTTGGACACACCCCGAGGGCTCAACCTTCACCACTTGGAAGATGAACACGTGGACGGGCAAGATGAACCAGCCGGAGCTCACGGCGTTGCTGGCCGTGACGTTGACCGTGTAGTTGCCGTCTTTGACGTAGGTGTGGGACGCGTGCGGCTCGACCGCGGTGTAGTTGCTCCCGTCGCCCATGGAGAAGGTCCAGGTGATGTTGTTGCCCGACTCCAGGCGCGCCCACACGGCGGTCGGGCTGTGCAGCTCCGTGGGGGAGGAGCTCCCCGCCGTCAGCTCCTCGATCTCCTCGTAGACCAGCATGGCGGTGCAGGCCTCGGTGGAGCTGATGGTGTTGTTCACCGACACGCACACGTTGAAGGCTCCGCTCCGCGCGTAGGCGTGCGCCACCTGCCTCTCGCGGCCCTGCAGCGGCTCCGAGCCGTCGCCAAAGTGCCAGGTGTAGTGGATGCCGTAGGCCGACGGCCAGGCGTGGGCCTCGAACGTGGCCGACTTGTCGGCGAGGAGGAGGCGGGGCTCGGTCACGATGTCGATGCGGTTGAGGATGCTGTAGACGTGCATGGCGACGCGCTGGCTGATGTTCTCGTAGCGGTTGGACACCGACAGCAGCACCGTGTAGACTCCTGTGAGGAGGGAGCAATGTGGAGAGAGAGAGGCATGGCAGAGAATGAGAGAGAGAGAGAGAGAGAGAAAGTCAAATGACATTATCCGCTGTTACAAAAAGTTTTCATCGCAGTTAACCCATTCTGACCTGAGATCAGATTCTAAAAATGTTTATTACATCCTGACAGTTTAATTATTAACCCATTCTGACCTGAGATCAGATTCTAAAAGTGTCTTTGATTTTTCAAAAATAGCAGACCTACAAGCTCGTATCGCGCCACTCGGTGGCGCGATATGAGCTTGTAGATCTGCTATTTTTCAATAGCTAAAGCATAACATGATGCCAACACCAAAATGGGTGCCCGGTCAGAATGGGTTAAGAAAGTAGTATAGTAGTGATCAAGAACAATCAGCATCAGTAATGCAACCATAATGTAAATAAAGAACATACTCAATACAGTATGTTATGTATTTTATTTAACATCCACCAATGCATGAGCATGGTGAAAGGTTTTCTACAATGTTAGCATGCAAGCACTGGATGAGATAAGCACGCCAAGACCTTAAGCTTAGGCTAACCATGTTAAATATGGCTGATTGCACAGTGAATCCTACCAAATTGAGTTTACCTGGCTGGGGGTAGATGTAGGTGACATTATTAGTCAGGACCACCTGGTTTGGGGAGTAGGAACAGAGGAGGGAGGAGGCATACGGAGGCTTGTATTCAAACTCCTTGTAACCACCGTCACCAAAGCTCCATCTACAGTATGAAGAAGGAACAGAGTAACAGACAGACAAGGGTTAAAAAACACTGTGGGACCAAATGGTTGCTTAGAGGAATGTGCATAAACAACATGCACTGCCATGGCATTGTGTGTGTTGCGTGTGTCCACGCACGCACGCACGCACGCACGCACGCACGCACGCACGCACGCACGCACGCACGCACACACACACACACACACACACACACACACACACACACACACACACACACACACACACACACACACAGTAGCCTACTACAGCAAAGAGACATTGCTATTGTACAGAGAACTAGACAATAGGGATAGCAGAGGAGACATTGATACCATCCAGAAATGGTGAGCAGGTATTTCGTGGTTCAATCCAAGAAATCTTGCACATTTTTATCTCATAAAAAAAATACACGCTCATTGACATTTCCATGAGCACAATCAGGTAGTCTTTGTGACTGGCATGCACAGAAAGAAAGACACACACACACACACACACACACACACACACACACACACACACACACAGAAAGAGAGAGAGAGAGAGAGAGAGAGAGAGAGAGAGAGAGAGAGAGAGAGAGAGAGAGAGAGAGAGAGAGAAAACAATTAGCTGGAAAGTGGAACTCTTGTGTGGGACGCATGGGTGTTTTGGGAGTGGAAAGTCAAACCTCAGGAGAACAGTGAGAGAGCCGAGGGAAAGTAAGCTAGAGAGGCGGTGGGGTGAGAGTCTGAAAGGGGTTCGAGGAAAAGAGTGCGAAATAATGAAAAAAAAGAGGGAGAGAGGAAACGACAGAGCAGAGGGGAAAATTCCTGTCAGCAATCTACTCTGACCACAGGGTGATAAATCCAGGAGGAACTGAGTGAGAGAGAGAGAGAGAGAGAGAAAGGGATGATTTTGTTTTGTGCAAACAAGAAGAGCATTAAAGGAATGACACTCCTTAAAATGATCATTTTTGTATATAAATCACTCACTCCAGTGTTTCCTGGAAAGCCTGACGATAAATGTTTGTTTTCTTTCGCATGCCTCCCGAAGACGGAAGCCATTTCTGACACAATGGAGTTGATCATGACAACATCCATGAATGACGTTCAGGAGTGGAGACCACCCTCTGCTCAACAACATCACTCCCATCCTCTATCCCCTTATCATCAAGTTCACCTGAGTCCCTAGTGTCACCGCCAAACACTCCCCACAGTATAAATATACCTGTTACCTGTGTTATGGAAAAATGGTAAATGGTGCATTTATATAGCGCCTTTATCCAAGGCGCTTTACAGAGATTGTGCATTACATTCACCCATTCACACACACATTCATACACCATGCAAGGCACCAACCAGCACATCGGGAGCAATTAGGGGTTCAGTGTCTTGCTCAAGGACACTTCGACAGTAACTCTGGGGGAGCCCGGGTTCGAACTGGCAACCTTACGGTTACCATCCAGGCACTCTACCCCTGAGCCACCACCGCCGTTATCTCATCTCTTACCTGTTTGATACTGTTTCGCGCTGTCAAAACCCCCCCCCCCCTCTCCCCAACTAACCCCTTCATCCTCAGCCTCGCCCCACTAACACTTCCCTCTCTCTCCTTCTCCTAGGATCCCCGAGGGGGTCAGCGTCGGAGCAGAGGCGACTGACCGCTCCCGAGCAGAGCACTACGCCCCCACCCTGAGTCTCGCCGTCCTCCTCGGGCTCCTCATCAATACACCTACATCTCACTTAAACAAATAAATACTGTTAAACTTGAGCAGAAGGTGTGGTATCTTACTAGTGAACATGCTGTTATGTATGTACTATAATAATCCAAGGCTTGTATACTCCAGGTATGATGATATTATTCTCTTGAGTAATCTTCCTTTACATTGTGCAAGGGAGAGATACACACCCAACACAATAGCAGAGGAACAATCTTCCTCTCCCTCTCATGACGCACACACCCACGCACACACCGTGTGTCCAGTCCCTACCGGAAGGTGGCGGAGACAGACATGTCCACGACCACAGAGGCAGTGAGGGTCTGCGCCGAGCCCTGGGTGACCACGTCGGGCACGCCCGTGACGGTCAGGTTGACCATGGGCTGCAGCCTGTCCACAGTCACGTTGAAATGCTCTGTGAGGTTACTGACATGGTTCATGGCCGTGACCTGGGGAAGGAGGAGGTACAGGAGCACAAACGTGTTCACTTCACCAAGTGGCGATGCAATCCATTTAACGATCGGTGCAAAGTGTAATCCTCGGCATTCATTTAACTCAGAGAGTGTGCAAATGTAACCAAATGGACACGCAAAGGGTCAATCAGACTCAATCTGGTTACATGTGTACACTCTTAACCCATTCTGTACGGGAACCCATTTTTCAACAGTGTGAGACAGACTCACTGTGAGCTTGTAGATGGCAGCATTCTGGTAGATGACATTGAGAACAGTGTTGTAGTAGGTAAAGTATGGCTTGTCGTCCACTGTCCATTTAAATGTAGGGTTGGTGCCTTCCTTCACTGATGCTGTGTAGCTCTGAAACACACAGAAAGATATGCTGTAGAATGAAAGTAGACAATGCATACTTTATTTAGTATGAACAATAACAAACAACAAGTACACACAAGTGACAGTAAAAAAGAGATAGTTCCAGTCATTGATTATGTCTGATTCCAATTTCAAGCTGTTGTAAGATGTCTCTATAAACAGTTTGTCGTGTCGTTGATCAATGTTGATTCATTTAACATTAAACAACACTAGCTGGGGAGAAATTAATCCGAAATCAACAAGATCGTGCACAAAGATTATGCCCATATCTAACATCATGAGCGGACGTAGAATACGCCAATGGGCTTTGACCTTTCTAGATATCATCTATATGGAATTGTCAACAGCAAGATTGCACGGAGCGAAAGAAGAAAACATTGATATTTGGTCTGGTATTGCAGATTTGGTTAAGGACATGATCTAGTCATTATTAATTTTTCCCCATTGCACAGTGATTGGAGTCCTGACATTTTGTGGCATCTTTGGTCTCAGGGGGGAGGGGTGGCTGGGATTGTTTGTTGTTTGTTTTTGTGTTCCTTTCTTTTGCTGTTATGTGTTATTTTTATGTGTTTTGTTTTCTTTATTTCATTCATGATGTTAACATGTTTTATTGTGATTTTTTGTCTTAAATAAAAAACATTTGATAACAAAAAAGAAAGTGACTTTCTGTGTGTGCAATGTGCACTGCATGCACTCAAACTTTGTTGATCATGCGTGAAAAAATATTTTTGTTAAATATATACAGTATATAAAACTTGCCATCTTATGAGAACAAATATTCTGTTCTGGTTTCAAATACATTGTAGCAGCTGTGTGGTGGTGTGTGTGTGTGTGTGTGTGTGTGTGTGTGTGTGTGTGTGTGTGTGTGTGTGTGTGTGTGTGTGTGTGTGTGTGTGTAAAAAGTATATATATATATATATATATACAGTATATATATATATATGATTTAGCACACCCAGTACTAATAGAATCCATTGAAAAATCTCTTTTAACAATTATTTTGGTTTTTAACCATTATACTGGCCCATTTAATATTAGATTAATTACAAACTGAACACTAGGGGGCGATGGTTTTTGAAAACATTATGCCCATACCGCACGTCAACACCACGTCAAAAATCTAAAACTTTTAACGAATTCTGTCCCAGATACACCTATTAAAAACGTTTGGGACATTCCAAGCATTTACGCCAAGGTCATACAGTGTCGCGTGTAGAAAATAGCCGACCTATAAAGCTAACAACAATTACTACAAACACTCACAGTGTGGAGTAAAGAGAAAGTAAGCTAGTCACAAGACGTATGTAAAAAAGACATAAATAGAACCACTCCCCATTTCGGAAATGTATGGTACACACACGCACACATGACCTCACAAATCACTCACTCACTCATTCACTCACTCACTCACTCACTCACTCCCTCACTCACTCACTCACTCACTCACTCACTCACCACGACTGACTCCATCAGCACCCTACGGGTGGGATGCGGCTGCACCACGAGTCCTCTGAGCGGCTCCTCTAGGTACACCGCCATTGTCAGGCTGGTCTCCGTCACTTCACTGCGGGCCACCAGCTCCACTTGCACGGGGCCCTTCCTCTCCTCCGCCGACAGCCGCAGGTCCAACACCGCAAACAGACTCGGGTCCCCGGCCTCCGCCCCGGAGCCCGGGATCGGCCCCAGCTGACAGAGCTCCGGGCTGGAGGAGAACTCCGGAGGGCAGGCCGCCTGGAAGGTCACACTGTGGTTGCTGCCGTGCCTGTGGACCTCGGCGGAGTAGCCCGACTGGACACGGAGCAGTAGCCGGGTGCTGTTGGGCTGTAAGTAGAGAGTTCCGTTCTGGGGCGGAGGGTAGAGCACCGTCAGGACCAAGGGGGGCACCACCCTCACAGGACACGAGGCTGTCGTTGGGTAGGAAGGGTCGACGGAGGTCACCTGTATAACACATCAGATCTCAGCACGTCAATAACCATTACTGCCATTAACCCATTCTGAACGGGGAACCCATTTTGGTGTCAGCATCATGTTATGCTTTAGCTATTGAAAAATCATATCACGCCACCGAGTGGCGCGATACGAGCTTGTAGGTCTGCTATTTTTTGAAAAATCGAAGAAAGACTGACATTTCTAGAATCTGATCTCAGGTCAGAATGGGTTTAATCAGACCAGTGTGTGACCAGTGGAAACCTCGTATGAATCTGATCTCAGGTCAGAATGGGTCAACTGACAAACTAAGTTGACGTGTTGAACTGTTTTGTATACTGCAGGTCACACTGGTTCTATCAGACACACATTGTCTGACCTATTTGTCAGCCCCCTGAACCCACATTTGTGAGTGCCGAGTTGGACTGACACTAAAGTCGTTTATAGTTTTTATAGTTAAATAAAATGTCGTTGTAAAACAAATGCACATATATGTTATACACGATATCACTTCCCAGCCAAGAGAAAAAAGCCTGACCATCAAGTTGTAGAGCCCCGGCTGGGGCAGACCGGCGGCCAACTGGGCGCCCTGCAGTCGCGTCTCACTGCGCCCCACGTAGAGCACCCTGATGGGGCAGACCACGTCCCACAGCCAGCGTCCCTCTCCGTCCTGCAGGAGAGCCTCCACGTCCAGTTCAGAGGGCGCGGCCGAGTCCACGTCGGAGTCGTGGTCCGCCGAGCCGTCTGTGGACTGGCTGGCGTTGCTGTTGACGAACCACTGTGACTGGTTGAGGGCTAATATGGTCTGTCGCCACGGAGACTGTGGCGAGGCGCGGCAGTGCAGGAGGGAGGCGGGGCCAGAGTCATGTTGGAGGGCGACGACGTCACCAGGGGACACCAAGAGGTCCTCCAATGTGTCTCGTACCTGAGACAAGAGAGAGAGACAGGGAGAGAGAGAGAGAGAGAGAGAGAGAGAGAGAGAGAGAGAGAGAGAGAGTTAGTCGTACATCAATTGTAGTTAGTCAAACACAGAAGTTGACTGGCAGTCAAAGACTGGCTGCTATTTATACATTATTATATCACTCGTGGACAGAGGCTGCTTAACTCGCATTTCATAACGTCAACTGTTACGTAGCCACGTTGTCGCTGATGCGTCATCAGCCAGCGCCACTCTGTCCATGCTTCTCACTGTTGGAAAGAAATAGCGCCGTTCGAGACAAAACCTACGGTAAACAGTGAGTAGCGCAGTGACATTTTCAGATCCGCGGAATGCAGCGAATCAGACTGGAACCCAGGCTAGCATTTTTACATGTTGAACTTGTTTACAGGCTATAAAGCTTGATTTGATTGTTTTTGAGTGGTGCAACCACTCCTACAACCAGCAATGTCCGTGTACCTGCTTGTGTACCTGTATGTCCGTGTACCTGTTTGTGTACCTGTATAAGTGAGCAAGAGTATGTGACTTATTTATACCAGTAGGGGGCACCAGAAACACAGAGAGTGGGGTATTGCTGTGCCTGCTAATATGAGAGAGAGAGAGAGAGAGAGAGAGAGAGAGAGAGAGAGAGAGAGAGAGGGGTGTGGGGGGGGGATTGCACCACTCAATTTTTTCACTACAAATAAAGGCATCAACCTGTATGAATAAGGCAAGGCATCAACTATATCGTTTACAGACAGATTTTCTGGAGCATTTCCATCATTATTTGTCACTGTGTAAAGACCTTTAATCAGTCACGGAAGAAACTTGGGAGCCTGAATTGGTGTGCCGATTTTTTTCCATTTCTTATTGGATTATGTATCTCAAGCATGTCTCTGCAAGTTGATTTTTGTATGATACTGAAATAAATGGAGTTCAGTGAGCTCTTAATAAAGCAAAACGATAATATGCTCTAGGAAATGGTCAGCAGTAAGTAAGTATTGTATTGTGTTGTGTTGTGTTGTGTTGTGTTGTGTTGTGTTGTGTTGTGTTGTGTTGTGTTGTGTTGTGTTGTGTTGTGTTGTGTTGTGTTGTGTTGTGTTGTGTTGTGTTGTGTTGTGTTGTGTTGTGTTGTGTTGTGTTGTGTTGTGTTGTATTGTATTGTATTGTATTGTATTGTATTGTATTGTATTGTATTGTATTGTATTGTATTGTATTGTATTGTATTGTATTGTATTGTATTGTATTGTATTGTATTGTATTGTATTGTATTGTATTGTATTGTATTGTGTAACCGGGAATACTTTCACCTATAATGACATGCCAAAAATAAAGATGCCAGGTTGGAAGTGTTTAACTCCCTGAACATTCAGTTCACAGCCCCAAAAGATGATTCCCACTCTCCTGATAGTTTTAGAGCATATTATGTTCTCTCACCAGTATGTGTGCAGCTGGTCCTGCAGGTAGAGTGAAGACCACCTCATTCTGTAAAGTGTACCGGGGCCTCAGTGCCCCAGGACTCAGGCTCCGTGTCTGGGTGCAGTTAGGGCAGGAGGATGGCTGACAGGGGCTCGAGAGGGCCAGGCAGCGCCCCTGGAATGGGCACCACTGTTGCAGAGGGGGGCAGGAGGAGGAATGCGAGGGGCTCCTAGCCTCTGTGGGGACACATACAGCCACCGGAGCACACACTGGACCGCCACAACCTGAGAATCCAGAGTTGTGGAGATGGGGGGCAAAACAGTGGAACATGAAGAGAGAGAGTGTGTGTGTGTGTGTGTGTGTGTGTGTGTGTGTGTGTGTGTGTGTGTGTGTGTGTGTGTGTGTGTGTGTGTGTGTGTGTGTCACACACATGAGTACACAGTATATAAGCAGCATTATGTTATGCTTTAGCTATTGAAAAATAGCAGATCTACAAGCTCATAGCGCACCACCGAGTGGCGTACTATGAGCTTGTAGGGTCTGCTATTTTTTTGAAAAATCAAAGAACGACTGACATAGAAACATAGCTTTTTCAGAAAACTGTCAGGATGTAGAAGAGTGTGTTGTTATTCTACTTGGCAGAGTAATTGTGTATTCCTCTCCATGTAGGGGGGGGGGGTGTTATGCCTCTATATGTGTATTGGGCAAACTACTGTAGGTAATGCGCTCTTCTGACATAAATATCTTCCAGCGAAGAGACGAGACACGTCAATAATGAAAATGTATCAATTTAAAGCTCTTTCCAGCTCCATCTCCATCTCTCTCTCTCTCTCTCTCTCTCTCTCTCTCTCTCTCTCTCTCTGTCTGTCTCTCTCCCTTCGTCCCTCCCTTTCAGGGAGCCACAAAGATATCACAAATTGGATCCCATAATGTAACAACATAACCTATAGGTCATCTTTCAAATTCAAATTTTGAATTTCAATTTCATGTGTGAAAGGCAGCAGTTACTGAGGGACACATGATCAGAAAACTAGTTCAGGCAGTGATACCTCTCTTTCTCTCACTATTGCTATCATGCCCATTTCTTTCAAAACGTTTCTCCATGGAGATGTTCAGGTAACATGTGGATCTGTCCCTGACTAGTTCACGTTCCTCTCGCAGTCTTAAGGCCATTTCAGACGGGGAGCGAGTGGTGCGGGTGTTCTCGCTTGGATCAGCGGTGCTGATGTACTGTACAGACGCGTAGCTGACCACAATCCAGCTCTTCTTGCCGTGGGCGTGTGCATGAAATGAGCACTCTCACGAGAATTTCAAGGGACCGCGCCCGTTTGCGTCTCTGCCCCGCAACTTCTCTGCACGTCCCAAATAATCGCCCGCCTCTCATTTAACCCATTCTGACCTGAGATCAGATTCATAACGAGGTTTCCACTGGTACACACACTGGTCTGATTAACCCATTCTGACCTGAGATCAGATTCTAAAAATGTCAGTCGCTCTTCGATTTTTCAAAAATAGCAGATCTACAAGCTCATATCGCGCCACCGAGTGGCGCGATACGAGCTTGTAGATCTGCTATTTTTCAATAGCTAAAGCATAACGTGATGCTAACACCAAAATGGGTTCCCGTTCAGAATGGGTTAAAATGAATCACTCGCTCCCCGTCTGACACGGCCTTAAAGCGATTTGCACACGGGACCGATATTATGTGTGCATACTGGCTTGGACCACTGCGCTTCTCACAATATCCTCTACGTATCCACATTTTCTACGAGTTGCATAAGAGAAAGTTCAACACATTTCATCTCTGGCAGCACGTGGGCATGTGCGCACGACAAGCGCCAATGCAACAGTTTCACAGGAGTGCGCCAGCTCGTCACTTCCGATTGCCCGCGCCTCCCTTCCTGAACGTTTGACTTCCTTTACTACCGTAGGTGGATCGGTCGCTTCCTTCCTCACAACTTCAATGGAGACAAGCTGTCAGTTTGTTTGTGTTTTTATCCTTTCCATTATTTATTGATACATATATTTTCACGATCGAGAAAGATGTCAAATAAAAATAAATAATAAATATAAAACTTCCTGTGTCAAAAGGCCTTTAGACAGGGATAATAACAAGTGGGTTGCACAGAGCGGAAGAGATCTGGTTTGATCTTGTTTGGCTGATTCATCCCCCACCTCAACCATATTATACTTTGCTCTGTCCTAGTTTCTGTCTCCATCTAACGTGGATTCCTCAACATGTGAGCACACTAGCACAGGTGGAGCATGTCAACATGACACATGTTTTTTTGTGTGTGTGCACTGTGCAGTGTGGGCACCCAGGTGTCAATTTAAGGCTACAGGTGTGTGTGTGTGTGTGTGTGTGTGTGTGTGTGTGTGTGTGTGTGTGTGTGTGTGTGTGTGTGTGTGTGTGCGTGTGTGTGTGTGTGTGTGTGTGTGTGTGTGTGTGTGTGTGTGTGTGTGTGTGTGTGTGTGTGTACGCACCAGGTAGCAGCAGGTGCGTGCCAGGGTGGTGGCAGTGGGGCCTGTAGGTCTGAAAGCGCACCTGAGTGTGCATGCTCAGCTCTTGCGTGACAAACTCCAGGGAGGACAGGCGACCACGTTGAATGAAGCCCAGCGCCGGGAACAACAGGACCTGCATTTGACCGCAAGGACAGAACAATGGGTGAAGGAGGGAGGAGACAGACATAGAGACAGACACTGTTTCCTCTGTACTTCTCATACATTGGGCAACTGGCTGGCCCAAGGGCCACATGTGGCCCCCACATTCACTTAATGTGGCCCTCAGGTTAATATTAGCATACTGATATATTATTGATTTCAGCTGCTATAATTCCAAACGTGCAAACATCCCAGTTTTAACGAATGACTTTAATTAGTAGCGTAATGAGTAGTATTAAAATGTTATTGTCTTTTTGTCCAACGTATTTGGATTCAGTTCATGAAGTAGACATCGCTATAACTAAAGGCATAATTTGAAAGGGATTTTGGAATTAAATAAAATGTTTACTTTTCAGGATTCCAATTCAAAAATAGCAAAGAAAAATGAAGGATTTAAATTCAAATAACAACAACAACAAATAATATATGCAATGTGTGGCCTGTGTGGCCCTGTGGAGTGAGTGTGGAAACATAGCGGCCCTCTCCATCATCAAAGTTGCCCACTCCTGTTCTATAGCTCACCTCTATGGTGCCACTGGGTGGTTGTGGGGCTGAGAGCTGAGTGGAAGACGGGCTGTGTAGAGGCATGTGGGAGGGAAGCACCGCCAGGCCCATCATGTAGACCCCGGCATCAGGAACACGTACTGAAAACGGAGGAATGTAGTAATAATAATAATAATAATAATAATAAAACGTTATTTGTATAGCACCTTTCATGACATGACATGCAGCTCAAAGTGCTTTACAGAACAATGGAGAATAAAAGAAAAGCAAGGCAACGACAAAAAAACAAGCAGTAATGCAATACAGTGAGGACGTGAATAACAAAAAAAATAAAAATAAAAAAAATAAAAGATCAATTAAAAGCAATGTTGTAGAAGTGGGTCTTGAGGTGAGCTTTAAAAATGTCTACAGAGGCTGCCTGACGAAGGTACAGTGGGAGCTTGTTCCATGCCGACGGCCCGTAGAAGCAAAAAGCTGCTTCCCCGTATTTTTTAGTTGCCATTTTTTAGGCAAAGCGTAGGGATTCACTATTATTTAGCTCATTGGTTCTCAAACCTTTTTATAAGTACCACCTCAGAAAGTATTTGGCTCTCCATTCCTACGCCAATAATGCTGCTGCTCAGAACAAAACTCTGTCTAATCACTAATCAGCACGGCTGATGACATTTCTAATGTGATTAATCCGTTCTCAAAACTTCTATTAACGGAAATGTGTGATGTCATGCTCCATTTCAGCATGGCTGGAGAGCCGATTTCAACCGACTGCTTGGTCAGAACCTGTAGTAATATAAATATTTCATTCCACTTACTGTACTTTTGTAAATTTTTCCCTTTTTTGGGCGACTCCTCTGTGTACCACCAGTTATTACCAGTGGTAATAGTACCACAGGTTGAGAATCACTGATGTACAGTAGATCATTTGCTATTAGGATTAATATGAAACAGGAGACTTCGTATTATTATTCGTCGCTGTCCGGCAGAAACCAGATAACTCAAATGTTCATGTTATTTTTTTGTTTGTTTGTTTTGTTACATTGTTGAGGGCTGCTAACCCCTCCTATGTCCAGCTTTGAGGGTTTGTGTAAACACAATCCTACTTTTACTGGTTAAATAAAGGTTAAATAAAAAATAAAATCCTTCCCCATCCATCCTTCCTCTTCGATGTCTCCCTTTTGACTGATAAATGTCCATTCAAACTCTAGACAAGCCTGCCCCAAAGTTATTATACGAGCTGGCCAGATATGTATGGAGAACCAGGATAACTGGAAGCGACAATGGAGGGCTCGTCTGTGGACCACTTGTAAATGCATTGCAAAGGCAGGTACTGTAACAGTACCTTTTCCTAGTAAACCAGTGAGATGCCTGAGGGCGAGAAGCGACAGGTCACGTGCACTGGCTATAAGAGCGTGTCTTGAGTGTATACAGGGTTTGATGAGGTCAGATCAACATATGGAATGTCAGAACAGGTCAGCTCCATATATGGAGATCTAAGGGGGGCAGTGTCTTGAGAGGGCCCAGGTACAGTAGGGCCGGGCCTTAATTTTCGGGCCTGTTGAAAACTCTAGTTTTCGCCGGCTGCCAGGCATAGTCATTTACTATGACATCAAAGTTCTCCATCCCTGATGATGTCGCGTGATGTCATGAGACCTGGGGGCTTTCCCGATGTATGGGGATTTTGAGTGATACACTGACGGGAAATTCACGATTCCATAGATAGTATGGGGATTTTGAGTGATACAGTGACGGGAAATTCACGATTCCATAGATAGTATGGGGATTTTGAGTGATACAGTGACGGGAAATTCACGATTCCATAGATAGTATGGGGATTTTGAGTGATACAGTGACGGGAAATTCACGATTCCATAGATAGTATGGGGATTTTGAGTGATACACTGACGGGAAATTCACGATTCCATAGATAGTATGGGGATTTTGAGTGATACAGTGACGGGAAATTCACGATTCCATAGATAGTATGGGGATTTTGAGTGATACACTGACGGGAAATTCACGATTCCATAGATAGCCAAGCCCCAAGCCCCACCATATGAATTGTGGAATATTTCTTTCTCCCTTCCTTGTTTGTCTGTGGTCAGTGTTGTTTGTGAAACAATCAATAAAAAGGTAGAACATTTGACGGTAGCTCGACTGTGCACAGCTATCCTATTCAGCCATATTGAATATTGTCTCCTCCGACCTCCTCAGAGCTTCAAAATGCAAAAAAGTGTGCTTTGAAGAACACCCTGCACCCTGCAGTACAATTGCACAGTATAACAATGTCATGTGTATTGAAAGAGTATTCAAGATGTAACCTTGTATCCAACAAAAAGACTCTTAATGACAGTAGACAATGTATGTACACTGTACAGTACATCCCCATATAGTCCTTGGAATAAAATGGCCCTGAGCAAGAAACCTGCACCTGTTTGTCACATTCAGTACCTCATACAAATGGAGACATGGAGAAATGTGTATGTGTACACCGGCTTCGAATGTCACCCATAATCACCAGTATGTTCCTATCAAGACCATGCAATGGAACATTGTGAAACTGTTCTATAGCATGGATTCCAAAACGTTTCAGCCCCTGACCACAAAATAATGCTGCCATTAAACCTAGGGCTATGTAAGGGTCTTATAACAATTATGGTTAAAATGTATATATGTTCCACAAGAGGGTACGCCGGTGCTTTAAAATTTTACACCATTTGGCAACCTTTTTTGACACACATTGAGAGGATGAACGCGGCTGACATCAACAATCCTTAACTTATTATACTGACCCTACTGTCATTTTTTTTTCCATTATTATTATTATTGTCTTTATTTATTTTTATACACATTTTTTTTTTATTATTATTATTATTTGTTAGCATACTTCTATTAGTCTTCTATTATGTCTATGTATATTTGTATGTGCCTTTTATTTCATATGGTGCAAGATACCGGGGTTGTGGCTCTTTCAGAGCGGGAACTCTGGGGGGAGGGGAGGGAAAAAAGGGGAATTTTTTTTCCGAAAAATGTTGTATAATATTTTCGTGTGGACATTAATAAAAAAACTAAAAAGAATTATATATGTAATCATTTTTACATTGTATTTCACTCATTCTGTTGAATTCCATTCAGGTGTGTAAACATTTTTGATGACCCAAACTACATTTGCGACATCACAGCCAGTGTCCCAACAACATTAACCATTAAAAGCAGGGAGATAGATATACAATAACAACCCCCCCCCCCCAGAGCCCACCGGTGGTGCTGGGGTGGCGGTGGGAGCAAACAGTGCATTACAACACCAGGAACGGCATATATGCAGAGGAAGGAACACAGTCCAGTCTTAGGTAATGGTCAGCTGATTGCCACGTCAGCGAATGACATGTGGGTCTTGCATAACATTGAATGAGCCCCTCGAGTACATATCTGACTGAACTAACTACGTATCATTTATTACTTATTATGCAAGCATGAAGAGACTTGACCAGTTTCAATCTGTAGCCCCTATTTTTGGGCAATTGATTGGCATGTCGTTTTTAAAAGTGTTCAAAAGTAGTACAAAGTTCACAATCGTCACAAATCACAAAACACTGTCGTACGACAAAGTATAAAATAAGGCTTAACCCATTCTGACCTGAGATCAGATTCACACGAGGTTTCCACTGGACACACACTGGTCTGATTAACCCATTCTGACCTGAGATCAGATTCTAAAAAATGTCAGTCGATTTTTCAAAAATAGCAGACCTACAAGCTCGTAGCGCGCCACTCGGTGGCGCGCTATGAGCTTGTAGATCTGCTATTTTTCAATAGCTAAAGCATAAGATGATGCTAAACACGAAAATGGGTGCCCGTTCAGAATGGGTTAAGTGGTTAAAGGATGACCAATAGCATTCATTTATGAATAAATACAAATACATACAAACTATAATGACGATTAATAATAAATAAATAAATAAATAAACAAAGGGGTGAATTATGGAGTGTGTGTGTGTGTGTGTGTGTGTGTGTGTGTGTGTGTGCGTGCATGCGTACATAAGTACCATGTGTGTGTGTGTAGCTTACAGTGCGAGGCTTACCATAGGGGCTATACTCGCAGACGAAGGCTCGCTTGGCGCTGCACAGGTGCGAGCTGAAGGAGGCCTGGGCGCCGTGGTCCAGGGAGACGCACACGTTCCCGCGGACCTGCTGCGAGCGGGTGGGCGGGCTGACCTCGCCCTCGCGCGCCTCCGAGCCGTTCAGCCAGCGCAGGGAGCCCGGCGAGTCCACGTCGCTCAGACCCAGCCAGACGCCCCGCTCCCTGTCGACAGGACAGGAGGAGACGCACAGGTCAGCACTGAGCCAGAGAGTGTTGTCAGATTTAGTGAGAGAAATTATAGCAACCGCAGGTCTACGAAAAAAAAACAAGCGACTAATACAGGGGTCATCGATATGTCCGTGTACACGGACGTTACATTTTATGTTTTCTCTTTCACACACCGTTATAATGTTCATATTTTGATCATTGATTGATTGATTGATTGATTGAAAGGTTTATTTATTCAGGAAAAGAGCATTGAGGTTCACCCTCATTTGCGATGCTGCCGAGATCACTTACACAAAATCAACAAAGACGAGTAAGGCATATAGATTAGATATACAGTAACACACAGAAACAGTGAAATAAAGCGTAAGTTAAAAACAATTATACATATTGAGGTATAGGGAGATTTAAAAGCAGGTTGATAAATTGTCCATAGGATATTGGGGTGTTCATTTTTTTGTGTTTGTTGTAGTGTTCCATGAAGTAGAAAGCAGATTTTCCCAGTTCTTCAGAATGTACAGATAGGACCTCTAGTTTAACCCATTCTGACCTGAGATCAGATTCATACGAGGTTTCCGCCGGACACACACTGGTCTGATGAACCCATTCTGACCTGAGATCAGATTCTAAAAATGTCAGTCGCTCTTCGATTTTTCAAAAAATAGCAGACCTACAAGCTCGTATCGCGCCACTCGGTGGCGCGATATGAGCTTGTAGATCTGCTATTTTTAAATAGCTAAAGCATAACATGATGCTGACACCAAAATGGGTGCCCGGTCAGAATGGGCTAGAGTAAGCCATTCACTTGAACGGGTCTGACGAGTGCTTCTTTTCCAGTCTCGCAGCAACGTGATGTATAGGGTGGTAACTTCCCATCGATAGCTTTAAAAAATAAACTGGTGCCAGTGCCTAGATCTCCTCTCAGAGAGGGAAGACCAACCTACCCTGTCATAGAGGGTACAATGGTGCAAGTGCTGTAGCTTTCACCAGTGATTAATCTATAAGTGCCGAGTGATAAACTGTGTCTAGGAGTAAAATAGTGGTAAGGGCAGCATTTCTATAGATTACATCATGGTAATCCAAAACTGACTGAGTGCAAAACGTACTCTCTCCCCATGCCTTCGGCCTGGTGGAGACAATTAAAGGCCTACGAGCAAAACCCATAATGTCACACTTTTGGGAAATTGTATGACATAGATGTCCTATATAGTCATGTTCTAAAAACCACACTTCGCAGCCACAATTTACTGTCGCATACTGTAATGTTCACAGGTGAAAAAGGATGGGTGAGACATACAGTACATGTCTCAGAAATGCTCAGGAACACCTAGAGCTGTTTCCTTCCGCTACTGTGCTTTAAAAGGAGCGTTGCATACAGAACCAGAGTGCTGAGAACTTAATTATCCATTCGTGTTTCTCCTGTTAGTCTGAAAATGTTTGAGTTGAGCATGTCAGTTCCCCTGTTTAACCAGACTTATCAGGAGGGGGAAACAAAAAACCTAGCTTAGCCTTTGTAACCGGAGCAAAGCTGAGAGCAACGGTGGTTCAATAAAGTTGATATAAGAGAAATTATAGTTAGGTGCTTGGGCACCGGTTGGCTCATATTGTGCGCGTGCCTGCCCCTTCGAGGACGACATAAATTAGTTTTCACTCCCTGAGTGCTCTAATGGACTCCATTCTTCTCTCTGCGTAATCTCTTACTCTTTCACATTACACAAATAGAAGATGAACCCTCAGGATTTCTACCCGGAGGCTTAATGCTGCATGGTTCATAAACTACAATAACCTAAAGACATGGTTTATTTTGTCGAGATAATTGACGACCCTCTGTCATTCGAGAGGGACATTTTGTGCGGCTCGGCTTTGCTTAGTTCCCAGATGGGTAGGGTAATAAGGATAGGCTTCATTATTTGCCCATGTGCAAAATGTTTCCGTCTCTGTCTCGTTATTTTCATGCATCACAGAGAAATCTCCACGTCTGTGAAAAATGCATAATGCTGTAAAAGGGTCCCAAAAAGTATGAGAGCTGAGGAGCAGGAGACACACAGAAAAGAAGAAACCCCAAAAAGCAATAAAAAAGGAAGGTCCTTATGTAAGACTGCGGGGGTGGAGGTGACTAGTATGCCTCATCTGTAGCAGGTTAAGGGGGAGAAAAGGGGATAGCGCTGGCTGTTCCTCCCGATTTTCTTTACTTCACTCACTCACTTTTTGTCTCCAAGATCAGGGCCTCTGCCCTCAATTTAATGATGGGTGTGGGGCAGGAAGAGAGGAAACACATGCGCGCTCACACTCACGCACACACTCATACATGCACGCGCATAGTCACGCACACAAAACACCGTGAACTATGGACTCCTCCTTCCAGGGTGTTGGAGGTTTCAGTACAGCTGTGCTTTTACAGATGTGTGCGTGTTCTGTGAGACTGTGACCCTGTCGGGCCTGGAGAGACCCCCACAGCAAAGACAACATAGCCTTATGGCACCACAGCTAATCACTGTGCACACTGCACAACACCGTGGACAAGATATAGAGACATTTAGAATGAGGGAGAGAGAAAGAGAGCGATATACCAGGGAGAGGTATGTGTGGTTGGGGGTCTTGGTTTTGCATTGTAACATTCTAAAGCACACACACCACTCTGTGACAGTCTGCTATAGAGCAAGGCTGTTGACGCTCTTTGGCTTGCAGCGACAGGAGCTCAGCAGGAAAAAACACGATATATATAAAGAGCAAGGTAACTAGAGGACAAGATTAATCCATTCTGACCTGAGATCAGATTCATACGAAGGTTTCCACCGGACACACACTGGTCTGATGAACCCATTCTGACCTGAGATCAGATTCTAAAAATGTCAGTCGTTCTTCGATTTTTCAAAAATAGCAGACCTACAAGCTCGTATCGCGCCACTCGGTGGCGCGATATGAGCTTGTAGATCTGCTATTTTTCAATAGCTAAAGCATGACATGATGCTAACACCAAAATGGGTGCCCGGTCAGAACGTGTTAAGAACAACATAAACCACATCCAGAGAGAGAGAGAGAGAGAGAGAGAGAGAGAGAGAGAGTCAAACAAATGTCAAAACCAAATGTTCACTCCATCTTTCTTACTCCCTGTTGTACATCATCGCTGTTGGGCATTAACCTTCTTATCTTTTTTTAATGATTATTCATACATTAAAAAAATGAAATCACACTTTTGTGTGACATTCGCCCACTGTGGCTGACACAATGACATCACTGCTTAACCCATTCTGACCGGGCACCCGTTTTGGTGTCGGCATCATGTTATGCTTTAGCTATTGAAAAATAGCAGATCTACAAGCTCATATCGCGCCACCGAGTGGCGCGATACGAGCTTGTAGGTCTGCTATTTTTTGAAAAATCGAAGAGCGACTGACATTTTTAGAATCTGATCTCAGGTCAGAATGGGTTAATCAGACCAGTGTGTGTCCAGTGGAAACCTCGTTATGAATCTGATCTCAGGTCAGAATGGGTTAAAGCAAACAATAAAGTCCATAGACTTGGGTTCCACATGACATCATGTCTGAAAGCCAGACGTCGGAGGGACTAGCGCTACTCAAAAACCTTGAACAGTACAACGGTACAGAACAGGTGATCAAATAGGCCTTTAGATACACAAGGGGAGAGGGGGTTACACAGTACACTACACACTCAACCTCTTCTAGTAAATTCCAATTCCCATCCAGAATACATATTTTAAGATCGCAGGGCGAAACAAATCTACACATCTGTTTTGCATTTCTGCCTGTCACGAATCTCACAATGTTGGCCATGCCAAATTGACATATTTGGCTGTCTGCAGTAAACAGATTGTAAAATGGTGCGAAAATAATGTTTGTGATGTAGCAGCCATTAGACGGAAAGGGGTAGCATAGGCTAGTGAGTTACTGTAGCTGTGCTCCAGCAATGATTGTGCAACGATGCACGCAGTCACAAAGTCACAGAGTCAAATGAACAGTTTAACACTAAGGATTTTGCTTTGTAGATGGCGGCTGTCCACAGATGGTAAATAGAGCACCGAAGTCCTGACGTAACTCACTCATCCCGACCATTCCCCTGGTTCGCGGAAGTAATTTCTCTATGGAGAATAACATGGGGTGATCTTAATATCGTCTACTATAAGCGTTGTGGTCCAAAAATAAACAAGCTGTCTCAGCGTTATTGTCAGGGAGGTGTCTCTGTATCGTTTGCAACAGTCAGTCACTCATATATGATACAGTCTGCTTCTAGCGAAAATCTAACTAATTCAGCAGCAGTAACATTAGCGTTTTCTCTCAGTCAGTTGATTCTTCATATCCATATGAGTGAAGCGGCCGGGGTGACATGTTTATTTTTCAAACACAGTTCTTATATGAGGCGATCTAAAAATCCTCCTATGGCGATTTCAATGCAACTAAACAAATACATGAACCTGGGGACTGACGCCCTCTACTGAAAGTGACGTCAGACTTCGGTGCTCTATTGACTTGTTAAACAAGTTTAACTAGAAAGGTGCAATTTTGGGAAATTGCAAGAGTTGCGAGAATACGAGAATTCAGTCTTTATATTAGTCCATTGGGAACTGAATTCCGTCTTACAATTTATATGTGATTTATATGTGAAGCATGACAACAGTGACAACAGTGTGTGAAGCATGACCAAAAGCTTCACCTTTCTGTTGTGCAAAAGTTAACAAAAAGCAGGTTCACAATGCTGGCACACGCACGCACGCACGCACGCACGCACGCACGCACGCACGCACGCACGCACGCACGCACGCACGCACGCACGCACGCACGCACGCACACACACACACACACACACACACACCCACACACAGATCAGCACAAACACATGCACGCACGCACACACGCACACACACACACACACACACACACACACACACACACACACACAGATCAGCATATGAACATACGCACATGCACATGCCCCCCCCCCCCTAAAACGTATAAACACAACTCACTGTGTGACATGGCTTGCCAGCAGGTTCCGAAGCGTGTCTGTCCTGACTGTTGCCAGGTCGCCACCGCGGTCGGAACACTGGCGCCGAGCCTCTCTCCAGCCAAACTCCCCCGGAACGATTTGAAAGCAACGGGAAGACTCTGGGTGTTCCCTCACACCCTCACTGCTGGGACAGTAGGGGGACGCTGCAGGCAGGGGACACACAGACAGTTTCACAATTAAAACATAGAAGGTGCATTGCGGAATTGCAGTATGAGGTCGTTCAAATTAACCGTTTAACCCATTCTGACCTGAGATCAGATTCATACGAGGTTTCCACTGGACACACACTGGTCTGATGAACCCATTCTGACCTGAGATCAGATTCTAAAAATGTCTGTCGTTCTTCGATTTTTCAAAAATAGCAGACCTACAAGCTCTTAGCGCGCCACTCGGTGGCGCGCTATGAGCTTGTAGATCTGCTATTTTTCAATAGCTAAAGCATAACATGATGCCAACACCAAAATGGGTTCCCGTTCAGAATGGGTTAAAATTGCAATTATTTACTGACTCATATGTATACTGTCAGTCTACAAGAAGCTAGGACATAAAAAGCAATCTGCAACCCATTATGTATCAAACTCTATCAACAAAGCCAATAGTGGGATGAGAAGATGCTATGTTTATATCCAGTGTTCTGAATGCATGGCTCATGGCCTGATGTTATTTTTGGGGGTTTGTGTTTATATGCACATATCAATGTGCGCAAAATATAAATACTGTAAACACGACTTCTTCCTGAATGTTGTTCTCCAGCTGGCTACATAATGTACAGTAGTCATGACAACAGAAGGATGTTCTCCCCGTTTCCCCTAACATGCAGTAATCCTGGTCTCTAAACTACCTCCCCCTGGCCAGCCGGGGCGCCTGATGGAGGGAAAAGCAACTGGTCGGAATAACCTGTTCCTTCCTCGCGCTACGTCCGGCCGGGGAACCCCCCCCCCCCCCCCCCCCCCCCCTGTCAGGTGAAGAGAAGCAGCTTGGACTCCTCATGCATAGACGGTAGTATGAGGTCAGTCCGCTGTCCCCCCCCAGGTTGGCAGAGGAAGTGTAGCGCCCAGGATTACATTAGATAATTGACACTGGGTGAAAAATGGGTTGCAAAATCATGGGAAAAATATATATTTGTATAATTGGCTCTATATACACTACAAACCAGTTTGGTTTGGGCAGACAGAGCAGCTGAACTTTGGAGACAAAATGAGGTAGAACGGAGGGGAAGTTGATGAACTCAGGCTGGAGAAAAGGGAGATTGGGAGAAGATAAATGAAGAAGAATAAAGTGATGACGTTTTTTGGCTTAGTACCCAAAGAGGCTGATGGATTTCAGAAACTACCAGCCAGACATGATCTTTTACCAGCCAAAATGATAAATAAGCCTAAGTGGTCACATCGCTTTAAACAAAGGCATCACTTTAGGCAGAATCACTAACAGACAATAGAAGCCAATTCATAACAATTTCACGCCAGAGTGCCTGATTAAGCGGAAATGGTGTAAATTTTTGTCCCTGTGTGTCAGACAAGTACAGATGATGAAAGGGGAAGATCTGAGAATAAGGTAATTAAAGTTCAAAGGTCATATCTGTGAAAAAAATGATTGGCCAATTAAACAAATCGCACGCACGCACACGCACACGCACACACAAGCATGCAATGAGACTTATCTTGTCTTCCATATATTCCAACGTCATCCTCAATGTACCCCGCACAAGGCGCACATACACACAAGCAAAGACGAGGACAAAAGCCACTTTTGATGATCGAAAGATGAAGGCTGAACAACAAAGAAAAAGCAATAGAAAGGGAGGCTAAGAGAGACTAGAAGGACACATTACAGAGTAAGGGAGGCTAAGAGAGACTAGAAGGACACATCACAGAGTAAGGGAGGCTAAGAGAGACTAGAAGGACACATCACAGAGTGAAGGACAGAGTGAAGGACACATCACAGAGTGAAGGACAGAGTGAAGGACACATCACAGAGTGAAGGACAGAGTGAAGGACACATCACAGAGTGAAGGACAGAGTGAAGGACACATCACAGAGTGAAGGACAGAGTGAAGGACACATTACAGAGTGAAGGACAGAGTGAAGGACACATCACAGAGTGAGATGTGATCTTTTTGTCCATGACTACAATTGTATTTAGCCAAGATGGCCCTGATGGTTAGCTCAACCGTCTGGGAACCTAGGCTGCTGAGCCAGCCTAGGCCTAGGCCAATTAAACAAATCGCACGCACGCACACACACACACACACACGCACACGCACACGCACACGCACACGCACACGCACACGCACACACACACACACACACACACACACACACACACGTTGTTGCACACATGTTGCACACACTAAAAAAGAAAATGTACATTAATCGTAATCAGGGCAAAAGTTTGAAATAATGGTGACGTTGACTTGAAGTCATATTGGCCGGCCCTAGTGTATAGAAAGACACTGACTGACATGTATTGATGTTGATGTGCCTAAAGGCATACCTTTAGCGGTCTGGGCTCCATCCTTGGTGATGGTCCAGTCTACAGCCACACCTACGGACCCCCAGCTGACCACATTCAATTCTAGGCTCCGATTGGCTACAGCCAGAGGAGGACAGATTAGCTCCAGCTTGGGCGGCATGGCAACTGTCACTTCCCCTCGCACAGACACCTGCACGCACACACGCACACACACACGCACGCACGCACGCACGCACGCACGCACGCACACACACACACACACACACACACACGCACACAGAAAAAACACATAGTTGTGAACAAAGCCTGTGTTGTTTTCATTGTGTTAATTGAACATCCTGTCCTGTCCTGTGTTCTCAAACACATTACTTTGGGGGTCACGGACCCCCAAAGTAATGGTGTATTTGGCCATGGACCTGCCGCCTGAATATATGTTGTGGCAGGGATTCGGATAAAAAAACCTGTGTGAGGGGCGCCCGATGCCACATATAGGCTCTGGCCTGACAGCTTGTCACGTGTTCGAGTCCCGTTCATGACGACCTCTGCTGCATGTCTCCCCCTGTCTCTCTCTCTCCGTCTTTCCTGCATGCCAATCTTCACTTGTATCTATCAATATCGGCAGAAAAGCCCCCCCCCCCCCCAAAAAAAACCTTTAAAGGTATATTCAGTGATTTCACTCAAAAAACCTTAGGTTTCGTTTTTGGCTGTGGGACCCAGCCTTTCGTCCAATCAGGATAGAGAGTCAAAAAACGAAACCTAAGGTTTTTTGACCCCCAGGGGTTAACTGGGGACAGGGAGGAACTCCTTATATGGCCAGCACACTATATAGTAGGGAGGATTATCACAACAAAACAAATAAATAAGTGATATTTGAATTAAGTGAAATCACTGAATATACCTTTAAAAAGGTATTCTTTAAAAATAAATATCATAACATAAAATAGCATATCTTCAACGATAGCATGGCTATTTCCAAGTAGAAAATGCATATAGGGCTGTTTTTGATTAGGGTTGATCGGAAATCGGGGCCGATAACATTGTTTTCAAATGATCGGAAAAAACGTGATTGGGACATCCCTATTATCAATATTATATCCAAATCATGATTTTAGACCTGATATTGGCTGTGATTTTGGATATTGTACTGTTGTGATACGGCATAAGTGTTCTATAAAAAATATAAATATCGGATCGGGAAAAATTGGTATCAGCAGATACTCAAAATGAAAATGATCGGAATTGGATCGGGAGCAAAACGATGGGGGTCCCAGACGCTACTTTGTGAACCACTGTATCATAGTAAACGTTATCTCACCTCCTTGTTCCCAGCCCAGGCTGTAACGCTGACGCTGTACTGCCCAGGGAGCCCATACTTGTGTGTTGCAGTGGTATCTTCTGTCTCTGTAGTGTTGACCCGCGACGATGAGTCACCAAAGTCCCAGGACAGCGTCACGGGCGTGACGGAGGACGAGGCGGCCAGACGGGCAGGGTCGTGGACGCTTAAAAGTGGGAGGCGCTTCAGCGACACAGAGAAGTCCACCGCAAACACGTCAGGGGCCACGGTCCACCCACATTCCTGTTTTCCGACCAATCAGAAGGATGAGAAAATGTAATTATATTAGACCGAATCATCATGACATTACCACAACCCAAAAAGCATTATTCATTAACCTTTCATTCGTTAACCATCTGGAAGAACAAGCACACTTACGGTTTTATTATTGGCTATTAGAAATATTGTTTTGTTCAGCAATATAGTTTGACAAACTACACTGTCAACTATATTGTTCTGGACACTTACTTTTTGTATAGTTTGGATATTCTACCAGGAAGCACTGCTCTAAATGTTTGTTTACAAACTTTCTGATCTGCTCTATTGCAAAATAGATCAAAGCAGCCTGACAGCACTCCGGCTGGGTCAAATTGTTTGACCCAAATTGAACCACTTTCTTTTCGATCTACTTTCAATCTACTTTTCAATTGACCGAAAACTAACAAATCAAGTTTTGCCCATCTGACGTATTATTTATTCATTCATTCAGCGCAGACTGCTGATTTCACAAGGGTAGGAGGAAGATGTTCGACCCACTTCAGCAAATGGATTAGGCATGTAGCGAACCCAAACCAGAGAATGGTGAAGCATACTGATGTTTCCAGAAGTAATGCTGCAGCCTTAGTCCTTGTTTGAACATAAAGTTGTTTTCCTTTCCTTCCCTTGTGTGAAACACCGAGGACAGATACATGAGATAAAATGAGCTCTTAACATACAAATGAGGTCATACAAACATACAAAATGGGCCTTTAAAACACACACAAACATATGGCTCAGTTAGCCTATCTACCATCCATGTGAATTAATAAAAATGTTGCGTGGGGGGCACCAAAATTAGCCAAGGAAATCCAATTTTCTCCGGCGCCTACAAGTCACAACCTGCGTGCATCCTCAAGTTGCATGTGTGCCCATGTGGAGGTGCTCAGAGCTGAAGCGGCCCCTCCTCCCTGCCCAGTCTGGCAATGAGTGGCACAAATATGTATTATGCTTAGGGCACCCAAAAGGCCAGCAGCGGCCCTTTGATGCTGCATGCAAAAAAGACAGACGTACAGGGATGCCAGTGTATTATTAATAGGGCAGTCAAATTGCCAAATAAGTGCTATTGCCAAATATGATATTTAATACTTGGAAAGTAGTAGAGTGGAAATTGCCAATTTCTACTGAAAATTGTGTTTATATATATACTAGAATTTCGCGGCCCTATCGGGCCGCTCATCCCAGAGTTACGTTGCCGCGCACTATGGGAAGAAGGAAATTGCGGGAGTTGACTCCACATGTAGTAACGGATGGGTTATTAGTTATTATTATGTGTATTATTAGTGTAGTGTAGTGTAGTGTAGTCAACACGTTATGGCTCGTACACACTGCCCGGTATTTGCTCCGATTATGCTGTCGGGGAGCATTTTTGGCGCTGGCCGACAAAACCCCTGATCTGACGTTAAGCGGTGCCCAAAAGTTATAGATCACAAAGGCTTTGAAGGTAGACCACATGACATGGCCCTAAAAATATATATAATTTTAATATAAAAAACTATTTTTGCATCTGCCGCATGAGATGACCTGAGATGACTTGATTGATTGACATAAAAAAGGGCCTGTCAGCTCAAACACACAATGCAATAGTTGTTGTTGCGTACAATCATCAGTAGCAAAGTCAAATACCAAAAATAAAAACCCTACCATTTCCATTTCCCCCCCTCTATTTCCCATTCCATGTGCGTTTGTCTTATAGTTGCTCTGGCCTCTGTACTACTGCCACCTACCGTCCATTTATTGTATTACACAGTGGGTGAAAAAAAGGTGTGGCTTCCAGAGGTACCTTTGACATGACGTGTGTGTGTGTGTGTGTGTGTGTGTGTGTGTGTGTGTGTGTGTGTGTGTGTGTGTGTGTGTGTGTGTGTGTGTTTCGATGTGCAGGGCGTTGCTGAAAATGAGCACCTGTGCTCAGCTACTTCCCTGGGTAAAAAAAAAAAAAAAAGAAAGAAAAGAAAGGTACCTTTCAAAACCTATAGAAGTCAGCCTGATACAGACGAAGGGGACACCACTGTATGTAGCCTCAATTACATTTTGTAACTATTTTCAGCAATGGGATGATAGTTTTATTTGGTGGGTATATGAGCTGTTCGTTTTGAAAGTAGCTCTCAAGTAAAAAAAAGTGTGGGTAGGCAGGGCAGCCCTGGTATAGATGATTATATATATATATATTCATTCCGTCGGTAAATCCCTGTAGGCTACCCACATATTGGTAGCCTATATTAGCCCAATATTGGCGTTACGCATTTCACTTGAATAATGTTGTGTGCGCACGTGCGCGTGCGGAGAAAGACAGAGTTATTTAATGAAACTGAAGATTATAACGTCCTGTATTGGTAGCCTATATTAGCCCAATATTGCCGTTACGCATTTCACTTGAATAATGTTGTGTGCGCGTGCAGAGAAAGGCAGTTATTTAATGAAACTCAAGATTATAACGTCCTGTCTCACTGGCGCCGTGTATAGCCTGCATGGCTATTCCTGTGTGTGTGTGTGTGTGTGCGTGTGTGTGTGTGTGTTGCGTGCCGAGAGAGAGAGAGATCGTGGCTTCCAGGCGTGCGTGTGCGTGTGTGCGTGCAAGCCAGGCGTGCGTGTGTGTGTGTGTGTGTGTGTGTGTGTGTGTGTGTGTGTGTGTGTGTGTGTGCGCAATCAAAAGTACTCGGCAATATGGCTGGCAGGCAAAATAGCCAATGCGATCTGTGTAATCGTAAATACTTAGGCACAAACCAACTACTGTCGAAGAACAATGTTGATGTAACTAAGAGATTCGCTGAGTGATTTATATTTTATATACAGAGATTTAGAAGGAATAAGCAAAATCGTGAGGCGACAATTCCTCTCCTTCTCTTCTCCTGCGGACAGGGAGACTCGGAGATCAGATGATTCAGAATCAGCACAGGGGGAGTGGCTGAGAGCTAGTAGCCAATTAAAAGACGGGGTAGTAGTTGCCAGGTTCGCGAATTGTAAGCGAGTCGTAGTGTGTGTTGAATGGCATTTGAATGGCATTTGTGGGCTTGTGAATGAATTTTCTCACATGTAATTTGTGCTCACTTGCATAGACCTGGCGAATTTGTGCGAAAGGCCTTGTTTCTGGGCCTGTTGGGGCAACAGTGGTTAGTGTTCCGGGGGTGTGGGTGCTTGAAGCGATAGTGTTTGTAGTAAACAAATGCATTGCCGGCGTGAGTGTGGAAGGGAGGCATTTTTGGTGGCAGTGCAATGACCATTGTTTGGCGGGTGGTGTTGAGTGTTGGCGATCGGCGCGATAGGAGGAGATAGGTCCCGAACACTGTGAAGGGTAAGTGTGTGACGTCACTGCCGTGTGAGTGTGTGTGGGTGTAGTGTGTAAGATGGTGTTGTGGGTGTTGCAATAGTGACGTAGCTGTTGTGGCTTTGGGTTTCTTGCCATGTGTTGGGTACAACTTCTCTCTTGTTATAATAGATATATATAAAATTATTATGTCATTTATTGTGACAGGACTAATTGTTGGCTTCATCCTACCTTCATGACGTGGGGGTTGGTGCAGGCGGCCGAGCACTGCGACTCGCTGATGAAGTTGGGTTCTGAGTTTGTGCTGCAGAGGCACTCGCGCCGCGCCCCCAGGCCGCCGTAGCGATGCGAGGCAGCGAAGCACACGCTGTTGCACTGCTCCCGCGAGAAGTTCCCCGGAGTGGAGGAGGAGAAGATGACCAGTTCACTGCGTCCACCTCCCCCACTGCTGCTGTCCTCTAGGCAGGCTGCGTAGTTCAGACCTGAAGGAAGGGAAAGAGAGAAGTTGCACAGGATGTGTCCATGATCAGTGGTTCTCAAACGTTTTCATTTCAGAGACCGGCATAACTCTTGAGAGTGTACGGACCAAACCCATAAGGGTCCATTTGCAGTGGTGCAGTGTTTTGAACGGGAGCATCCGCTAGCACAGGGGTTCTCAATGTCTTTGGCCGGGGACCCCCGGAAATGCTTTGGCAATGTCTCGGTACCCCCGGCCCGTCCCCTCCCGACCCCCAATATAAATGGACTGCTACAATAACCTTAATAATAGAGACAATACACCATAAATAAATACTGAAACCAGATATATACATTAGGGAAGGTATGTGTAGGTATGTAAACTCTTCATTTCCATGCCATTCAGTTGCAAAAAAATAAAAAATAAAAAAATTAGGGACCCCCCAAAATAATTTGGCGACCCTCCGAGGGGTCGCGACCCACGGGTTGAGAACCCCTGCGCTAGCACATACTGTACACAACCTACCCAGAGTGCGTCTACACTCGCCTATCGATCAAAAACATTATAACTTAATACATCGCAGCATGACGCATTGTGATTGCGACTGATAGAATACTTTATTAACAGTTTGCAAATGATGTGCTCAAGGGCTTATTTTCATTGTGATCCTGTGTATTCAATGTATCAAGATATTAAAAGAAAAACAATAATAATCTCTGTATCTGTCTGTCTGCCTGTGTGTGAAGAGTGCAAACTGACTGTGAAAAGTGGACTGGTTAAGTAATCAAATGCCATGGCCGTGGCAATCAATTGACGATATTCAGACCGTGGCCATCTTGCCAGCAAGGTGCTAACTACATGCAACTTCCCATAGACAGCCCATTCATCCAAACAGAAAAGTCCTATCTCAACGTCAAACTCACCAACATTGCAGCTGCACGGAAAGATTGAATTATCCTCTTTCAATCTGAAAAGTCCACCGCAGACATATTATGAGCTACTTCCTGTCAAGAAATTCTGTGCATGATATTTTTTAGTGTCAGAGTTTGGGAGTGCCACCTGTTTTGAATTTGCACATAATGCAGGAGGCAGCAGGAGGTTGCTTTACTAAAAACGAGTGCTTCCAAACTCCAATACTCACCAAAATCACCTGCAAGGAATTTCTTGACAAGAAATAGCACATAACCGCTGCCATTTAGAACCTCTTAAAATCAGGGGGTATTACAGAATTTTCTCAAACCGTGGCCTCGTTATGTGCCCTTTCATATTATGGAAGCCGTGCTGAATGCAAAAAAAAAAAAACGTTTTTTTTTTTTGAACATCGACTGAGAGGCTTGTCATTAGCCAGATTGAGCACAGCAGGTGAGATTGAGATTCTGGAGTCTATCAGGCCAGCGCACTGTGCGATTCAAGTCACAGGCAGTGGCACATTGCCACACAGGCAGACACACTGGCAGACACACTGCACATTGGAGATTTGAACAGTCAGAATGTTCATATGTGTTTATGTCCCCCACAGACCTAGTGGAATAATACAATATTTTTGTAAATATTGTATTTTTATATACAATATTTTGGGGCAAAAAACCCGATGAACATCGACTAAGAGGTGGTCAGTCGACTGGGACCCATTCCGATCGATTAGTCGACTATTCGACTAATCGAGGTCAGTCCTAGTGTGTATATACAGTACTCATCGTACCACAGGTGAGCAGGCTGACATTGAGCAGCGGCTGGTGGCGGAGGTCTGGCGGGTGGTGGCAAAGCATGAACTCCGGGCGTCGAACTCGCACCCCTTTCTCCTGCAGCCAGCTGACCAGCCGGAACAACTTACAGTCACACTCATAGGGGTTACTGCTCAGGTCACTGTAGGACAGAAGAGAGAGAGAGAGAGAGAGGTATGAGGAAGGAGACAGGGGAGACACGTAAATTCTCCATTAACCCATTCTGACCTGAGATCAGATTCATACGAGGCTTCCACTGGACACACACTGGTCTGATTAACCCATTCTGACCTGATTCTATAAAAATGTCAGTCGTTCTTCGATTTTTCAAAAATAGCAGACCTACAAGCTCGTAGCGCGCCACTCGGTGGCGCGCTATGAGCTTGTAGATCTGCTGTTTTTCAATAGATAAAGCATAACATGATGCCAAATGAACACCTGAACACATGAACACCAAAATGGGTTCCCGTTCAGAATGGGTTCATTCGGAATTGAATCTCTCTGTACGACTAAAATACCGATTTGCTCAGACACATATGATGACATAAATACTCCATTCATTGTCAATGGAAATGTGATGTTTGTGTAAGACAAAAAGATCTACACTAATAGCTGAATATAGGAGGGGCTAGCGCCTTAGAGTATATATATATTTATAGAGAAGGCACCCAGAGGAAATCTTGAGGCGAAATGGACATAGTGGCCGAATGAAGGTATTGCAGCCTGGCCCCAAACACATGAACGCGCTGTCCGTTGACTATCATTGTACACGTTCACGACGGACGACGCTCGTGCGCGTTCAACGGCAGCGCGTTCATGTGTTTGGGGCCACTCACCATTGCAATCCGTCCCAGAATGGACTCTGTTCCTACCAGGAAGGAGGAGTGAATCCGCCTCATGCGCTTTTTGAGCAACTCAATGCAAGTGGATGGGAGGAGAACTCGGGTGTCTTCTCTATAGATATATATACTCTATGGCTAGCGCCCCTCAAAAAGAGAACAATGAAGGCAGGTAGAGAAGGAAGGAAAAAGGGACGAATAAGAGAGCAGTGGAGGGGAGGAAAGGAGGAGAGGGATGAGTGGGAGAAGGCAGACACAGACAGGGAGAAGAAAAGGAGGGTTGGGAGAGTAGAAACGTGGGAGGTATGGGATAGGACTGATGACAAGGAGGTCAGGAGGGTGAAGGAGGGAGGGGTGAGAACATGCAGGGACCAGGGTTGAGTGAGAGAGATACACGAGAGGAGAGCAAAAAGGTGGAAGAAGATAGAAGTTTGGCTGTGATAGCACACTGTTCATCTGGCAGGTCTATTTCTGCTTTGCTCCACTCAATTACAGAGTGTGCAGAGAATACACTCTGTTCACATGAAAGGAGTAATTACTACTCGCTGAAACCCACATCATGCAGAAATAGAGCTTATAATGCTGCTTGTGTGGAAGCGAACGAACGAACGATGTGGAAATATGCTTGCTAAGCATGCTTGATTTTGTGTGTGTGTGTGTGTGTGTGGGTTGCATGTGTGTGTGTGTGTGTGTGTGTGTGTGTGTGTGTGTGTGTGTGTGTGTGCGAGTGTAAGTGCTGTATTTGTACTTGTGTGTACTGTACAGTACATGCGGGTGTACGCGCAAAAGGAAGAGCCTGTTAATTAAAAGAAACGAACAGAGAGAGGGGGGGGAGGGGTGATAACATTCACTTACATTTGGGTTAGGTTGCACAGGTTGTCACATATTCTCTCTTCTATGGTGGTGATTTGGTTGTTGCTCAGATCTCTGTTAGAGACAAAACATATTGTCAACAATCATTTCACACACTGAAGATTCAGACAAGACTTGTTTTTTTGCTTTGCTGAACAAAATTAAATAATAAATGGTACGTATAGCTTGCGGAGTTAGTTCAGTCAGATATACTCGAGGGGGTTCATGCCGTGCTCAAGGGAGCATTCATATACTCAAGGGGTTAATATGCTGCGTTACTACGTGGGTGTATTCAGTGTGTGCAAGACCCACATTCGCAAGACCCACATTCGCTGATGTGGCAGTCAGCTGACCAATTGGGGCGGGCTACTTAAGCTCACTAGACTGCGTGCTCTTCCTGCCTTCCTTCTGCTATATGGTTCCTGGTTGCTGTCATGTGATGTTTGCTCCCACCACCACCCCAGCACCACCGGTGGCGGGCTCTGTTACTTATGTTCCCGAGCAGGGAGAAAGATGTAGCAGAGCCGAACGCCAAGATGAAATATTATATGCACACTTGTATTCTCATTCTATAATAAATGTTGGTTAAATCTATTAGTGAGTTGTCTGACCGAACAAAGATTTTACAATTGAATTCAGGCAGCTCATCTATTGATGGACAAGAGATTAATGGCATTATCTCTCCCGGGCGTGCCACGTCCTACAAGGCGCTGGCGTTTCAATTCTACGCTACTCTCGGATGACGACTTTGTAAAGTATATAGAGCAGGAAATAACCTTTTTTTCTCTAAACCAATAATACTCCTCAGATGTCCAGTCTCATAGTCTCATGGGATGCATTGAAGGCCTACTTGAGAGGGCAAATTATATCTTTTTCAGCTAGAAATAAAGCACAATCGGCAAAGAGACGTTTGGATCTCTCTGCCAGCATCTCAGACATTGATAGACAGTACGCACTGCAATAAACTACAGAACTTTACAATAGACGACTAGGAGCTGAATTCAGGCAGCTCTCTAATTGATTTTGTTGTGTGTCTCCTGGACCGTATACGTATAGTCATCACGAGATGTCTAGACTAGATCGTCCGTCTGACTGTTGTTCTGATGTAGAAAGTCAAATGCTCGAGACTGAATCTGGTGCGTGTTGAGAAATGCTGAACGTACTGGAAGAAAGGGGCTCCGAAATAGAGCCTAACCAATGCCAGATTTTCGGGTCTGATGCCGATCCTGATTTTGGAAACCATCCATTATCGATGTTTTGGGGAAGATAAGGCCTTTTATTTAACTTCTCACACTCACTGCCAGGTATTAATTCATTAATACTTCCAAAACCGCCAGTGTTTTTCAGTGTTTTTCTCGGAACCCGAGATGTGAACCGGATGTAGGAAAACTATGTGTGTTCGGACAGACGCTTGTCTTTTCTTTCACCCGGAGAAGACATTTTGTGGCCGTGATTGTCGGTTCTTTGGTTGTGGGCCGTTGAATAAAGCGGGCAACATCAAAAATAAAAGGAAGAAGCCGCACACGTCCGATAAAAGAGAAAAGTTTTAATATCGAAGCAACGTTTTGGTCGTCCGAAAGACGCCTTCTGTTCACATGACCATTACACTTTAACATCTAACACGAGGACAAATGTGTTTTTCATTACTAATGCAACTGATTCAAGAGATGCACTCGTCATTTTCCAGAACCAATACAAGACACTATCAGAAAAAAATGAAAAGAAAAAGAACAAACTTTACAATTAAAAGGCTGAAGGAAAACATCACAAAACAAATAGCTGACTGGCTGAGGGAGCAGTCGACGATGGGAACCGCACCACGCAGCCAAAACCATCACGTTGACTGTCGTTTGAAAACCTTGTATGTCCAAAACGGTAACTTTTTCTAATAAAGAAAACGAACAAAAAAGTGTGTTCCAATGGATTCAATGTAGGCTCTTGTTAATTACTTTCACTTAACAACACTTAGCAAAAACGCATCGTTGCAGATTGGCTATTTGTCAAACTATAGTATGACAAAGTAGGGCATTACTGTAAATAGAAAAACCCATTTAAATACCCGTAATGAGATACAAGGTTTCTGGTGGACAGCAACGATCAGACATTTCCACCTCAAACCCTTCTGTTACTCCCCTCTCTTTCCTTGTGCTTTGTTTCCACCCCCCCCCCCCCCCCCCCCCCCCCCACACACACACACACACACACACACACACACACTAACTCCTACAGTTTAATTCTCTCCTTCTCTGGTCTATCCAGTAGGCTACATAATGGGGCCGTTGTGTGGTGGGTTTGGAAAGAGCTGATGGAAACCACTACTCCAGAGTCCTCTCTCATCACATACGCATGCGCACACACACACACACACACACACACACACACACACACACACACACACACACACACACACACACACACACACACACACACACACACTCTCTCTCTCTCTCTACACATACTGTATACATGTGCAAAACACCCACACAGAGAGGGAGAAGGTATTGGATGGAGTAACAGAGAGTAGATGGAGGGAGGAAGGTATGGAGGGGGTCAACATCAGCGGAACAGTGGGAGCCTGGAGCAGTAAACTGTAATTGAACTTAATAGCCCTGTGATTGGTGTGTGTGTGTGTGTGTGTGTGTGTGTGTGTGTGTGTGTGTGTGTGTGTGTGTGTGTGTGTGTGTGTGTGTGTGTGTGTGTGTGTGTGTGTGTGTGTGTGTGTGTTCTGCAGTGTAATCAGTGGTGTACTCCTGGGATTTATGCTCACTTTAATCTAGACTAAACTAGCTATTTCTCCTGTTTTCCCTTCACTTCCCTGCACCTCATCTCCTCTCATCTGCTCTCATCTGCTCTCACATCGTTCCTGTTCTCCTCTCCTCTCCTCTGCCCATGTGCTGGTCCTGATGTACTTACAGGATGGATAGTGGTCCACAACAGAACACCCCTCTGGGCAGAACATTGATCCTGTTCCCCTGCAGATATCTGAAATCAATTGACATCAGATTAATAGATATCTAGACAGGTTCAGACAGACAGACAGACAGACAGACAGACAGACAGACAGACAGACAGACAGTGAAAAAATAGTATCTATCAGCATCTAACAAAACAACTAGCACACATGCACTCTCCACCCCACTCACCACCCACATTCATACACACTAATTGAACACACACACACACACACACACACACACACACACACACACACACACACACACACACACACACACACACACACACACACACACACACACACACACACAGTGTATACTCACAACTCGCGCAGGCCATTGAG